>NW_011495064.1:1530706-1530919 GCF_000754665.1 Bison bison bison
GAGAGTTGTAAAAGATCCTTTCAGCTCTTTTTCTTGTAATAGAAAAGTAGGAAAAGCAAGTGTCTTCATTTTTGTCTGTTTCACCCAACAAGGACTCTTTGAGTCCATGTCGTGAACTTAAAACTGTCAGGCGTTGTGTGAGATGGCGACTGTTTATAAAATATATGTCAAAGTGCTTCGTTTTCTAGAAGGCACTTTTCTAGCAGCCTTGAT
>NW_011495064.1:1531019-1542226 GCF_000754665.1 Bison bison bison
AGCCTTGATGATCTGGAACACAGCCAATAACAAACATGTAATAAAAACAGCCATAGAACTGCCAAAATATTATCAAAACTCCAAGCTCCCCAGCAGCTCCCCAACTCTGGCTCATAACCCACACGTCTGTCAGGTGTCTCTGCAGAGTCAATTTTACTCTTCATTTAGATCCAGTAAACACACTCTTGGCTCAATGATTTGCTTAACCCTCAGAGAGTTAGAAGTAAGGCCTGAACAGAGTCTGAAAATAGGTACCCTGAAGTCAGAGAGACAGCTTGCAGGCTGGTAGTAAGGCAGGAGAGAGGGGAGCTGCAAACACAGGTGGAAGCAGTTGGAAGGAGCTCCAATTACTGAGCTGACTATGGGCAGGAGACAGGGCACAGCAAAGGAGGGAGCACACTGGGAAAAATTCAGATTTTGACCCATTTCGTGACTTTGCAATACATTGAGAAAACTTCCCATCCCCTGTGATTAAAATGAAAGCAACTTTGAAACTTGGGATTAATGGGAGATTAACCCTTGTGGCTCCCCTGGTGGCTCAGATGGTAAAGAATCTGCCTACAATGCAGAAGACCTGGGTTTGATCCCTGAGTTAGGAAGATCTTCTGGAGAAAGGAATGGCTACCCACTCCAATATTCTTGTCTGGAGAATTCCATGGACAGAGGAGCCTGGTGGGCTACAGTCCACGGGTCACACGATTGAGCAATTAACATTTCACTCTTGTGAAATCTTACCACTGGAAAAGCAATAGTCTTGTAGAAGAGGCACCCCATGCTCATGGTCCAGGCATTCGGGAAAGTCCATGGGGGTTTGCTTCTGTCTGGGTAACTGTGGAAGCTGAGTGCAGAGTTCTGGCTGGAGTGGGCAGCAAACATACATGCCAGCTTTTTCAGTTCCAAAACGATAGCATATACTCACTTTCCCCAGTTCTTCCCCACAAAGTTATAACTAAATCCCCTGGAAATTATTGCAAAGATAATTGTAAAAGTACTCAGAGCTGAACAGGAAGAGGAGGATGGGATGGAAGAGGACTTGAGGAGCAGATAGGCGGTGAGTCCCTCGGGTTTTCTTTTCCTCTCCTAGACTGGATGCAGGGGAGGTCTGCAATCTAAACTTTCCAGTGTGCACAGACAACAAACAGACAGACAGATGAGCGAGAAAAGCTTGTTGTCCCTGCACAGAGGACTAAGAAAGGAAGTCCAACAGATGTGGAGTGGGGACCCCCAGCCGCAGCTCCACACCCATGGTCCCTGCAGGAGATCTGGTCTCTTTATAGCAGAAGCAGCAAAACCTCGGCCATCCCAGCCCCAGTTCACAAGTTGACCAAGTAGGCGGTCCCATATACTCACAGCCGAAGCAATGAAGCCCTGTGCCTGTGCTCTACCCAGAAGTATAAGGAGACCCAGTGGCTTCTGCCCCTTCCTAGATGGTCACCCAGAGACAGTGAACAACCCAGAGAAGCACCTTCTGCACCTGCAGAAAATGTCAGCATAGGATAAGCAGGAGCCCCGGTAGCACCCGAAGAACAAAATCGATGAGAATAGCATTGTCCATGCTCAAAAAGAGTTTCCTAGGTGGCACTAGTGGTAAACAAACAAACAAACAAACAAAAAACCCACCTGCCAATGCAGGAGATGTAAGAGACCTGGGTTCCATCCCTGGGTTGGAAAGATCCCCTGGAGGAGAGTATGGCAACCCACTCCAGTATTTTTGCCTGGAGAATCCCATGGACAGTGGAGCCTGGCGGGCCACAGTCCATGGGGTCGCAAAGAGTCAGACACATCTGAAGTGACTTAGCACAAAAGCTCAAAAAAATAAATCATCTTTGGAATGAAAGCCCCCAAGTAGGACAGAACCTATACTCTAACCCTAAATGGAGCAACTGCTACTGAAACAGCTTCTGTGAGCAAATCTTGTAACCTGAATCCTCACTGTAGCTTTCTTCTTAGAAATCCGTGTTGAGAAATGCTCTACTCCACCGGGCTTAAGTAGGATTAGCATCTGAACATGTTGCTTAACAAAGCTACTCTTTCTACGCAAACTGATTTATAACGGGGAAGTCTACGCTTGACATCTCTTAAAGGAACACATCCAGATAATTCAAGGCAAACACATACTTAGCAGGGTTGGATTAGCAGAGGGAAAAGAAGTCATTCAGGAAAGATGGTGGATCTGCTCTGTGTAAGAAGGAAGGAAGATCCTGGAAGATGGAAGAGGAGAAGTGGTCCCAGACGACTATTCTGACTTCCAGCAACATACATTAGCTTTCCCTGTTCTAGAATTCCTTATAAATGGGATCAGTGTGCCCTCTTTTCTGTCTGGTTAGCTTATTTTTTAAACAATTACTTATTTATTTATGTTTATTGTTGGCTGTGCTGGGTCTTCGTTGTTGCATGGGCCTTTTCTAGTTTTGGTGAATAGGGATTACTTTCTAGTTGCAGTGCTCAAGCTTCGCACTGGGGTGGCTTCTCCTGTTGCCGAGCACGGGCTCTGCACCCATGGGCTTCAGTAGTTGCACACATGAGCTCAGTAGTGCTAATTCCCAGGCTGTGGAGCACAGGATCAATAGTTGTGGTGCATGGACTTAGCTGCTCTGTGGCACGTGGGATCCTTCTGGAACAGGGATCAAGCCAGTATCTCCTGCATTGGCAGGTAGATTCTTTCCCACTAAGCCACCGTGGAAGCCCTGTGTGGTTACTTCTGATCACTATCTGTAAGACCCAACCAGAGGTGTGCTGGTAAGCTGTTTCTTTAAAGAAAAAAAAGAAAAAAGAAAGAGGAAAGGAATAAAAGAAAAAGAATAAAATTGAAAATGAAAGGAATAAAAGAAAAAGAGATGAAAGAAAGAAAAAAGAAGGAAAGAAAGAAAAAGGTCCTGTTTGTAGTGTCTGCCCATTTCAATGGTGTAAATGCTCGCACTTTGACTGATTTCAAGCCACCAATGATTTAACAATTAGCTTGCAAAATTTCAGAATATTCCATGGTCAGCTTTTACGAGCTGGTGTAAGCCAGACCCGTCAGGTTATAGGAGTCACTCACATTGTGGTGTATAATTGTATATCATTCTTTCTCATTGTTGTTTAGTATTTCTGAGTGAACACACAGGGGTCTTTTTATTGTGACCTTTTGGCAAAGGTCACTGGTCTTCATATTTCAACAAGAGCCTCTTTGGTGGATTCATTGCTGCCAGATGAATCTGGTCCTGTCTCTATCATGCTTGCACCTCTCCTGACCCCTGGATTCAGGTTCAACTTTACAGACTGGAAGGACCATACCTGCCCCACAGGCTTGTCAGTGAGCTTGGCACTCAGGAGGTTCTCAGGAGATGTTCCCTCTGGCCGAGCCTGTTGTTCATCCCAGGGAGGGTGACTGTAGCTTGGGTGAAACCACGCGGAGGTGTCTGGCTCACCTCCCCTGCGCGGATCTTTGGAGTGTTTTGCTCTGACTCTTAGAGCACCTGCAGAATTCGTCAACCTTATTTCCACATGGTGTCTTCTATTTTTATTAAAAAAATGTACATTGGAGTATAGTTTATTTACAGTCCTGTATTAGCTTCAAGTATATAGCAAAATGATTCAGCTGTACATATGTCAAATTCTTTTCCCTTTTAGGTTATTACAGAATATTGAGTTCCCTGTGCTATAGATGGATCCGTGTTGGATCTATTCATAGTAGATCCTTGTTGGTTATGCATTTTTATATAGTAGGTTGAGTGTGTTGGGGCTTCCCAGATGTTGCTAATGGTAACCTGCCTGCCAATGCAGGAGACATAACAGATGTGGGTTCGATCCCTGGGCTAAAGATCCCCTGGAGGAGGGCATGCAATCCACTCCAGTATTGCTGCCTGGAGAACCCCATGGACGGAGGAGCCTGGTGGGCTACAGACCATAGCATCACAAAGAGTCAGACACGACTGAAGCAACTTACCACACATCCACACACGTGTGTATGTTAATTCCAGTCCCCTACTCTATCCTTCCCCAACCCCTCTCCCGTTTGGTAACCATAAATCTGTTCCCTTAATCTGTGAGTCTGTTTTGCAAGTAAGTTCATTCGCATCATTTTTTCCTATTTCCATGTGGTTTCTTTGAAGAAGAGGAAGAGGAGGAAGAAGGGAGGGGAGGAGAGGAGAGGAGGGAGGAGGAAAGAGGAAAGAAGAAAGGGAAAGAAAGAGGGGCAAGAAGGAGGGAGGACCAGGAAGCAGCCGCCAGATGTGTCTGTGGGCCTGGAAGGAGCGTTTCCTTGCTTGTAGACCACTGGCTGTGGCTGCCGTGACGAGCCCTGGCAATCTGTTCACACATGGCAGTGATGTTTGTTCTATCGAGGAGCCTCCATTCTGCCTTGCAATATATCATCACAACCCAAGCAGCCTCTGGAGAGATGCCATCGCCAGGGGGACATGAAACCCCAGAAAAAAGAAAGGGAACCCCAAGAAAGGCTGTCAAAAGAGTGCCACAAACGTGACAGAAGAAGGCCACAGAGTGACAGTTGGTGAATAGGTATATTTTTCAAGCTCAAGGGGAAGTGAAGAGTGTACAGTGGAAGGGAAGATGGAGCTTCTCTTGGCGAAGTGCCTGGGGGTCTCCACGGTGCAGGGAGAGCTACTGACACTGAGTTCGACACCCACCAGGGCCAAGTTCACCACCCTGAGCTCCGGGAAGGAACCTCTTCTAGGCAGCTGCCACCAGTACGCTTTCTGTCTGCAGCAGGCAAGACAGTAACCTCCCGACTCCCTCATCAACTGGAAAAACACACTGGTTTCGGCCAAGCAAAACAAGATGTCCCTCCCTGCCTGGGAGTTCAGCCCGAGTCCCCTGACAGCTGGTCACGGTGGAGGGCCACATGAACGTGTGAGCGCTCAGTCGCTCAGTCGTGTCCGACTCTCTGCAACCCCATGGACTGTAGCCCACCAGGTTCCTCTGTCCATGGGATTTTTCAGGCAAGAGTACTGGAGTGGGTTGCCATTTCCTAGATACAAGACGACATCTCCTTCCAAACCCGGCACTGTTGTCTTTGGATGTCCCTCCAGCACCCTAATTCCAGGACTTGAGGCTTCCCAGCAGCTGACTTCCATGATCTCTTGAATCAATTCCTTGTGTCCCAAAGGCAAAGATCATGTTCCCATCCCCAGCTGGACCTCTGCCTCTTGGCTGTCTGTCTGTGGTTCATGCCATTGCTGCTTCCCTGGGGATTTGGGGAGGATGATCTAGAAAAGGCGCCAGGGTAGAAGGACAGAAATAGTAATAATTGAATTGAGAGCGTAGCATTGACATGTATACATTATCATGTGTGAAACAGAAAGCTAGTGGAAAACTGCTGCACAGCCCAGGGAGCTCAGCCAAGTGCTCTGTGATGACCTGGAGGGGTGGGGTGGGAGACGGGAGGGAGGGAGGCTCAGGAGGGAGGAGATACATGTGTATGTGTATATATATATAGCTGATTCACTTTGTTGTGCAGCAGAAACTAACACAACATTGTAAAGCAATTATTATACTCCAATTAAAAAAAAGGCTAAATGAAAAAACGAAATATTATCGATGATAATCCTGGAACAGGCTGGCCCAAAGTTTATTTTATTTTATTTATTTGCTCATTTTGTTTTTGTGTTTTGGAGGCTGGGCCAAAATTTTAAATCCTGACTCTGCAGTATGCTGGCTGAGTGAACTGGATTATTGCTAGCTCCCCTGGGTGCAGGTGGCTCAACAGTAAAGACTCTGCCTTGGGTTCAACCCCTGGATAGGGAGGATCCCCTGAAGAAGGAAATGGCGACCCATGCCAGAATTCTTGCCTGGAGAATTCTGTGGACAGAGGAGCCGGGCAGGCTATAGTCCATGGGATCACAAAGAGTCTGACAGGACGGAGCGTGCACGCTTGGTGGCTGGGCCCGGTGTAATTCTTCAAGAGCCCAGGAGGTTCAGGATTTCAACCCACTTTCCATGAACGTCTGAGTGTGGGGTAGATGGTAGGGGTGGTGGAAGGTTTGCCAAGGCCACCTGGCCTGGGTGAGACTGAGCCGGATTTGAACTTGGGCTGGTCTGGCCATGGACCCACTTTCTATCCCCTACTCCACACTCTGAATGCCACAGACGGGGGATGCACACAGGCCCTGGGTGTTCCTGAAGATTCCATAACTCTGCTTGTGGGTGAGGGTGATGGGGACTCAGGAGTCCTTTCCACCCGAAGGGGCACGCGTACTTCTGTTCACCGAGTCGCATTTTAGCTCATCCTTCTTTCACGGTTAGATGCCAAGATTGCTCCCTGTTTCTTACTATCATAAACAAGGTTGTGTAAAACATTTGGGATCATAAGTCTTTTATACATCCTATTTCCTTATGAGACATATTTGAAGACTGAATTACTAGGTCACAGGGTATGAAAAATTTCAGGCTTTAAGTATAATACCTGCTGTCAAATTGCTCTCAGAAGGGGTATGCTGGTTTATACTCCCCACACTCAGAGACTTTTTCCTTATTGTGGAGGCCTTTTCTGAGTTAAGGTCAAGGTTGCTGTTTTGACCTTTGGTTAATACTAACAAAACACCCTGTGTGTGTGTGTGTGTGTGTGTGTGTGTGTCAAGGAGAGAGATGTTTGCAAAATAATTGTCTATTGAAATCGAAAGTCCTTAGAGTCACCTCTTCTGCCTTCCTGATCTGTTGTTCATTCTTCATTTATCTGCTTATTTGCCTGTGTCGGGCCTTAGTCGTGACATGTGAGTTCTTGGTTGCGTCAAGTGGGATCATTTGCTGCGGTGCATGGATCCTCTAGTTGCGGCGTGCAGGCTCAGTTGCTCCCGGGTATGTGGGATTTGAGTTCCCTGACGGAGGACTGGAGCCATGTCTCCCGCGCTGGAAGGTGAGTTCTTCACCACTGGGCTGCCAGGGAAGCCCCTGATCTGTCGTTTGCGCCTCTGTTGCTGCACGCAGGCTTTCTCTAGCTGTGCTGTGCAAGCTCCTCACTGTGGTGGCTGCTCTTGTTGCGGAGCATGGGCTCTAGGGTGCTTAGGCTTCAGTAGCTGTGGCTCACCAGCTTAGTTGCTCTTTGTAGGGGATCTTCCTGGACCTAGGGTCAAACCCGTGTGCCCTGCATTGGCAGGGGATTCTTAACCACTGGACCACCAGGGAAGTCCTCTCAGGAGTTGTTATGACAAAAAACAGCGAGGTGACTCCCAGATCCCGTCTTTCTCTCTTGCTTTTATCTGTTGTGCATTCAAATCTTTGACTCTCTTTCCCTCCCACCTCCTCCTTAAACTCATAGCTTGCAGCTGGGTGGGGTTCCTGTGGGTCACTGTCCCCCCTGCCCCATGCTCCCCCCTCACCTGGCCAATTTGAGGAGAAGCCCTGTCATAATCCAACAAGCCTGTGTCTGGGAGAAGGCATGAATCTTAGACGCAGGAGTCGGGTGCAAGAAACGCACCTGGGCCTTTCTTCAGTTGAATTTCTTGGGCTCCCATTGTGCATGGGAAGAGGAAACTTCATCCGGGTCCACTGGGGCCCCAGCCTCTCCTGGGGGTGTGCCGGGTGCTCGGGGTTGGGCGGCTGCTTGGCCCTGGAGCAGCATCTCTCCTCTTAGGCTAGGAAGCTGCTCCTCTGCCTGCTCTTGCTTGTCAGGCCCTGCTGGTCTCTGCCATTGCCTCTTGTCCTGGCTTCATCCCAGCTCTGATTCACGCCTGCCCACAGGGCCACAGCCTCCCACCGGCTGCTCCCGGCAGCCGCATCCTGTACAGTTGGATCAGCCTCATTGATTCTGGATTCTTAAACGGTTATTTGCTCTGTCTGCCTCTTCTGGGGAACTGGGGGTTTTGGCCACTGTGGGCTTTGCCTTGGAGTCTGAGTAGCCTTCTGCTCATGGATTCCCCAAACTGTGCAAATGTCACAGCGCAGACCATCCTAGGACTCTCCACCCAGCCCAGGAGACATCTCTACAACCGAGGCCAGAGTGTCAGTTTGTGTGGCCACACAGTCCTTGTGGCCCAATCCCAGGACGTGAGCTTTGCACTCAAAGGTAAAGACAGAGGCACTTCCCTGGTGGTTCAGAAGTTAAAACTTCACCTTCCAATGCAGATTTGATCCCTGGTTGGGAAGCTCAGATCCTACATGCCTTGCAGCCAAAAAACCAAACCACTGAACATAAACAACACTGTGACAAATTCAATAAAGACTTGAAAAGGAAAAGGAGGGTAGAGATTGTTTCCTCTGCTCTTGGCTAAGTCACCTTTGGGAGATGCAAGGAACCGGAAATGACACTGTACGTATCCCACGAGAGGACCTTGGAGAAAGATGGGGAAGAGTCTGATAAGCATCTCAAGAAAACATACCACACCTCCTTAAAGGAGAAGAAGAGATAAAGGAGGTTGAAGAGAGATTGTTTTTCCTCCTTTCATACAACGCAGATTAAATTTTAGACTTAAAAAAAAATTGGGGTCCTTCAGATGGCAGACATTTCTAAAACACATTAGTAAAAATGAATTCACTTTGCTTAGGGTATCTTTGAAATGATCAGAAGTTAAGAAACTAGTTACCCTATTTTACTTATTTTTTCCCCCTAGTTTTAAAATTGTCTACAAGCACATCAAGGCGTTTTCAGAGCTTTTAGGTGCATAAACGCCCTATTGCTGAAACCACGGGTACTGTACACTTTCACTTCTCACACATACCGACTCGGTGATAAGAAACTGAACAACAGTGCACAATCGAGGTTCTCAGAAACGTGCCCAGGACTCGTCACTCCGCAACGTGCTGTATGCTCGGTCTTCCCTCTGTCGGGCATGTCTCCATCCTGAGCCCCAGGTAAGCTCCTGCATCCTTCTTGGCTCCTGCTCCACAGATTCACCTGGCAGCCCTCTACTCCCTGGAGCAGGAGGTAGGATCCATCACCTGTGGCCCATTCTCCATTAGAGTGGCTCTTTCATTGTATTAAATGCTCTCTCATGGCTCAGAATCTGCATGTGATGGGGGAGACCCAGGTTTGATCCCTGGGTTGGGAAGATCCCCCGGAGAAGGAAATGGCAACCCACTCCAGTGTTCGTGCCTGGAGAATCCCGTGGGCAGAGGAGCCGGGGTCATCTGAGTGCCTCCTGTGTCTGTGTCCCTAAGACTCAGACATACTGCCTAGATTTTTAGACCTACAGAATCTGCAAAGTCTCCCCCAACCTTACCTGTCTACCTGTGGTAAAAGGTGTTACCCCAGTGTGCACTGGGGGGTCTTCCAGATCGTGGGCATCTGGGATTGCCGTGGGCTCACGTCTGTTTGGATCTGGTTACAGCTGTGAGAACAGAAAGGGGATGCAGTCGTCAGTGTCCCTGCGGTGAGCTGCTTCATTCTCGGAGCCTCGTCGCATTTATTTCCCTGTGTCTGAGGCTTATCCAGTGCCAGACACATCGTGTTGTGGTTTGAATTCTGCCCCCACCTAAATTCATACGCTTGAGTCCTGACCTCCTGTACCCTACAATGTGACCTCACTGAAGAGAGTTGCTGATGTAATTAGTTAAGATAAGATCATTCTCGAAGTAAGGTGAGCCCCTAATCCAATATGTCTGGAATCTTTACAAAAAGGGGAAGTCTGGACACAGATGTGTGTACAAGGAGAACTCTGTGTGAAGATAAAGGCAGAGAGCATGAAGATGCTTGCACAAAACAAGGAGCGCCAAAGATTGCCAGTGAATTACTGGAAGCTAGGGGAGAGGCACTGAAAAAAAAAAAAAGAAAATAGATTCTCCTTCCTGGCCCTCAGAAGAAACCAGCCTTGCCAACAACGTGATCTTGCGCTACAACCTCCAGAACTGTAAGAAGATAAATTTCTAATGTTGGGACTCCCCTGGTGGTCCATCGGTTACTAATCTGCCTGCCAATGCAGGAGAGATTGGTTTGATCCCTGGGGAAGATCCCACACGCCGAGGAGCAACTAAGCCCGTGTGCCACAGCTCCCGAGCCCGCGCTTCAGAGCCTGGGAGCTGCCCTAGTGAGCCCTGAACCTAGAGCCTGTGCACCAGTGAAGAGGAGCCCTTCCTCGCTGCAACCAGAGGAAGCCGGCACACAGCAGTGAAGACCCAGTGCAGCCAAAAAGAAATAACATTTAAAAAACTTGCTCTTTTTTAAGACCACCAATCTGTGGTACCTTGTTAAGATGTCCATAGTAAACTGATGGAGCTTCTGCAGTGGCTCAGAGGGTAAGGAATCTGCCTGCAATGCAGGAGACCTGGGTTCGATCCCTGGGTTGGGAAGATCCCCTTAAGAAGGGAATGGCTACCTACCCAGGTATTCGTGCCTGGGAAATCCCATGGACAGAGGAGCCTGATGGGCTACAGTGTTAATTGCCGATTAGAAATGTGGTAGTTTCAGGTATATAACAAAGAAAGTCAGCCATACATATACATGTATCCATTTCCCCCAAACTCCCCTCCCATCCAGGTTATCACATAACATTGAGCAGAATTCCATGTGCTATACAGTAGGTCCTTGCTGGTTATCCATTTTAAATATAAGAATGTGTACATGTCTGTCCCAAACGCCCTAACTATCCCTTTCCCGTAGTCTTTCCCCCCTGGCAACCTAAGTTTATTCTCGAAGTTTGTGAGTCTGTTTCTGTTTTGTAAATAAATTCATTTGTATAATTTCCTTTTAAAAGGAATGTATTTGGACATGTGTATGTGCACGCATACACACACACACACACACACACACACACACACACTCAGGGAGGACCACGTGAAAGTGAAGGGAGAGATCAGGGAGATACATCTACTAGCCCAAGGAACCTCAGTGAATGCCAGCAAACTCTTAAGAGCTGGAGAGAGCTCTGGATGGAGCCGTGGGTCCCAGTCCTGAGAAGGTGCCAGCCCTGCTGACACCTGGACCTGGGGCTTCCAGCCTGCAGAACCAGCAGACACTGCATTTCTGTTGTGTAAGCAGCCCAGCTGGTGCAACTCTGCTATGACACCCCTCGTTAACTAACAGAAGAGGTCATCTGAAAGCTTCATACCCAGAACAGTGCATAAATCATATTTAGAAAAAATATTTAGTTAACAGTTTATATCTGAACACTGTTTATATGTTATGAAAAATGCTTAATTACAAAGGCTGATGTATGTTTTATTTCTGTTTTTTTAAATGACCTACAGTACTTGGTAGGTGTACTAAAATTGTTTGGGGAGTGGGGTTTAGAGACTTCTAATAGATGTATAGTTAATTTGGTAATTCTCTCGCATGA
>NW_011495064.1:1542326-1551779 GCF_000754665.1 Bison bison bison
AAGGAATGTATTTGGACATGTGTATGTGCACGCATACACACACACACACACACACACACACACACACACTCAGGGAGGACCACGTGAAAGTGAAGGGAGAGATCAGGGAGATACATCTACTAGCCCAAGGAACCTCAGTGAATGCCAGCAAACTCTTAAGAGCTGGAGAGAGCTCTGGATGGAGCCGTGGGTCCCAGTCCTGAGAAGGTGCCAGCCCTGCTGACACCTGGACCTGGGGCTTCCAGCCTGCAGAA
This sequence comes from Bison bison bison, assembly GCF_000754665.1. Classification (NCBI taxonomy): domain Eukaryota; kingdom Metazoa; phylum Chordata; class Mammalia; order Artiodactyla; family Bovidae; genus Bison; species Bison bison. The sequence continues at coordinate 1,542,581 of NW_011495064.1, forward strand.
CCAGCAGACACTGCATTTCTGTTGTGTAAGCAGCCCAGCTGGTGCAACTCTGCTATGACACCCCTCGTTAACTAACAGAAGAGGTCATCTGAAAGCTTCATACCCAGAACAGTGCATTGTTGGGAAGAAGGAAATCCAATTTACCTTTTCACGAATATGGTGGTGGTTTACTCGCTAAGTTGTGTCTGACTCTTGTGACCCCATGGACTGTAGTTGTGGGGTACCAGCTTAGTTGCTCATGCCTGCCAGTCTCCTCTGTCCATGGGATTTCTCAGGTAAGAATCCTGGATTGCCATTTCCTTCTCCAGGGGATCTTCCTGACTCAAGGATTGAACCCAGGTCTCCTGCATTGCAAGATCTCTTGCATTGCAGGCGGATTCTTTATGGACCAAGCCATCAGGGAAGCCCTTTCGAGAATATGAGCATCTCACATCTTAAGACACAGTTCTGGGGACTTCCCTGGTGGTCTTGTGGTTAAGAATCCGCCTGCTAATGCAGGGGTCTCAGGTTCAATCCTTGATCCGGGAAGATCCCACATGCCAGGAAACAGCTAAGCCCGCGTACCACGACTACTATGCCTGAGTGCTCCAGAGCTGGTGCTCCACAACAAGATAGGCCCCTGCAATGAGAAGCCCACAGACTGAACTAGAGAGCAGCCCCTGCTCGCTGCAACTAGAGAAAGCCCACACAGCAACAAAGACCCAGCAGGCAGACAAAAAAAAAAAAAATACAGATAATTAATTAAAAAATACAGACAGTTCTGGGCTGTCTGAGGATACTTGCAAGCTCCCATTTCATGCACGAAATACTTGAAGTCACATGGTGAAGTATATATGTTTTTCTTTTATGGTTTTTCCCCATCTCTTTTTGTTTCCTTGCTTCTTCTTTTTTTCCTGGCAAATAGATGGCCGGGAACATGTGATTAAGTTGAGTAGGCTGTTCTTTGCCTGGACCCCTGGTGCCCACTTGCTGGGACCCTTGGCTCCAGCAGGTAGGGAGCTGCAAGCAGGTGGGACTCGCAAGCTTGCTGTCTGTTCACAGATGAGAGTGGAGACGTCGTTCTGACACTATGGGCAGCTTGCTGTGCAAGCCCACATGTCCTTGTAGGCCCCAGTGACAGATGAAGAGGAAGCCCAGAGCCAGAGAAGGCTGCTGCGGACTGAGTGTGTGCGTCCCTGCAAAACTCACCCGTTGTGATGGTGTTTGGAGACAGGGCCACGGGGAGGTAATTAGGTCATGAGGGTGGAGCTTCTTATAAGCAGAGGAAGAGCCCACGACGTGAAGACACTGTGAGAAGGTGGCTGTCTACCAGCCAGGGAGAGGGCTCTCATCAGACACCAAGCCGGCTGGAACCTTGTTCTTGGGCTTGCAGCCTCTGGAACCGTGAGATGTAACTCTCTGCTGTTAAAGCCACTCAGTCAGTGCATTTTGTTATAACAGCCCAAGCAGACTGATACAAACACTTTACTTTCCTGCTGCAGAAGGGTGGGACCTCGCAGGACAGAGCAGAGAGAGCTGTGAAGACTGGGCTTTCTTTACATTAATTTATTTTAAATTGGAAGATAATTGCTTTACAATATTGGGTTGGTTTCTGCCATACATCAACATGAATCAGCCATAGGTGTACATATGTCCCCTCCCTCTTGAGCTTCCCTCCCACCTCCCACTCCGTCCCACTCCTCTAGGTTGTCACAGATCGCTGGTTCGAGCTCCCCGAATCGTTTATCAAATTCCCACTGGGTACCTATTTTACATACGGTAGTGTATATGTTTCCATGCTCCTCTGTCAGTTCGTCCCCCCTCCTGCCCCCACTGTGTCCCCAAGTCTGTTCCCTATGTCCGTGTCTCCATTGCTGCCCTGCAGATAAGTTCATCAGTATCATCTTCCTATATTCCATATATATGCATTAAAATACAATATTCGTTTTTCTTTTTCTGACTTCGCTCTGTGTAGTAGGCTCTGGGTTTATTCACATCGTTAGAACTGATTCACATGCATTCTTTTTTATGGCTAATATTCCACTGTGTATATGTACCACAACTTCCTTATTCATTCTTCTGTGGATATACATCTAGGTTGCTTCCATGTCCTAGCTATTGTAAACAGTACTCTGTGTACTCTGTGCTTTTTCAATTACGGTTTCCTCAGGGTATACGCCCAGTAGTGGAATTGTTGGGTAGCTTCTTAGTTTTTTAAGAGATCTCCATACTGTTCTTCAAAGTGGCTCGTGATGTAAACTGATTTTACTTTCCTCTTGCACTGTTGATGGGAATGTACATTGATAAGGCTGGGTTCTGAATCTGGAACAAACCCATTGTACCTAAAAAGAAGGTGTTTTCCAACCTTACTGAATACATTTAGAAACCCCAGTACATGTGAGTTCTCATTAGCTCACAGAGTTAAGCTAGTTTCACTTGTTTGGAGAGGCCCAGTCTGCTGCCTGCCCTATTCAAGCACTTTCTGAGCTCTTCTCGCATGCTGGAGAGTCCTGGGACCTCAAAGAGGTATAACCGCCGAGACACGGCCGACAAGGAGCTGGCCATCTCGCGCACAAGCGTGCGTTTCAGGGAAAGGGGAACACCAAAGGTATCTGGCCCAGGCACAAGCAAGCGAGCAGTCACTTCTAGAGATGATGACTCTCTACAGATGTTGCCAGATGTTTCCTCATTGGTAGCTCAGCCCCAGATCTTTAATGAAGGTGGACACCATAGTGACTTGAGAAAAATGAACATGTATTATTATAATTAACCTTCCAGAGAATTCCACAAAGTAAATGAGTTTGCATCACTTTTTTTTCTAGCTTAGAGCCATAATATTTTATTTTTGCAGACATATGTGGTTCCATTTGAAACCTGGCTATTCAGTACCCACTCTTTGGGCTAGATTCCAGGGAGGAGAGCTGTGTGTGGGGCAGGGGGCCCACCCTCGGATGCACAGTCTTCTGAGGGAGCGATGCGAGCACAAGCACACGCAGCGTGGGTTGAGCACCCACCATGGGTTACGGAGGACAGAGCTGGAGACCAGCTGCCCAGCGTGCCGTAGTGCTGCCTTGCACCTGCGCGTCAGCGGTGGCCTGGAACAGGAGGACGGTCTCATTCAGCCGCCTCTGCATCTTGACAGGTGCAGAGACTTTAGAAAGGCTTGGGAGGCATGCTGGCTATGAGGCTTTGTAAGTGAAGTCTGAAGGCAGCTGTGCATTTGGGTTTGCTGGGCTCTCTGGAACAAAAATAAAATCTCGTGGAGTATAAGATTGGAGACATACACAGATGATTTCTGCCTTAGAGACAGACAGCTGTCAACTTTGTTCTGTGGGTCCGGGCAGTGACTCCCTACAAGGTGTCTGAGCCTAGAGGTGACATCACAAAACCAAGGTTAAGGGGAGGAGAAAGCATGGACGGAGACCAAGGTGAAATGCACCAAGCGGGACCCAGGGCTGGGGCTGGCTGGTTATGCAGCCTGAGCCTCTGTTCTTGAGCCAGTTGGACATGGGTCACATTGGAACACACCAAGTTTGACGCCTGCAAATGCTTATCCTTTTTCTATAAAGACTGGTATTTTAAAAACCAATCTTTTCTTGCTTCTGTAAAGAACAAAGGTGGAATTCCTCAGTGACTGCTTTGTTCATGTTCCCTTTGTGGTGGTTGTTGTCCCGTCATTAAGTCACGTCCAACTCTTTGTGACCCCATGGACTGCAGCACCCCAGTCTTCCCTGTTCTTCACTATCTCCTGGAGTTTGCTCAAACTCATGTGCATCAAGTCAGTGATGCCATCCAACCATCTCATCCTCTGTTGCCCTCTTCTCCTCTTGCCCTCAATCTTTTCCAGCATCCAGGTCTTTTCCAACAAGTCAGCTCTTTACATCAGTTGGCCAAAGTATCGGAGCTTCAGCTTCAGTATTAAAGGACATGTTTAAAGAAACCAATTCTTCATTTCACGTTTATCAGTAATAACTTTTTCCTTGGCAAGTGGAGATGCAATTGAATGCTGTTTTCTCAAACCTTGGGACACAGCAGACACTCACACCAGGGAGCCTGGGGATCTGTTTGGCAGAGGGCGCTCCTCTCCTTAGTCCCATATGGAAAAAGATGTAAATTTGGGAAACGTTTTCTCCTTCCTAGGTTTCTGTGGTCCGTGGTTAACAGTCTCCTCAAGGGAACTTCAAATTCTCTTTCCAGTGAGCTGCAAAAGAACGTAAACCATTTATTCGTTCTGGTCCTGAAATCAGAGTTGCTCAGAGAACTCCCAAAGAGTCCTAAACCATGGGAAGAAGTCAGCAAAAGGCAAAGTGACGTGTTTAAAAGTTGCTGTAAACGCTGGTGACTGGACGGGAGGATAAGCCTGAGCCTTTCACAAGATCGGCTGGGTCCGTAATAAAAGACATGAACTTGAAATATATTTCCTCTTGCCTCTCATGGCTATGAAGACCAGTAAATTTTGTAAAATTGAAAGATAAAGGGTGAGACATTTGGGATTTTATGTGAATGGCTTGCCTGGTGACAGTAACCATGTCATGGTCCGGGGAGCAGGAGGTAATTTATGGTGGCTGGCTTCTTGGCATCATCTATATGTACTTGGAGGGTAATATTTTAAAAGTCACCCAGCACATGGTTTCTGATTAGAACTCAGGGACTCGGAGTTGTTGTTTTATAGGGAAGAGATGAACGCACGTTGTGTAGTTAGGATCAGGGCATGTTCCTCTCCCCTCAAGAGGCACAGAGATGAAACCTCACTCCTGACAGGGAGTAGTAACGCTGCCTGTGTAAGCTGACTCCTGGACCCCAGCTCAGAGCCGGAGCACTCCCAGGTCAGAGCCAGAGTGCTCCGAAATTCAGGACTCTCCTAGGACTCCGGCTGCTTAAAGATGCTGGGGCAGGGGGCCAGGCTGGGGTGGGGAAAAAGCCTATTTCTTGTCTAGAGGGAGGATTCTCTGCCTGAAAAAGGACGCTGGACAGTGTGCTGCCACTGGGTCAGTGGGGGTGCTCGGCCCCAACCATTACCCAACCCTGAAGCCTTGCTTTCCGATGCTTGGTTTGAAAAGACCACAGACAGTGATGGAAATGTGCCATCACAGCCAAATTCTGCTTCACATGGAGGCCCGTGTGTCCCATTTGTGCAGGAGATGAGCTCCTGCTGAACAGGAGGAGGGGCAGCGATCAGACCCAAACGCTCTGGCTTTGTTACCCACCTGACTCTCAGGAGCAGGTCTGCTGGGCAGCCCCTCTGCTGTGCAGGGACTGGGTAAGCCTGGGGCTGTTGCCTTCAGCACACGACAGGGAGAAGGGCCTGCAGGCTCCCGCAGCCTCACTCCACAAAGACTCATCCAGCTCCTCCTGCGTGCCAGGCTGGGCACCAGGAGTGGGGATGCCAAAGGGAAGCATCCCACCCACTCAGGGAGCTCACCTCCTAGAGCAGCCAGCTATCCAATTAACTGACCAATTTTAACTGGTATCTCATTACAAGGGGGAAAATAGATCTTGGGAGCTTTGGGAGTTGATTACAACTTCTTTTTTTTTTTTTAATCAACTCATAGTATTTAGTAACAGCTTCATCTGCTTAAGGCAGTATGTGGTTTTTCCCCATGCCAAAACCCTGTCTGTTGGAGCCACGGCAAGCCTCTGGGGCCCAGAGTCTCCCTTTCCCATGCATGGCACACAGCCTGGCATAGCCCTGCCTTTGTGATCGCCAGCCTCCGAATGGCCTCCAGTGGCTCATTTTTATTTATTTATTTGTTATGTTTTGGGTGCGCTGGGGCTTTGTTGCTTGTACACGAGCTTTTTCCAGTTGCCGGGAGTGGGGGCTACTCTTGGTTGCAGTGTCCGGGCTCCTCCTTGCGGCAGCTTCTCCTGTTGCAGAGCACAGGCTCAGTAGTTGTGGTACACGGGCTTGGATGCCCCATGGCACTTGGAATCTTCCTGGACCAGGAATCGAACCTGCGTCCCCTGCATTGGCAGGCAGATTCTTATCCCCTGGACCACCAGGAAGTCCCCTCTAGTGGTTCTCGACTTTTTTATTCCCTCCTAGGGCTGCCTCGTGTAACCAGCCTTGTGGAACACAGTGTGACTGCCGAGGCTAGGTCTAACAGGACACTGCCCCATCCACCATGTCCCCCAGGGGTGACTTGCTCTGGAGAAGCTGGCCTCCAGCTGAGGACACTTGGGCAGCATCCCATGGAGAGGGACACCTGTAGAGAACGAGGCTTGCTGCCCACGGCCAGCACTCCCTCAGCCGTCACGCGTGGGAGCCCTGGTGGAAGGGGCTCCTCTGCCCCAGCCAAGCCTTCGCATGACAGTAGGCTCTGCTGAAGTCTGCCTGTAATCTGAAGGGACACCGTGAACTAGAAACTTCCAGGTGAGTCAGTCCTGAATTCCCGACCCACCAAATTTACTGTGAGATAGTAACATTAAAAAATGATTTTAGTTAAAAAACAATTGATTGCTTCAGCTCTTAGTTCTGACACGCAGACTCGTTTGTTGCGGAGCACAGACTCCCTAGTTGTGGTGCGGGCTCTAGCGCTCACTAGCTCGGTAGTCGCCCCGAGGCATGTGGGATCTTATTTTTCCAACCAGGGATGGAAACCTGCATTGGAAGGTAGATTTATAACCGCTGGAATGCTAGAAACGTCCCAAGATAGCGAATGCTTGTTGTTATTAAGCCTCAAGTTTTGGAGTAATTTATTATGCAGAAATGGATGACTAATAGACCCAGGATTCGTCGGACTTCTCCTCACCCCTTATGCCCCGTGCCAGGGAGCGAGCAGTCCTAGATTCAGCAGCGGGGTGAACTGCCCTGACCTTTGTGTTCTCACAGAGCGTGACTTTTACCTTGCGTGAGTGCATGCTAAGTCACTGCAATCTTGTCTGAGTCTTTGTGACCCTTTGGGCAGTAGCCTGCCAGGTTTCTCTGTCCGTGGGATTCTCCAGGCAAAAATACTGGAGTGCGTTGCCATGCCCTCCTGCAGGGGATCTTCCCAACCAAGGGATTGAATGCGTGTCTCTTATGTCTCCTGCACTGGCAGGCAGGTTCTTTACCACTAGCGCCACCTGGGAAGCCCGCTTTTATCTTGAGTTCACTGTTATCTCTTAACTCTATTGTTGTTTTTTTCCCTTGCCATTCCTCGTTCACTCGAGGATGAGCTCCTTGAGGCCAACTATTTGGTCTGGCTCACCCTGGGAACCCTCACATTCTGGGGCATTTAACAGCACACACTTCTGCAGCCTTTTTCCTTGTATGCTCTATTATGCTTTATTTATTTGGCTGTGCCATGTCTTAGTTGCAGCACGTAGGACCTAGTTCCTGGACCAGGGATCGAACCTGAGTTGCCTGCATTGGCAGAGCAGAGTCTTAGCCACTGGACCACCAGGGAAGTCCCTAAGAGTTTTTCATATGTCAACACATTTCATCTGCATAGAACCCTATGATGAAGGCACCTCAGTCTAACCTCTGAGGAAACTAAGGCACAGAGAGGTTAAGCAGCATGCCCAGGGTGGCACAGCATGTACGTAGCAGAGTCGGGATTGGGAACCCCAGGTGTCGGGCTCGAAACCCCTGCTGTCCTCGACCTCTGCCGTTCAGTTCAATGTTTCTCGGGAAGGGAATAAACTACATGGCAGACAGGAGAAGGGCTTAAGGGACTAGGAAAAAAAGATTTGTTAGAAGAAAAGTAGTAAACACAGTAAGTCAGGGAATGACAGGAGAGGACAAATGGACAAGTTTAGACTGCACAAGGAATAAAAGATATCCTCCTGCTTGGCAGAGTAGTTCCTCCAAATTCTTGATTAGAAGCTTAATTTCAACTTGGAACTGAATCTATGGAAATGCAGATAAGGGGTGGATCTTGTGCACTGTTAAGTCAGGGGCATCTGAACTAAACTAGCTCGAAAGAAATCTTCAGTATTTGTTTTTATATCTATCTGAGACAAAAGCCTATGTCACCCTAGTTCACTGCAACCTCGAGGGCCCTTTCCAACTTCTCGTATCTGAGTTAAGTGTGGGGAGCAGACCAGCAGGCCTGGGCATCTCCGTGCCTCTTGGTAATTGGTGCTGCAAACCACCACTTTCTGCTGTGTGTCTGGAGCGGGAGACAGGAGCGCCGAGGAGGAAGTGGGCAGAAATGAAGGGCTGCAGCGTTAGCAGGGGAATTCCCAAGGAGAGCAGAGCCCATCAGAAAAGCAGCCACTGGCGAAATAAGATCCAAGACACCAACTGTGTGCAGAGGCTCAGTGCTTCCTGGGTTTGGTCCAGGCTATTAAAACAGAGCATGCGTTTGAAATACTCAGGAAGAAGCCTGTCCCCGCAGGCTGTGAAGTGTGCTCTTGGGTTGGAGATCATCCTCAGGGCAGGATTTGTTACTGGGAGCTTGTACAGGAAGGGAGTTTGTCTGCAGACTCCACTGGCTCTGGTGATGTCCAGTACATGGGAAGATCCACAGGTGTCATACTTGCCACCAATCTGTTGCCTATGCATTGAATCACTCACACTAGGGGCTCACTTTCTTTTTTAAATTTAGTTTTCAGTCAGTCAGTTCAGTCGCTCAGTTGTGTCCAACTCTTGGTGATCCTATGGACTGCATCATGCCAGGCCTCCCTATACATCGGCAACTCCTGTAGTTTACTCAAACTGATGTCCACTGAGTCGGTGATGCCATCAAGGCGTCTCATCCTCTGTCGTCCCCTCCTCCTCCTGCCTTCAATCTTTCCCAGCATCAGTTCAGTTCAGTTCAGTTCTGTCACTCAGTCGTGTCTGACTCTTTGCGACCCCACGAACCACAGCATGCCAAGCCTCCCTGTCCATCACTAACTCCCAGAGTCCACCCAAAACCATGTCCATCGAGTCGGTGATACCATCCAACCATCTCATCCTGTCATCCCCTTCTCCTTCTGCCCTCAATCTTTCCCAGCATCAAGGTCTTTTCAAATGAGTTAGCTCTTTGCGTCAGGTGGCCAAAGTATTGGAGTTTCAGCTTCAACATCAGTCCTTCCAATGAACACCCAGGACTGATCTCCTTTAGGATGGACTGGTTGGATCTCCTGGCAGTCCAAGGGATGCTCAAGAATCTTCTCCAACACCACAGTTCAAAGGCATCAATTCTTCGATGCTCACCTTCTTTATAGTCCAACTCTCACATCCATACATGACTACTGGAAAAACCACAGCCTTGACTAGATGGACCTTTTTTGACAAAGTAATGTCTCTGCTTTT
>NW_011495064.1:1552237-1576352 GCF_000754665.1 Bison bison bison
TTTTTTGATGATCCAGCGGATGTTGGCAATTTGATCTCTGGTTCCTCTGCCTTTTGTACAACCAGCTTGAACATCTGGAAGTTTACAGTTCACATATTGCTGAAGCCTGGCTTGGAGAATTTTAAGCATTACTTTACTAGCATCAGAGTCTTTTCAAATGAGTCGGGTCTTCGCATCAGGTGGCCAAAGTATTGGAGTTTCAGCTTCAGCATCAGTCCTTCCAATGAACACCCAGGACTGATCTCCTTTAGGATGGACTGGTTGGATCTCCTTGCAGTCCAGGTTTTCAATTGATGTACGATTGCTTTACAATGTTGTGTTAGTTTTTGCTGTACACTAAGTGGATCGGCTGTCTGTACACATATACCCGCTCCCTCTTCCTCCCCCCTCCCGCCCCACCCCTCTCGGTCTGCACAGGGCGCTGAGCTGAGCGCCCTGTCTGTGTGTCAGCTTCCCCCAGCTGTCCTTTGCATACACGGTCGTGTAGACGTGTCAGCGCTGCTCTCTGAACTCACCCCGCCCTCTTCTTTCCCCCTGCGCCCCCAGGTCTGTTCTCTGCATCTGTGTCTCTACTCCTGCCCTGCAAATAGGTTCATCAGCACTATTTTTCTACATTCTGTGTGTGTATGTGTCAGTCGCTCAGTTGCGTGTGACTCTGTGACCCCGTGGACTGTAGCCCTCCAGGCTCTTTTGTCCAAGGGATTCTCCAGGCAAGAGTACTGGACTGGGTTGCCATTTATATGTGTTAATACATGGTGTTTTTCTCTTTCTGACTTACTTTACTCTGTATGACAGACTCTAGGTTCATCCACATCACTACAAATAACCCAGTTTTGTTCCTTTTTATGGCTGAATAATATTCCACTGTATATATGCACCACATCTTATTTATCCATTCATCTGTCAATAGACATCTAGGTGGACAGCACCTCCCTTTCTAAGCCATTAATGGCAGCAGGGTGGGCCTGGACCACGTCAGTGGTGGAGTAGGGGAGCATGACCATTCGTCTTACCAGCAGACACCAGTGGGCAGAGGGAAGAGGGCCTGTTTCCAGGCTGAGAGGGGAGCAGCATGCCGAAGGGATGCCCCACCAGGGGCTGCCTGCCTGCCTCTGCAGTGGCTCTGGCAGCCAGCCCAAGCTCTGAACTGCCTCCAGCGAGTGGTGCCCTCATCTCTCACGTCATGACCCTCTTCAGCAGTGTGCCATTAACAGCATCCTCTCAGATCTCGTTGACTTTAACTACAGGTCATTTACACTACGAGGGAACAAGATGCTTGGGGACAGAAAATGACAGCTGTACGGGCCGCCTCACTGTTTTGTCGCCCTTCAAACAGCGTGTCCTGCCCTGGGTCACAGGCAATGCCTCTGGCCGTGAGTCAGGAAGCCGCCCCGGGCCTTTCTTGCGCCTCCCTTCAGGAGGCTGCTCGTGACTCGCCCTCCAGGGGAGGACTGGTGGGGGCTCACGGGTCAGCGCTAGTCAGAGCTGCTTCCCCCAATGAACACGTTCTTTGTGTTCAAGGGACAGTCTCCTTTATGTACTATTATTATTTTTGGCTACACCGAGGCTTGTGGGATCTTAATTCTCCAACCACGGGATTGAACCCAGACCCTCAGCCGTGAAAGTCTGAAGTCCTAACCACTGGTGTGGCTCAGTTGCTCAGTTGTGTCCGACTGTTTGTGACCCCACGGACTGTAGCCCGGCAGGCTCCTCTGTCCATGGGATTTCCCCGGCAAGAGTACTGGAATGGGACTGCCAAGGAATTCCCTGTGGGCTGCGTCCTTTATGATGGTTGCAGGGGCACCAGAGCCAGAGTGTGGCCTGGGCCCCCTGCCCCCGCAGGTGTCCATGGTGTGAGGGTGTCATCTAAGTGACTGCAGAGCAGGTATGGGATGAGTGAGGGATTTGGAGGGCCTGGCTGAGCCAACATCCAGAGGCTCTAAGACAGGAAGTGAGGGAGGAAGAAGAGGCTGGGAAGGAGGAGGGACAGTGGGAGAAAGGATGTGTGTGCAGAGGAAAGGAGAGTGGGAGCAGCTTGAAAGCCCAGCACTCAGGAAGGTAAAGGATGACAGCCCTGTCAGACCTCCCGACCTTGGGAAGGAAGGTGCTCTTGTCCCTGATACACGTCTGAATCCTTGGGATGAGTGTACACACAGGGGTTCAGAGGGCAGGGTCTGAGGGTGCCACCGCACTGTGCGGGCGGGGCTCATGGCGAGAGACGCTGCTGTCCCCGCTGCTGAGTGCTGCAGCTGTTGGAACCCCTGCAGTTGCTGCTGGTTTTAAAGAACTTAGTTGGCTGTGCCGGTCTTAGTTGCTGCACGCGGGGTCTTTAGTTGTGGCAGGTGGGATCTAGTTCCCTGACCAGGGATTGAACCCAGGTCCCCTTCATTGGGAGTGTGGAGTCTTAGCCACTAGTCCACTAGGGAAGTCCTGGAACCCATTTAGTTTTTATGGGGGAAAGGTGTGGAGCTGGGGAAGAGCTTGTGGCGTCTCAAAGCCTTCATTTCCTGTCCTTGGCATCTTATAAAAAAGGCCTAACACCACCGGATCAAGGAGGCGAAGGGGTGGCCATAAGAAAGCAAAGAATCAGTCTGAAATTTGTAAAGATGAGTCAGTGCTACAAAACAAAAAATCTTGTGTTAATATTTTTTTGAGCTAGTTCTTGAGGGGTCTGATTTCCTTCATAGAGCAATAACAAACATTTCCTTCATTAATGATATAATGTAAGTATTTCCTTTTGGTGGAAGTCACTTAATTTACAATTAAATACATTCAAATTCCAACTTAAATTTTAGTAACTGACATCAGAAGGAAGAGCAGGATGACCTTGTGGAGCTACTGTACTGGGACCATCTACCCTCTGTCTTCCATATGAGAGAAAAACCCTCCTCCCCTTGAGTTGCCATTATTCTGTGATTCTGTTAGGGGAAACACACTGACTGGAACCGCACACCCTGGCCAGGCACCATAGTGACCACTTGTCTGAATTGTTTTACGACAGGAGGACCTGGTAAGAAACACGGAACTAATAAGCCACCACCAACCAGAAGAGTTGGGGAAAGATTAAGGAGACACCACATGTCAGACCACCTCCCAGAATCCTTCTCTCTGGCATCCATCTTGGCTGAACAAGGCGTGCACTGCCAGGAAGGACTCTGAGTCAGATGACTGGCTAAAGACAACCCGGAAACTAATCCCATCACCATAAAACCAGAGACTGCGAGCCATGTGACAGAGCTGTTCTCCTGGGTTCCCTTACCCTGCTGCTCTCCACCCGGGTGCCCTTTCCCAAGAAAATCTCTTGCTTTGTCAGCACAAGTGTTTCATTGGACAATTCATTTCTGAGTGTTAGACCAGAGCCCAGTTTCAGGCCCTGGAAGAGGTCCCCCTTCCTGCAACAATTCCTCTTAACGACAGGCTGAATTTAATTCCTAATGACTACATCTGCCAAACTGTTCCATCAGACGTGAACACAGGAGCAAAGCAGACCCATTCACTGCGTCTTCTTCCCTCTCACCTAGTCCTGGAGGCTGTGTGCTTCTTTTCTGTTTTATTTTTTAGTGTGCTACTGTGCTCCAACACTCCAGAGTTGCGTCCAACTCTTTGCAACCCCATGGACTGTAGCCAGTCTCCTCTGTCCGTGGGATTTTCCAGGCAAGAATACTAGAGTAGATTGTCACTTAATAGAAGACTTTATTATTTTTTAATTAAAAATTATTTATTTATTTTTGGCAGTGTTGGGTCTCAGTTGCATCATGTGGGATCTTTGGCTGTGGCCCATGGACTCTCAAGTTGCAGCTCAGGCTCCAGAGTGCGCTCGGGCTTAGTTGCTCCATGGCACGTGGGATCTTAGTTCTTGGACCAGGGATCGAACCCATGTCCACTTCATTAGAAGGTGAAATCTTAACCACTGGACCACCAGGGAAGTCTTTCTTCTCTGTTTTTACAGGCAGAAGCTACCTAGTTATCAGTGGCCAGGGTTAGAATGGCTAAAACCCATTTATTAACATCAGAAAAAGACAACCCTTTCCTAAGACACATCTCTGTCACTTGCAATAAAAATGTCTTCATGCAAATTGACGTGGCTCGTGACGGGAAGTAGCCTTACGTACAAGGCTACGTGTACCACTGTTTGCGGGCCCCTTGAGTTGGTGGTTTCTGCCCAGCTGTGGTCAGTGCTCAAGTCAGTCTGTGACTTTGAATTTTTCCTATGCCTTCCACCTGTACCTGGCACAGCTCAGCCAGGGGCCAGGAGCAGAGAGGGGCTGTGACTATGCTGAATGGGGCAGAGAGAGGTTCAGCAAGTTCCTGCTGATGAGTGACTTTTTACATGAGCAGCTTATTTCTGTTCCAGTCACTTGGACCAGTAAGTTGGCAGAAGCACTGCAGTTACTCACACTCTGGCCTGCGTCTCAGCTGCCTGGCAGGCGGAGGCTGTAGTGGGGCCGGCTGTCTGGGCAGGCTGGCTCCACATCACCCATGACACACGCACTCTGGAGTTCTCTGGGGGTCCTGAGCTCCCTGTGCTCCCCATGCTGCCTCTGTTGTGAATGAGACAGATGGGGTTTACATAAGGATAATCTCAGCAACGGAAGGAGAAAACCCAGGACTGACTATGCTTTTCAAACGATATTCAGTCCAGGTTTCCAGCCCTGACTTTCAAATAATCCTTCTTCCCCTCTTTAGTAATTTCCCACACCCCTGCCTGCCTGCCCACAGTGGATCAAAGGAAGTGGGGGAAGATGGCCTAAGCCCCAGACGGAAAGATGCCAGAGCCATAAGATAGCTGCTTTTGACTTTATAGGATGGCCAATGTGGGTCTGAAGAAATATGGTCTGACACAGAAAGGACTCATTAGACTTAACAGAAATCACCAAATTTGTTGTGAGAGTCACTTGCCTTAAAAAACAATTGGGTTCCATGTCTGCCATGGTTTAAAAGTTTTCATTTTATTTAAAAAATTTTTTTAGTGTCTTTAACTTGTTCTCTCAACAAAGAATATGACAGGACAATGTACGTTCTTTTGAAATTGTACCATGAGTCTCAGTAGCAAGCTGCTCATTCTGAAAGATGTTATATTTTGGGTTGCTACGTGGAACTGTCTCCTGGTGGCATTATTTGGATCCTTTTTTTCTTGTTTTTCCTGGTCCCATCTCATTGGCAGTTTCTTTGAAAGCTGTGGTTTGTCAACGTTGTTGCTGTTCAGCCGCTAAGCTGTGGCAGAGTCTCTGTAACCCCATGGACTGCAGCACGCCAGGCTTCCCTGTCCTTCACTATCTCCCAGAGTTTGCTCAAACTTGCGTCCATTGAGTCAGTGGTGTTATCTAACCATCTCATCCTCTGCTGCCCCTTCTCCTCTTGCCCTCAGTCTTGCCCAGCATCAGAGTCTTTAATAATGTTAGGTTTTTAAAAAAGCAATAGCCAGTAGGTGAAAGGTAAATCTTCTTTACAACTTGATGTGTATGAGATATTATTATAAAATAAGGGAATTAAAAGATTATTTACAAACATTCCCAACTTTATACAATAAGATAAATGACTTTTTAATTTTTTCATCAAAGCAGCCTCCTAAGGGATATAGACTTAGTTTAACCAAGTCCCTATGATGCCTGGTTCAGAAATGATCTGGAATGTTCCTCTCTAAATTTCCCCCAAACCCCAGGATGGCTCACAAGAACAACAGTTGGGGCAGAGCTGGGTTTCATTTCTGGTGCTCCTTTGGTTCTCCACTTGACTTCAAGTGACTTCAGTTTGCTTTCAGAAAGCTAATCTGCCCTCAGAGGACAATTTGCCACAATTTAGAATTCTTATCAGAGAGCCCACAGTTTTGAGGCAATTTCCAAAGTGTAGTTCGAAAAGTGTTTTGAGCGAGGAAGTTTCATGTGGATGAGCGTGTGACCTCCCATGGGGAGGGCGTCAATGGGAAACACTCATTGAGAATCTAAATTCAGATGTTTTTACAAAGAGACGCTTTTAAAAAATATAAGTATATACTTATGTTTGGCTGCACCGTGTCTCTTTCGCTGCCCCTGGGCTTTCTGTCGTGTGGAGGGCGGGGGCTACTCTCCGGTCGCACTGCACAGGCTTCTATTGCAACGCCTTCTCTTGCTGTGGGCGCGGGCTCTCGGGTGTGCTGGCTTCAGGAATTTCAGCACACAGGCTCAGTAGTCGCAGTGCATGGACTTAGTTGCTCCACAGCGTGTGGAATCTTCCCAGACCAGGGATCAAACCGGTGTCCCCTGCGTTGGCAAGGGCATTCTTTCCCACTGGACTACAGCTTTGAGCAGTGCATCTGACCTGACTTTAAACATGGTCTATCTTCCCACCCCAAACGGGAAGAGTAGAATTAGCCCTTCCTGACCATGAGTATTAAACTGAAAAGGGGAGCTCTCACTGCCATCCATTCAATCTAAACGGAACTTGAGTCAGCTGGAAAAGGAATTTCAAACTTCCGCCAATACTAAAAGCACTCTAGGAAGCAAATGCTTTTAAATATTTTGATTGCTAGAGGGAAAATGAATCACATAATAAAAGGATTTTATTTTCATTAAAATACACACCTGAAAAAATTAAAGGAGGAAAGGGGAGAGGAAACAGCCCAAGACTTTGTGAGTTGATCGAATCAGAACAATGGAGTGAAAAGGTGCTCAACATCACTAATTATAGAGCAATGCCAATCAAAACTACATCGCAGCACCACCTCACACCTGTCAGAATGGCCGTCACTAAGAAGCCTGCAAACGACAAATGCCAGAGAGGGTGTGAGGAAAAGGAAACCCCCTACACTGTTGGTGGGAATATAAAATGGTGACTCCACTGTGGAGAACAGTATGGTGGTTCCTCATAAAACTAAAAACAGAATTACCATGTCACCCTGCAGTCCTACTCCTGGGTGTATATCCAGACAAAACTCTAATGCCAAAAGATACATGCACTCTAGTGTTAATTGCAGTGCTATTTACAATAGCCAGAACATGGAAACAACCTAAATCTCCATCAAAAGATGAATGAATAAAAAAGATGTGATATATAAATATATATATATATATATATATATACACACTGCTGCTGCTGCTGCTAAGTCGCTTCAGTCGTGTCCGACTCTGTGCGACCCCATAGACAGCAGCCCACCAGGCTCCCCCATCCCTGGGATTCTCCAGGCAAGAACACTGGAGTGGGTTGCCATTTCCTTCTCCAATGCATGAAAGTGAAAAGTGAAAGGGAAGTTGCTCAGTCGTGTCTGACTCTTAGCGACCCCATGGACTACAGCCCACCAGGGGATTTTCCAGGCAAGAGTACTGGAGTGGGGTGCCATTGCCTTCTCCGATATATACACACACACATACATATATATAGCCCAAGAATATTAGTCATAAAAAAGAATGAAATAATGCCATTTGCAGCCACATGGAGGGACCTAGAGATTATCATATCTAAGTGAAGTCAGACAGAGAAAGACAAACACCATGGGATACTATTCATATGTCGAATCTAAAATATGACACTAATAAACCTATCTGCAAAACAGAGAGACTCACATGGATAGAGAACAGGCCTGTGGTTGCCAAGGAGGTGGGGAAGGGGCGGGCTGGGAGTCTGGGATTAGCAGGTGCAAACTATTATATTTAGGATGGATAAACAGCAAAGTCCTGCTGTAAAACACGGAGAACTATATTCAATATCCTGGGATGAGGCATAATGAAAAAGAACATATATATATATATATAAAACTGAGTCACTTAGCTGTATAGCAGAAATGAACACAAATTGTAAGTTGACTATACTTCAATTAAGAAAATGATATAGTTGTTTGAGGATCTTCTGACCAACAGCATGTGCTATGATGTCTCAGCTGAGGTCCATGGACTTAGTGGTCTCCATTTGCATGACCAAGAAATTGGGAATCAGTCAGATGCTCAGGCTTCCCAGAGACCTAAAATAAGAAGAGTGGATGCCTTAAGCCCTGTCCACCTGTGCGTCCATCTGGTGGTCATGACGCTTTTGGGGGCCCACTCTCTGCTCTGTCAGCTGGGGGCTCCCTTGAGAGGCCCAGTCTCATCTGTTTTCTGTGCCCCGGCTTAGATCCATGGGCAGGACTCAGAGAAATGCCTCCTGAGGGAACAGCTCCAGGTGACAGAAGCATGAAGAAAAGCACTCTTCACCCTTCACCCTGGAGTCCTAGGGTGGAGCCTGTGCCATTGCTCACACTTCAGACTCAAAAGGACCCACCTTTGGTTCATTCTCTGCTCTCACCCCATCTTAAACTTCTGAGTTCAGTCCTTACTCTATTGTGCATGGCAAATACTGCATTTTTTCCTGCATTTTTTTCTAGTCTGTCATAGTTAAATATTAAATGAAAAGGTTATTTATAGTATGTTTCATCCACTGTGGGGACTCCTGCTAGATGAACTTGAGAAGGCGTGTAGTAGATATTAGCAACTGTGGGAATGCCGGGTCTCCTGTAGATGACAGACATGGGAGGAGAATGATCTTTGTTAACTCCACATTTCCACAAGGAGCTAATGGTCAAACCTGCTCTGAGTCTCGAGGTCAAGAAGCCGGCCCTGAACGCTGGACATATTGACAGTTGCAAGAGACCGCTGAGCTACCTGCTGTTGTTCTGATCATTGAACTGAATGGCTTTGCAGAGTCAGCGTGTAAGGTGTAGGTGTTCATCTTCCCTCCTTTTCTTAAAAAGTATGCCACTCCCTGGTGACAGGGGATCCTCGCTCAGGGGGTCTTTTCTGCAGTCGGAGCCCAGCCTTTCCCTTCCATCTACTGAGACAGAAGCCAGGGGTGTGGGCCTGGAAGACAGCCCGCCCAGGGCCTCTGCTTCCCCGTGGGTTCCTAGGCATCCCAGGCCTGGCCTGCACCAGGACAATGACCGCTGGACACAGTCTCAGACTTTCTTGTGTATCTTTATTTATTTAAAATTTGAAAAATTATAGCTGTTTTATTGATTGATTGGTTGGCTGAGCATGTGGAGGATCTCAGTTCCTCTACCGGGGATGGAACCCATGACCCCTGCAACAGAAGTGTGGAATCTCAACCTGCCTCCCCAGGGACGTCCTCTCCTGGGGCCCTTTCTCTTATCACCAGGCTCCCCAGTTGTGTCTTTTTTCTGCCTCTGCCACGATTCCCTGGGTTCCTGCAGTCAGCATGGGGCAGAGATTCAGAACCAGTTCAAGACCAAGCTCTACTCTGCAAAACCTGTGTGACGCTGGTCAAGTCACTTAGCTTCTCTGCGCCTTTCTTTCCCAACTTATAAGTAGGGAAGACAGGAGTGCCACCCTCACTGAGTTGGGTAATCCAGGTGAAGCACTTTAGGGCCGTGTCTGGCCCATGGCAGGTTTAGGTGATGACCCTTGTCTCTGGTTTTCCCGTGTGGGAATTAGGCCCAAGTCTGGTACCCAGCACAGCCGCCTGGTGTCCAGCCCAGCCTCAGGCAGCCCACATTTCAACAGCAGGCATCCTGAGATGGCCCAGGGCGCACTTGACTGTCTGGAGTATTCTAACCACGCTCCTGCCGATGTCTTTTGTCCCTAGGGTTGTCCTTCGGGATGGAGCTGAGGAATCAAACCTGGGTCCTTATCAGCAGCTTGAAGTAAACAGAGGTATGAATGGACCAAGGTTCTGGGCTTCCGAGGTGGTACTAGTGGAATCTGCCTGCCAATGCAGTAGAAGCAAGAGATGTGGGGTTGATCCCTGCGTCAAGAAGATCCCCTGGAGAAGGAAATGGCAACCCATTGCAGTATTCTTGCCTGGGAAATGCTATAGACAGAGGAGTCTGGCGGGCTGCAATCCATTGGGTTGCAAAGAGTCATACGTGACTAAGCACAGCACTGGGCTTGCCTCATGTTTACAGAATATGTAAGTTCAAAGAGAACATTTGGGGTGTTTAAGGAAAGGACGGATTGGATTGTTGAAAAAGTTTCTGAAACTTAGAATATTTTTGAAGACATAGAATAGTAATGCCCTTTAATTTAGATGAAACTCATCTCAGACATATTATTAAATTATGAGTGTATGCTTAGTCATGTCCAACTCTTTGCAACTCCATGGACTGTAGCCCCCCAGTCTCCTCTGTCCATGGTATTCTCCAGGCAAGAATACTGGAGTGAGTTGCCGTTTCCTTCTCTAGAGGATCTTCCTGACCCAGGGATCAAACCAGAGTCTCTTGGATCTCCAGCAATGGCAGGCAGATTCTTTACCACTGAGCAGCCTGGGAAGCCCTCTCTTTTCTTACTATAACCTTACAAACGCCTTCCTCATTATTTGTTACTAATTGCATTTATATCCTAGTTTGCCCATGTGAAGAGAGAAGGAAATGGCAACCCACTCCAGTGTTCTTGCCTGGAGAATCCCAGGGACTGCGGGGCCTGGTGGGCTGCTGTCTATGGGGTCGCACAGAGTCGGACACGACTGAAGCGACTTAGCAGTAGCTTGCCCATGTGATTTATTTTGCCCATAATTTATTTTTGTCATTAAAAAGCTGTCACTTTTAAAGGTAGTTGAATTTTTCCAGTTTTTTTTACAGTTTCTAAATTTTGAATTATAATTAGAAGAAACAAGATTGTAGAATTATTCTTTTTCTCACAAGACTCACGTCTGTAAAGCAATTTCTCATATGGTAAGCAATCTGTACCAGTCCTCTTGGAATTCATTAGATTGGATTCTGCCCTTTCCTTTTGAGTTGGGTTGTTCTTAAAAGCCTTTTAGTTCAGTGACATCACAAAGGTGCATGATACATTAAAGATGCGTCTAGCACCCCTCAGCTAAAAGGAAGTGCGCCAAGAGATCTTAAGATATTTATCAAGTGTTATATCACTGCTTGAGTGGCGGTTAACCCCACCACTTTTCTCTGACTAGCATGATTTCCCACGTGGGGAGTTTCTTCGCTTGTATTTGACTTCCTATGCTCAGTCTTCCTCTCTGCCTTAGTTCCAGGCGACCGAGAGCTCCAAGTAGGGTGCTGGCTCATGCTTTGTATTCAAGAAACACAAGTTGAATCACCAACAGCAAAGGTATTTGTACCAACTGCAATCACACCTTCAGGTTCTTTTTCACCTGCACCCCCACCAACATGCTTTAACACTGAGTCAGCATCCACAGGTTTCCAGGGTCACTTGAGAAGCCGCACACGTGATTTATAGGGTGTCATCTTGGAATGAAGTCGTGTGGAAAGTTCCACTGCAGTACTGGAGAGCCACTTGACAGTTCACAATGAACTTTTGTTTTTAGCATTTCGTTTTCTGGTCCTGACTTTAGAAATGAGGAAGCTGAACCCTGGAGATGGGAAGAGACTTGTCCAAAACGACACATGCTCTGTCCTCGGTGAAGAGCACTGGAGATGACCCAATTTCCCCAACTCCCATTGCAGTGACCATTCAGTATCCCGTGTCAGGCACCACCTGAGATGGTGGTCACTGGCTGGCTTTCCTCCCAAAGTCCTCTACACGGGCTGTCAGGAAGGCAGAGACTGTTCCTGTCACCCCCTGCCCTTGTATCCCAGTCTCCCCTGGCAAGAAATCCTCATTCTCCCAACATTTGCTGTTGGAAGAGCATATGATGATAACATGCATGCGTGTTAAGTTGCTTCAGTCGTGTCCAACTCTTTGTGATGCTATGGGCTTCAACCTGCCAGGCTCCTCTGTTCATGCAGATTCTCCAGGCAAGAGAATCCCAACTGGAGTGGGTTGCTGTGCCCTCCTCCAAGAGATCTTCCCAACCCAGGGATCAAACCCACATCTCTTATGTCTCTTGCATTGGTGGATGATAACAATGACCACCAAATATTGAGGATATTGGGAAGCCCAGGTATTGCAGTGGTAGAGACTCTGCCTGCCAATGCAGAAGACACAAGAGACAAGGGTTCAATCCCTGGGTCAGGATGATCCCCTGGAGTGGGAAATGGCAACCCACTCCAGTCTTCTTTCCTGGAAAATTTCATGGACAGGAGAGCCTGGCAGTCGCAGAGTCAGAAATGACTGAGCACACAGCACACACATGGAGGGTATACCATATGCTAGTTAATGTGCCGGGTATTTAATCCTCATCAACCCTCTTTGGTGTTAGTCTTATCGCCATCATTTTCTAAAGATGGAAATTGAGGCTCAGAGAGGTCACAGGACTAATTCAGGGCTAGACAAATGAAAGGCTTGAGCCAGCTGGAGCTAGAGGTCTGTAACAACTCCAACTCTTTACCCATCAGATTTGGAATTTCTAAACGCATTTTTGTCTCACAATCTTCAGGCACAGGAAGTCCTCACTTGACAGAAGACCATGTTCCTTTACATTGTAGGAAATTCAATGACCGTGAATCACCATTGTGGGGGAGGGGTGTTCCGATCCTTCCTTCCTAGCCGTCCCTGCTCTCAGGCTGGGCCTCCCACTTTTATCTTTTTTTTTGGTATTAAATGCATTTATAAAAAATTATTTCAGGTGAATAAGCTAAGCATTCACTTCAAGGACCTGGGAAATGAATAGAGTCAACTTTCCCAAAATGCAATTAAGAAAAATGTTTGTTGATTTATGGCTGTGCTGGGTCTTTGTTGCTGTGCTCAGATTTTCTCTAGTTTCAGCCAGTGGGGCCTACTCTCCAGTTGCAGTGTGCGGACTTCTCAATGTGGTGGCTCCTCTTGTTACAGAGCAAAGCTTCTAGGGCTTCAGTAGCTGTGCACATGGGCTTAGTTGCTCCACAGCATGTGGAGTCTTCCCAGATCAGGGATCAAACCTGTGTCTCCTGCATTGGTAGGTGGGTTCTTAACCACTGGATCGCCAGGGAAGTCCCACCAAAATGAATTTACAGTAAGCCATATTTAGAGATGGGAATACCAGACCTCCTGACCTGCCTCTTGAGAAACCTGTATGCAGGTCAGGAAACAACAGTTAGAACTGGACATGGAACAACAGACTGGTTCCAAATCAGAAAAGGAGTATGTCAAAGCTGTATATTGTCACCCTGCTTATTTAACTTATATGCAGAGTACATCATGAGAAATGCTGGGTTGGAGGAAGCACAAGCTGGAATCAAGATTGCCAGGAGAAATATCAATAACCTCAGATATGCAGATGACACCACCCTTATGGCAGAAAGTGAAGAAGAACTAAAGAGCCTCTTGATGAAAGTGAAAGACGAGAGTGAAAAACTTGGCTTAAAGCTCAACATTCAGAAAACTAAGATCATGGCATCTGGTCCCATCACTTCATGGGAAATAGATGGGGAAGAGTGGCAACAGTGACTGACTTTATTTTGGGGGGCTCGTAAATCACTGCAGATGGTGATTGCAGCCATGAAATTAAAAGACGCTTGCTCCTTGGAAGAAAAGTTATGTCCAACCTAGATAGCATATTCAAAAGCGGAGACATTACTTTGTCAACAAAGGCCTGTCTAGTCAAGGCTGTGGTTTTTCCAGTAGTCATGTATGGATGTGAGAGTTGGACTATAAAGAAGGCTGAGCATCGAAGAATTGGTGCTTTTGAACTGTGGTGTTGGAGAAGACTCTTGAGAGTCCCTTGGACTGCAAGGAGATCCAACCAGTCCATCGTAAAGGAGATCAGTCCTGGGTGTTCATTGGAGGTACTGATGCTGAAGCTGAAACTCCAATACTTCAGCCACCTGATGGTAAGGCTGACTCATTTTAAAAGACCCTGATGCTGGGAAAGATTGAGAGCAGGAGGAAAAGGGGATGACAGAGGATGAGATGGTTGGATGGCATCACTGACTCAATGGACATGGGTTTGGATGGCCTCCAGGAGTTTGTGATGGACAGGGAGGCCTGGCGTGCTGCAGTCCATGGGGTCACAAAGAGTCAGACACGACTGAGCGACTGAACTGAACTGATATTGAAAAGAAAATAGTATAAATAAACATTATTAGAAATTCACAAGGGGACATAATTGGAGATGCAGTGGAGATTAAGATATCACTGCTTATACTACACTATTTTTTTAGGGCTGTCCACTTTGGATGGAGCCTTGAAATTTTCTGTGTCTATGGGAAGAAAGGGGAGGGGGTTTGTTTTTCACTTTTGCATCTATCATTCATTTTATTTAAGAAGGCTTCATGTCTTGAGAGAGAGCTGTAAACAATGAGAACAAGAGGGCCCTGGAGCGAGCCGTGTGTGCTCCAGACTTCCGTCCACTGACCCACGGCTTCCTGACCCAGCAGACGGGCCGCCCGTGCGCTGGACATTGGCTGGAGGCCAGTGTCTGAACTGAATGGCTCAGGCTGGACAGTGCTTCTCCCCAGTCAGAGTGGCACCGAGCCGACTCCTGAGAAGGCACCCTGGCTCGGAAAACACACCATGTGTTAGACGCTGGCGTCCATGGCAGGGAACTGGGGCAGGAGACATGGCAGGCATCTTCAGGAGGCCTGGCTTTGGGGCTGGGCTCTCCTGGGCTCTCCTGGGTTCTCAGGAGAACTGGGCCAAGCTCAGGAAATGTCCTGTGGCCCAAGAGGGAAGTCAATGCCTAAGTTCAGTCGCTCAGTCGTGTGCAACTCTTTGCGACCCCATGAATTGCAGCACGCCAGGCCTCCCTGTCCATCACCAACTCCCGGAGTTCACCCAGACTCATGTCCATCGAGTCAGTGATGCCATCCAGCCATCTCATCCTCTGTTGTCCCCTTCTCCTCCTGCCTCCAATCCCTCCCAGCATCAGAGTCTTTTCCAAGGAGTCAACTCTTCGCATGAGGTGGCCAAAGCACTGGAGTTTCAGCTTTAGCATCATTCCTTCCAAAGAAATCCCAGGGCTGATCTCCTTCAGAATGGACTGATTGGATCTCCTTGCAGTCCAAGGGACTCTCAAGAGTCTTCTCCAACACCACAGTTCAAAAGCATCAATTCTTCGGCACTCAGCCTTCTGCACAGTCCAACTCTCACATCCATACATGACCACAGGAAAAACCATAGCCTTGACTAGATGGACCTTTGTTGGCAAAGTAACGTCTCTGCTTTTGAATATGCTATCTAGGTTGGTCATAACTTTTCTTCCAAGGAGCAAGCGTCTTTTAATTTCATGGCTGCAGTCACCATCTGCAGTGATTTTGGAGCCCCCAAAAATAAAGTCTGACACTGTTTCCACTGTTTCCCCATCTATTTCCCATGAAGTGATGGGACCGGATGCCACGATCTTCATTTTCTGAATGTTGAGCTTTAAGCCAACTTTTTCACTCTCCACTTTTACTTTCATCAAGAGGCTCTTTAGTTCCTCTTCACTTTCTGCCATAAGGGTGGTGTCATCTGCATATCTGAGGTTATTGATATTTCTCCCGGCAATCTTGATTCCAGCTTGTGTTTCTTCCAGTCCAGCGTTTCTCATGATGTACTCTGCATATAAGTTAAATAAGCAGGGTGACAATATACAGCCTTGACGAACTCCTTTTCCTATTTGGAACCAGCCTGTTGTTCCATGTCCAGTTCTAACTGTTGCTTCCTGACCTGCATACAAATTTCTCAAGAGGCAGGTCAGGTGGTCTGGTATTCCCATCTCTTTCAGAATTTTCCACAGTTTATTGTGATCCACACAGTCAAAGGCTTTGGCATAGTCAATAAAGCAGAAATAGATGTTTTTCTGGAACTCTTTTGCTTTTTCCATGATCCAGCGGATGTTGGCAATTTGATCTCTGGTTCCTGTGCCTTTTCTAAAACCAGCTTGAACATCAGAACCGATATAATTGGGAGACCGATAAAAAAAGTAGAAAGAGAACAGGCTGGAGTAGCTATGATGTTTACTTTCTTTTAAAATATCCTCTGGTTATTAATCTATTATACACTCATCCAAGAAAACTTTGTAAAGTAAATGAAAATGTCCCATAATCATTCCACCCAGAGACTTAACACCTATTTTTAAGAATACACTGGACCAGAGCTTCCTTGGCAGCCCAGTTAAGACTCCACCTTCCAATATGCTAGGGGGGAGGGGTTCGATACCTCGTCAGGGAGGTAAGGTCCCACCAGCCTTGCGGCCAAAAAACCAAAAGATAAAACAGATGCAATATTGTAACAAATTCAATAAAAGACTTTAAAAATGGTCCACATAAAAAAGAAATCTTTAAAAAAAAAAAAGAGAATGTACCCTACCAATCATTTTATTTTGTCCATGGAGTTTTCCAGGCAAGAATACTGGAGTAGGTTGCCATTTCCTTCTCCAGGGGATCTTCCCGACCCAGGGATCAAACCCGGGTCTCTGGCATTGCAGGCAGACGCTTTACCATCTGAACCACCAGGGAATACTACTTATCAGGTACACAAAACTGGATTAATTGTGATCCCTGATTTAAGACACCTTCTTATCATAAAATGATTTTTTTGTTTCTTTTTTTTTTCCTTTCTTTTTAAATACTGTTTATTTGGCTGCTCTAGTTCTTACTTGCAGCATGTGGGGTCTTTAGTTGGGGCATGTGGGGTCTAGTTCCCTGACCAGGGATGGAACCCTGGCCCCCTGCACTGGGACTGAGGAATTTTAGCCACTGGGCCACAGGGAAGTCCACGGCTGTTTTACATAATGTGCATTTCTAACCTATATGAACACTAGGTCTTTGACAATGACTTATGAAACCTTGGGGCTCAAATGTTTTCCTTCAACATATTTATCTATCTACACATTTTTTTTTCCTTAGCCAAGTTTATGCTGTACACACTCCTCTGCATGCCTCTCAGGGGGTTTTCTGTGGTGAAGTTTCATCACTCAGGTTGCTTTCCTCTGCATCGCCCTTTGGATCTCAAAACGGACTGTCCATTTATCTCTTTCCGTGCAGGGACAGTCAGGGTTGGGAGGGTCCCTGCTTTCACCTCTCATTTGTCTCTGGGGCTTCACAAAACCACTGCCAAGCCCGGCCAGGTGTCAGATCAGCTCGCCCTTGAGGGTTCTCCAGGAAGGAGCGACTCCAGTGTCCTCTGTGATCTTGTAATCTGCTGTGGTCCAGGGTGTATCTTTCCACCTGAACTACCACCCCCTGAGTTATGAAATTCACAAATTTAAAAAGTTACTTGAGAGAAATTTTAAAAGACATCATGCGCTTCACCGTCATGCACTTACAAACCCTTCTCAGTCTTCTCCAGAATTGACTTAAAAATTTTTTTTCATTAAAAATAAAAAAAACTAGGGATCGAGCCCATGCCTTCTGCTTGGCAGCATGAAGTCTTAACCCCTAGACTGCCCAGGAAGTCACCAGAATTCACTTTAGTTTCTCTCTTGCCTCTTGTCATTGGTTTCATCCTTTGGCTATTCTTTCATAGTCCTTCTTTATATTCCTGAATTTCTCCTAAGTTTCGGGCCAGGACTTTGTTTCAATGTTCCACAGCCAGTGTTCACTAGGCGGACAACTCAGGCTCTTTCCAGAGCATGGAGAGCTGGTTCAGAGGTACTGGAGGAGAACTTTCCCTTTCTTCCCGATTCCCTGTCCTCTTGTTTCCTCAGTTACCAAGTTTCCTGGCTCTTCATCCTGTGTTCCTATGCCTCTTCTTCAGTCTGGAGTTTGCAGCGATGAAGTGTCCAGTCTTGGATGGGTCACGTACCTTATCTAGTCAAAGTCTTGTCTTAAGGATGCCAGAAGCCACTCACAAGCACGTGGACAATTTTTGACGCTCTTTTGAGATTGACAGATAACAGGTGATGGTACATGTTTCACAGCACTGTGACAAACAAATGATTTAAAAGACGAAATAAGAGAGTTCCCGTGGTTAAGACGCAGTGCTTTCAATCCCTGGTTGGGGAACTAAGATCCCTCGAGCCAAGTGGTACAGCCAAAAAACAAACCAAAAAGCAAAAAACAAACAAAAGCCAAAAAATAAAACCCCCAAAGACAGAAAAAAAAACAAACCCATAAACAAACAAATGAACAAACAAAAAATTCCCTCAAAAAACCAACAAAAACACCCCAACAAAACCCTTTTCTACTGTGATTAGCATTTCTACCAAACTCGATTTGGGTTTTGAGTTTCCAGGCACTCTATAAGTGCATAAGGCTCAGTTTTTTCCCTCTTTGATTAGGTGTTCTCCTTGTCCCCATCTTTTTTTCACGTGCTGTTCTCATCTAAAACCAGTCCAGCGCTCTCCATGCTGTTACATCAAGTCAGGACAGGCCAAGGCCCGGGCACCGAGAGAGCGGCTGATGCAAGAGACACCAAGGGCAGGTCTGGTGAATCTGTGCGCTTGCTGCATGGTCCAGGCCCTCCGACACATCCCGAGGAGACACACCGGAGTTCTGTCCAGCCCTGCCAGTTAATTCATTTGAACAAATATTTACACAAGGATCATTAGATGTTGGGCATTGTTATGTGTGCATGGCTGGAAAGGGGAAGGTCAAGGTTCCAGCCTGGACAGGATTCACATTCTGCAAGGGAGCGAGATGCTGAGTACCTCAGCAAAAAATACACAGGGTAAGTTAATTTTGGTAAGGCCTACCAAAACAAGCACCAACAGCACAAAGGAGGCAGAGGAGAATAATGGCCTGTGACTGGTGGTAATGTGTGTGTGTGGGGGGTGGGTGGAGGGGTGTTGAGGGGCAGCTGCCCTGTGGAGGTCCAGGGAACAGCCCTGTAGCAGAGGAATGGATGTGCAAAGCCCTGGGGTAGCAGGGAGTCAGTGTACATCAAGGACAGAAAGGAGGCCTCTGAAGAGGCATTCAGGCCTCTCGATTGCACGGGTACCAGGGATCCTCTCTGGACTCGATATGTGGGGACCCATGGCTGCCATGAATCCTGTGGTCACAGCAAAGGGCATTTCCAGGGTGGAAGCTGAGTAAAAACCTAAATAGCAATGAAATGTCATCTTCAAAATCTGTGAAAATGGATAACATTTGAAACATTAGAAAATGAGCAATTTGGGAAATCACATTTCCTTCATTCACCTGCCATAATCTCTGAAAAGACAAAAAAAAAAGATATTAAAGCTTTTAATAAAGTGAGACTGGAGAACTCAGATATCAGTTAGTTCAAATAAAAAGGAAGGGCATGTGTGCTCAGTCACGTCCGATCTTTTGCAACCCCATGGATCATAGCCTGCCAGGCTCCGCTGTCCGTGGGATCCTCCATGCAAGAATACCGAAGTGGGTTACCATTTACTTCTGGGGATCTTCCCCACCCAGGGATTGAACCTGCATCTCTCACATTGGTGATTGGATTCTTGGATTCTTCACCACTAAGCCACCTGGGAAGCCCCAAAGGAGGGGAGATTGCCACAAATCTGGGGACAAGACCAAGTCCAGAATCCGCATGTACACCTGAGCCACTGCACCCCGTCTCAGATGTGCTGGACATTCATTTAAGGCTCCAGACTCAGTGTGTGCAAACAGAAAAATTTGAGTTGAGAAAGCTCTCAAGGACCATGGATTAGATACCCTCTCAAACAACAATAACAAGAACCATAACCATTGAGAGCTGTACTTACTGAAGAAGTCTAACACTTCCAGAAGAACTGTGGGGAGCAGAGTTGGTGTACAGAAAACAAACTGTAAACTCAAAATGTCTTTTGGAAAAGGAGCTGGCGTGGGCCAGCTCTAGAGGCACCTCAGCGCCCACTGAATGAGTGCTTGTGATAAATTCTTCTCTTCTGGTGCTCTGCACTGTTTCTGATCCACATCAACCATGATCCAGATTCCAAAGCAAACTCAGCCTAAACAAAGCATCCGAACAAAGAAGATAAAGATGGTTGTAACCCAATTCAGCTCCATTTCAAAGAAAAAAACAAAAGGAAATGGTCACTATTGCTTGCAGAAACAAGACAATTTTTTAACAACTGGAGTGTAGTTGACTTACAGTGTTGTGTTAATTTTTGCTGTACAGCAAAGGGATTCAGTTAAATATATATATATAATTTTTTTCATATTATTTTCCATTATGGTTTGTCAGAGGATACTGACAATAGTTCCCTACGCTATACAATAGAACGTGTGTGTGCGCTAAGTCTCTTCAGTCGTGTCTGACTTCATGTGACGCTGTACATTGTAGTCTGCCAGGCTCCTCTTTCCATGGTATTCTTCAGGCAAGAATACTGGAGTGGGTTGCCATTCCCTTCTCCAGGGGATCTTTCCCATGATCCAGGGATCAAACCTAGGTCTCCTGCATTTCCTGCATTGGCAGGTGGGTTCCTTACCACTAGCCTGGGAAGTGCCACCTGGGAAGCTCAAGCCTTTTGAGTCAAGTCATTCCACTTTGTGGAATAAGAAACAAACACACTTAAAAAAATGAATAAATGTAGCATTAGATATTTTCCACCCATTACTGGAGAACATTAAAAAAAAATGAACCAAAAGAACAGCTATAATTATGACATGCTTCTCAGAAGGCATTTGGGGAAAATAATGTGGTATGGATGACAGAGCAAGTCTTCAGCATAAAAAAGTCCAGAAATGGAGCAAAAGCCTGTATTTATTTCAGAATCACCCTGTATCCTCCAAATAATGTGTTGCATGTTGAGTCAAGTTGAAATAGATGGGATAACAGAGATGAGCATGCGGCTATCTCCACAAACTGATAAACGGGTCCATTCTTGATTTTTTATTCAATTAATTTTTGTTTGGGGCTGTGCTGGGTCTTGGTCACTGCACATGGACTGTCTCTCGCTGCAGTGGGCAGGGGCTACTCTCTAGCTGTAGTGCTTGGACTGCTCATTGCAGTGGCTTCTCCTGTTGGGGAGCATGGCCCTCGGTGCATAGGCTCCAGTAATTTTGGCTCACAGGCTTAGTTGCCCCATGGCATGTGGGATCTTAGTTCTGTGACCAGGGATTGAACCCATGCCTCCTGCATTGGCAGGCAGATTCTCAACCACCAGACCACCAGGGAAGTCCCATTCTTCATGTGTTTTAGTATGGAACAGTTATAACCAACAGTGACGTTGAAGCACATCAGCCAGTGATGCAAGTTTCTAATTGCAGTTGGGAGAGAGTGCATCTCACCTTAAACGAAAAAGCAGAGACCATGCTTCCTCCAGAAAGGGAACTGAAGAAAAATGACCGTCATTCCACATTTACTTGTGGTTCTGATATAACAGCAAAACCAGGTCACAGAAGACCACCTAAAAATTCAGAGACCCTGCTCCATATTCCTCCTGAGCATGCCCTGTGAGAAACTCCCATGGAGTTGCATTCAGAGAGGGAAATGTTAGGAAGAAATAGAAAGGAAAGCCTGAAACCAAATGTGAAATTAGACATGAGCTAGAGAACTCATCACGAAAGACAAGGCCTTAGTGGTTCACCAGCGCATTCCTGGATGGAACGATTCCAAGCTGATTATGAGAATTCCAAATTTGGAGATTCCACAAGCTACACTGAAGCTAGTTCTACCTATGACAGAATTTGAGGTGTAAGAAAATTAGTGTGTGGGAAAAATGTCTTCCTCTACAACTTTAATAATTGCTGGGCTTTAGTTTTTTAGGAAAGGGTTGTTTATTTTTATTTACTTATCGGCTGTGGTGGGTCTTCGTTGCTGTGCGTGGGCTTTCTCTAGTTGCGGCGAGCAGGCGATGCTCTCAGCGCCAGTGGGAGGGCTTCTCGCTGTGCTGGTTTCTCTTGTGGAAACAGGCTCTGGGGCACACGGGCTCAGAAGTTATGGCACGCAGGCTTAGTTGCTCTGGGGCATGTGGGAATCTTCTCAGACCAAAGACTGAACCTGTGTCCCTTGCGTTGGCAGGCAGATTCTTAACCACAGGACAACCAGGGAAGCCTCCACCCCCAGCTTTCTTTAAGAAGTATATTTGGATTTCTGGTTCTGGTTAAAATGGAGTAGATCCATTCTTTCTAGGTCCTTCCTCTTACCAGTAACAAAAAAACACAACTCTGGACATAACACAGCAAACATAGGAAGGCTCTGAATGGGGGAATGAAGATGAACTGTCTAGGGATATCAAGACTTGAATAATAACATGGTGGGGAATCCTCTGTTTTATTTTTAATTTTTTTTGCCTCCTACATGGGATGAAGTGTTGGAAAAGCTTGTAACTCAGAACCACGAACAGATATAAACAAACAAAAAAAGCGATAAGTAAAACCTGTCTCTTCTAGCCAAAAGACTGAGAAGGGGGCAGCCCAGTAGAATAGAAAACCTTTCGATTGTACCACCTCTATATCAATCAAACACCAACAGGAAAACTGCCCTCATTTCAGGTAGAGAAGAGAAAGAATCTTCCACACATTCCCATGACCTGTAGATGGAAGCAGGTGATGACGCTATGATTCCCCTGCTGGGGGATTGGTCTTCTACCCAACCCCCCACCCTACCTGGTAGAGGCAGGTAGCAGCCCAACTCCCCCACTGGGAAACCAAAAAGGAGGCAGATTGTCCACTCCCCTCTCAGCAGAAGCAAGTAGTATTCTGATTTTCCCACGAGGTAGTGTCAATGGAGACCAGTGGGACCTGAGCCCCATCCTCACCTAGAAGCAACGAGACTGAATGAGCCTGCGAGAGAACAGGGTCATGACTGCTCCCTGCTGCCTGGCATCAGTGAGGCACATCAGTGATGCAGAAGTGGGCTGTGCCAAATGGTGGGATTGGGCTCTTCACTCCCATTCCCTACTCCAAAGCAGTGGAGCCCAGCAAAGCTCACATTCCACGCAACTAGTCAGGGCTTACAGAAGCAGGGCTGTAAAGCCATTTTGTTGTTGTTTAGTCACTAAGTCCAACTCTTTTTTGACCTCATGAACTGTAGCCCGCCAGGCTCCTCTATCCATGGATTTCCCAGGCAAGAATACTGGAGTGGGTTGCCATTTCCTTCTCCAGGGGATCTTTCCCACCCAAGGATCGAACCTGGGTCTCCTGCATTGGCACATGGATTCTTTGCCACTGAGCCACCTAGGTGGACCCCTAAAGCCATTTTAGAGGCTTTAAAAAAAACTTAATTTTACTTCTCCAGATGTTATATCATGAGCACGTGTTCCTTTGATTACACAAGAGTAGAGCGATGTGAAAAACAATTTCACATCTTTTCTTGATTTGGTCCTTGGACCCCAGTTTTCTTGTCTACATGAGGCACCTGGGGCAGGGGCAGAAACATGCCACAAGTTCACACGGATGGTGGTTGTCCTTGCAACCCGTCCTAAGGCATGAAATGAACTGTGGGCCTAAAGACTGTGGGATACCACACAGCCCATGATGCCCAGCTTCATCTTCCTTTCAGGCGAGAGTGTGGCTAACATGCAGACGGGCCAGGTAACAGGGATGCACTAGACCCATTTCTAGGGCTGTTAGATTTAGCAAAGGACAAACAGGACAGTCAGTGAAAAGTGAATACTGACAAGCAATGACTAACTTGGGGTACAAGTATGACCTATGTGGGGACTTCCTTGGCGGTCCAGTGGTTAAGATTCTGTGCTTCCAGTGTGGGGGACGTGGGGTGGGGTGGGCAGGGGAGCATGCCAGTTGGATCCCTGGTTGGGGAACTAAGATCCCTGAAGCCAAAAACAAAAGTGTCCTGTGCAACATTTAGGATATGAGTATACCAAGAATCATTTGTCCTTAATCTGGAATTCGAAGTTAACTAGGCATAGTGTACTTTAGAATCATTTGTCCTTAATCTGGAATTCGAAGTTACCTAGGCATAGTGTGTTTCATCTGGAAGCTCTCCCATTTCTCAACGCCACGAATTTGCTTGTCTCAGCCCCTGCTGTCACCTTCTTTGCTGGCTGCAGCTGTAAGGATGGAGGCTTGCTGATTCTCCGAAAGAATCTAGCCCAGCTCCCTGCTTCTGTGTTCATGGTGGAGCCAGGGCAAGGCCAAGCTAGAATGAGCCCCACTTCCCTCAAACCCTCTTTCCCTGACGCCTGTATGAGTCTCGCCATGGGGCACTGTTTACTGTTATTGGCCTAAGGCAGGGGTGGTGTGGTGGTGAGTGTGAGGGTGTGTGTGTGTGTGTACCTCCCAGTGTCCCTGCTTCACCAAGGTGGGAGGCCTGTGAGGCACAGTTCAGAGCAACAAATGTGGGGAGTCAGGGCTCCCCCTACCCCGCTGCCTTTCCTCTTCCCCTTCTCTTCCAAGGCCCTCTGACCACGACCCAAGATTTTCAGCCCTTAGAAATTCCAAGTAGTCCTTTGCTGAGTGCTTGCATTGGAGAAGGAAATGGCAACCCACTCCAGTGTTCTTGCCTGGAGAATCCCAGGGGCGGGGGAGTCTGGTGGGCTG
>NW_011495064.1:1576584-1580206 GCF_000754665.1 Bison bison bison
GGGGTCGCACAGAGTCGGACACGACTGAAGCGACTAAGCAGCAGCAGCAGCAGAAATCCAGCCGGTGGTTCTGAGGCGTGGGTGGGACCAGCTGCTGCTGCTGCTGCTAAGTCGCTTCAGTCGTGTCAGACTCTGTGCGACCCCAGAGACGGCAGCCCACCAGACTTCCCCGCCCCTGGGATTCTCCAGGCAAGAACACTGGAGTGGGTTGCCATTTCCTTCTCCAATGCATGAAAGTGAAAAGTGAAAGTGAAGTCACTCAGTCATGTCCAACTCTGTGCGACCCCATAGACGGCAGCCCACCAGACTCCACCATCCATGGGATTTTCCAGGCAAGAGTACTGGAGTGGGGTGGGACCAGAGGCACCGCCCATTTCTGGGTCTTTCCGGTAGGTTCCACTCTCCCGCAGCCCCTATCTTGTGCTCCCACTGCTACCCTAGGACCTTCCCACAGTTGGATTCTTTCATCTCCCCTTGTAGCAACATCCCTGAAACTCCCCAGGGCCCCTGTCTGGCCAGCGAATTTCCATTCTTCTAGTATCCGTGGGAACAGGAGCTGTCTGCTAGGATGCACAGTGCACGTGACTTCCGGGATGCTTAGCGTCTGCTTCCTGTTGGGAGTGCTCGAGCTCTGAGCCTCGTGGCTCCCACGTGACAACATGGGCGTGGCAGCGGCTAGGGCCGGGCCCCTGGGCCCCGCTTCTCCCCTGCTCCTCCTAAGACAGACCGTGGAGCTGCCAGCAGGCTCCCTAGAGTCTACTAGAAGATTTTCAGGAATTTGGTGTGCTGGTTGTTAACCACAGCTGCTGTTAAAAATTCTATACATATTCAGTTAATTAGATTATACCAAAAGCAGAGGTAGTAGATGGTAATGAACCCAGAGCTTACTACTTCTAATCATTTTACTGCAGGTTACTATTCAACATCTCGAGATTATTTGTATCTATTGCATCCATATGGTGAAGATGCTCTGCTATGTGATGGTATATGGCGGCCTATCTCTTGCTCATTCTGCTCTTCAGAGTGGGGTTGTCCCTGGAGCCCAGTGTTCTACTCAGGGTGCTTTGAGTGCTGACTCGGCCCTACTCCCTCTGGGCTGCTGCCAAAGGTGTCCTCGATGGAAGAGAAGCAGCTGGGTCCTGAAACCTCAGGGCCCTCGGCATGGCTCTCAGCTCTGCTTTTTGCTTGTGTGTGCGTGTGTGTGTGTGTGTGTGAGTTTCCTTCTCTGTAGAGTCAGAATGATCACATATTCTGGGCCGTTTGCCAGGAGAATTAAATGATGGTGGAGATGGCCATGGTGATGAATAATGGGGTGTTTGAATGTGTAAAGCTCTATGGCCACAGAACTTAGATTCTAATAGGATGAACAGACAATAGATGAATAATCACAATATAATATATTGAGTTGGCCAAAAAGTTCATTTGGGCTTCCCATAGCATCTTGTGCAAAAAGGGAACGAACCTTTTGGCCAACACAATAATGTTGTTTCGTCACCAAGTCATGTCCGACTCTTGGTGACTGCGGCATGCCAACCTTCCCTCTGCCTCACCATCTCCCAGAGTTTGCCCAAGTTCATGTTCATTGATATCAGATGGCAATAAGGAAAAGTTACACCAAGGCAAGGGGCCAGACAGGCAGAGTGGTCAGGCCAGCATCGCTGAGGGTCCCTCTGGCCTTGAGTCTCCTCCTACTGTGTCCAGAGCCCCAAGAGGAGTTTGCTGACTGCTGGTTGCCACCCGAGCGCCTCCCCTCCCACAACCCCTGCTGTCTTCCAGCTCTCTCCAACTAGTCTCAGTCCTGTTTGTCCCCCCACCCCGACCCTCTTTCTCTGGAGTGTCTCCTGCAGCACAGTTCACAGCGACTTCCTGGCGGGAAGTTAAATGTCCTGGCAAAGTTTCAGGCCCAGGGCCTAAAGTTTCTGGAGAGACAGTTCTCTTGTAGGCAGCGCCTCCAGCCAGGTGCCAAGTGAGCCAGGGAGTGTTTCATAAGGGAGTCATCCCTGGGATGCAGAAGACTCTCCCACTCCCCCAGAAGACATCATCATTTGCAATGATTCCTTAGACGCTCAAAGACAAAATATAAAAAAAATTTTTGGTGTATAATTGATTTACAGCATTATGTAGTTTCTTCCCTACAGCAAAGTGGGTCAGTTATGCATACACATATATGCACTCTTGTTTTAGATTCTTTCCCCATGAAGGTCATTAGAGAGCACTGAGCGGAGTTCCCTGCGCCACACAGTAGGCTCTTACTAGTTATCTGTTTCACACATAGCAGTGTGTACCCGTCAATCCCAGTCTCCCAGTTCATCCCCCACACCTTACACTGGTAACGATAGGTTTCAGTAACAAAATTTTTAAAGAAAGTATTGATGGATAGTATTTCTTTTCATTATACATTGGTGTGTAGAGATCATGATCCTATAAAAAAATATGTGGTAACACCATACCCCCAGATAAAAGGATACATTGTGCAAGTTTAGGGGAGAAAATTGCAGTTCAGTTCAGTCGCTCAGTCGTGTCTGACTCTTTGTGACCCCATGAACTGCAGCCCACCAGGCCTCCCTGTCCATCACCAACTCCCGGAGTCCACCCAAACCCATGTCCATTGAGTCAGTGATGCCATCCAACCATCTCATCCTCTGTCGTCCCCTTCTCCTCCTGCCCTCAGTCTTTCCCAGCATCAGGGTCTTTTCAAATGAGTCAGCTCTTCACATCAGGTGGCCAAAGTATTGGAGTTTCAGCTTCATCATCAGACCTACCAATGAACACTCAGGACAGATTTCCTTTAGGATGGACTGGTTGGATCTCCTTGCAGTCCAAGGGAGTTTCAAGAGTCTTCTCCAACACCACAGTTCAAAAGCATCAATTCTTCGGCACTCAGTTTTCTTTATAATCCAACTCTCATATCCATACATGACTACAGGAAAAACCATAGCCTTAATTAGATGAACCTTTGTTGACAAAGTAATGTCTTTGGTTTTCAATATGCTACCTAGGTTGATCATAAATTTCCTTCCAAGGAGTAAGCGTCTTTTAATTTCGTGGCTGCAGTCACCATCTGCAGTGATGTTGGAGGCCCCCAAAATAAAGTCTGACACTGTTTCCACTGTTTCCCCATCTATTTCCCATGAAGTGATGGGACCGGATGCCATGAGCTTAGTTTTGTGAATGTTGAGCTTTAAGCCAACTTTTTCACTCTCCTCTTTCACTTTCATCAAGAGGCTCTTTAATTCTTCTTCACTTTCTACCATAAGGGTGCTGTCATCTGCATATCTGAGGTTATTGATATTTCTCCCAGCAATCTTGATTCCAGCTTGTGCTTCCTCCAGCCCAGCGTTTCTCATGATGTACTCTGCATATAAGTTAAATAAGCAGGGTGACAATATACAGCCTTGATGTACTCCTTTTCCGATTTGGAACCAGTCTGTTGTTCCATGTCCAGTTCTAACTGTTGCTTCCTGACCTGCATACAGGTTTCTCAGGAGGCAGGTCAGGTGGTCTGGTATGCCCGTCTCTTTCAGAATTTTCCACAGTTTATTGTGATCCACACAGTCAAAGGCTTTGGCATAGTCAATAAAGCAGAAATAGATGCTGTTCTGGAACTCTCTTGCTTTTTCCA
>NW_011495064.1:1580306-1582851 GCF_000754665.1 Bison bison bison
TGCCTTTCTTTGGGATTGGAATGAAAACTGACCTATTCCAGTCCCGTGACCACTGCTGAGTTTTCCAAATTTGCTGGCATATTGAGTGCAGCACTTTCACAGCATCATCTTTCAGGATTTGGAATAGCTCAACTGGAATTCCATCACCTCCACTAGCTTTGTTCATAGTGATGCTTCCTAAGGCCCACTTGACTTCACATTCCAGGATGTCTGGCTCTAGGTGAGTGATCACACCATCATGATTATCTGGGTCATGAAGATCTCTTTTGTATAGTTCTTCTGTGTATTTTCTTAATATCTTCTGCTTCTGTTAGGTCCATACCATTTCTGTCCTTTATTGAGCCCATCTTTGCATGAAATGTTCCCTTGGTATCTCTAATTTTCTTGTAGAGATCTCTAGTCTTTCCTACTCTGTTGTTTTCCTCTATTTCTTTGCATTGATCACTGAGGAAGGCTTTCTTATCTCTCCTTGCTATTCTTTGGAACTCTGCATTCAGATGTTTATATCTTTCCTTTTCTCCTTTGCTTTTCGCTTCTCTTCTTTTCACAGCTATTTGTAAGGCCTCCCCAGGCAGCCATTTTGCTTCTTTGCATTTCTTTTTCTTGGGGATGGTCTTGATCCCTGTCTCCCGTACAGTGTACTTGCAGTAGGTTTCTTTCATACATCGTATGAGCCATATGGGGCTTCGCAGGTGGCACTGGTGGTAATGAACCCACCTGCCAGTGCACGAGCATAAGAGATGCAGGTTTCATCCCTGGGTTGGGAAGATCCCTTGGAGGAGGGCATGGAAACCCGTTTCAGTATTGTTGCCTGGAGAATCCATATGGACAGAGGAGCCTGGCAGGCTACAATCCATAGGGTTGCAAAGAGTCAGACACGAGTGAAGTGACTTAGCATGCATGCATGCGTGAGCCACGTAACGCTGATGCTATGGTTAGAATAGGTTTCATCAGTACAGTTTTTGTTATTAGAAAGCTATGTTGTTAGGGGCCTAAGCTGCAGTGGTGTGATAAAAAAGGACACTTCTCCTGGTGGCTCCTGGTGGCTCCGCTTTTCTACAGAGGCACAGATCTCCGTGCAGGATGGCTGTGATGGACTGCTCACTGCCCAGGCTCAGATGCTGCCAAGGGCCTCCCCCAGACAGCATAAATCACCTCACCTGTGGAGTGGCCCTCGGCCGCCAGGTCTCCCTCTCATCAGCGGTTTCCTGGACACCCTGCCGGCTCTAGCTGTTAAGTGTCTTCTTCAGAAATCCCCACTGCTCCTCTTCTCTGGGGCCCCCTTCCCCTAAGCCTCTCCTCTTTCCTCTGGCCTCTCTCCATGCTCCACCCCAGCATCACCACCTCTACCCCACCCCAGGCTCCTGCTTCCTAAACCAAACTGCCAGCTCCTGCAGGTCTTCTGCTTCCCCTGAGCTGTCAACAGGTCTGTGACACAGATGCACCCTGGCCTCAGCCTGAACGGTGTCAGTATGCCGTGGCTCCTGGAATTAGACCCGCACGCATTCCACATTTGACTCAGACAATATAAGAATCTGCCTGCAATGCGGGAGACCTGGGTTTGATATCTGAGTTGGGAAGATCCCCTGGAGAAGGGAATGGCTACCCACTCCAGTATTCTATGGACAGAGGAGCCTGGTGGTCTACAGTCCATGGAGTCACAAAGAGTGGGACACGACTGAGTGACTAACATTTTCACTTTCATGTTCCAATTCCATGGTGGGAATTGCCTGCTCCCACCCAACCTGGTGTGGTGGGCCCGGGAAACCTGCCTCTGACATGGTACCATTCACACTGCAGACTTCCCTGTGGACGGCTGATGTCTCTGCAGAAAGTTGTAGTGGAAAAATGCAAATGAAGATGTGAACATTAAACAAAGAGAAAGATTTAAGGGGCTTCCCTGGTTAAGACTCCATGCTTCCAATGCAGGGGGGCATAGGTTTGATCCCACGTTGGAGAAATAAGATCCTACATGCCACTCGGTATGGCAAAAAAATAAAAATAAATAAGAATGACAAAATAATTCTTTAAAACAATACATATAGATATATATGTATGTATATATAAAGAGAGAGAAGTGTTTGTGACCCCATGGGCTGTAGCCCGCCAGGCTCCTCTGTTTATGGAATTCTCGAGAAGGGGACAACAGAGGATGAGATGGTTGGATGGGATCACTGACTCAATGGACATGAGTTTAAACAAACTCCAGGAGATAGTGAAGGACAGGGAAGCCTGGCATGCTGCAGTGCATGGAGTCAAAAAGAGTCAGATATGACTTAGCAAGGGAACAGCAACAATATATAGAAGAAGAAAGAATTAAACCCTCCATAGCATGTACCGCAGGAACAAAGAGAGAGTCAAAAGCAGACTGTTTTTGGAGAGAGATGGGGAAGGTGAAGGGCAAGGGGGTGGGAGTGGGTGGGCTCTGAACCCAATGCCTGGCATGTCCACAGCTAAACTGGCCAGGTGGCAGGTGCCAAGCTAGCACTGAGCAATGCTTGCTCTGCAGAGTGCCTGGGCTGGGCAGGGCTGGGGGCTGGGGGGC
>NW_011495064.1:1582951-1583830 GCF_000754665.1 Bison bison bison
AGGTCAGGCTCCCTGGGGCCACCTGATTCCAGACAGGAAGGCTTCACAGCTGGGAGCTCTTGGGAGCAGAGCCTCGCCATGAGCCATATTCCTGTTTGAGGGAGCGGTGTGTGGCGCACCATGGGGCACAGCTGTCTCCCCAACACCCTGTCCCATCCAAGGAAGTCCCACCATACTGGCCTGAGTGGGTCAGTCTAGCTTCCCAGGCAGCCTCCTGGGGTGAGCACGCCTTCCTTGCTCATGTTCTGATAAGTGAGGGGCCACACAGCCGGCTGACAGAGGTCTGGGGGTCACATGTTGTAGAGGTACAGGTGGGGGTGAGTGGATTGCTTCCTGTCTCGGAGGCGGGAAGGCAGGCGGAGGTCCCTCTGGTCTCAGCTTTCTGGGTGCGAGCCACACTGTCCGTGCACTTTGTGATGTTTGTGCCTTCACAGATGTCATTTTAACTTTGGCTGTGTTTCAGTCTCTAAAACAAATGGCATATTCTGAAGTGAGATCACCTAATTAAGGGACAATCTTGGTGTTCGTGTAAAAAAAAGACACCCACAAGTCAACAACTTTGAGATGAAAGATGAAATAAAATGTCATGAAGAAGACCCTGAAACATCAAGAAATGCCAAACTGCTACCTTTACAACAAGGATCCTAAGAGATATTGGAGATGAGAAGGAAGATAAAAGTAGCATTCAGATCAGATCAGATCAGTCGCTCAGTCGTGTCCGACTCTTTGCGACCCCATGAATCACAGCACACCAGGCCTCCCTGTCCATCACCAATTCCCGGAGTTCACTCAGACTCATGTCCATCGAGTCAGTGATGCCATCCAGCCATCTCATCCTCTGTCGTCCCCTTCTCCTCTTGCCCCCAATCCCTCCCAGCA
>NW_011495064.1:1583961-1586170 GCF_000754665.1 Bison bison bison
CGTCCCCTTCTCCTCTTGCCCCCAATCCCTCCCAGCATCAGAGTCTTTTCCTATGAGTCAACTCTTCACATGAGGTGGCCAAAGTACTGGAGTTTCAGCTTTAGCATCATTCCTTCCAAAGAAATCCCAGGGCTCATCTCCTTCAGAATGGACTGGTTGGACCTCCTTGCAGTCCAAGGGACTCTCAAGAGTCTTCTCCAACACCACAGTTCAAAAGCATCAATTCTTTGGCGCTCAGCCTTCTTCACAGTCCAACTCTCACATCCATACATGACCACAGGAAAAACCATAGCCTTGACTAGACAGACCTTTGTTGGCAAAATAATGTCTCTGCTTTTGAATATGCTATCTAGGTTGGTCATATCTTTCCTTCCAAGGAGTAAGCGTCTTTTAATTTCCTGGCTGCAGTCACCATCTGCAGTGATTTTGGAGCCCAAAAAAATAAAGTCTGACACTGTTTCCACTGTTGCCCCATCTATTTCCCATGAAGTGGTGGGACCAGATGCCATGATCTTCGTTTTCTGAATGTTGAGCTTTAAGCCAACTTTTTCAAATTATACTTGTTTTTAATTGTCACATTTCAGTTATTTCTATTACACGTACATTAGTTTCTAAAGTTAAAAAGTTTTAAAATTAATGCGAACTTTATTTAAAGACCTTATGTTGAATTAGAAGCTAATAATTACAAGGAAATTCTATAGATAGAAGAGCCTGGCGGTCTACAGTTCATGATGTCCCAGAGAGTCGAATGTGATCAAGCGACTAACATTTTCAATTACAAGAAAGGTTTGTTTGTTTGTTTTTTTAATCCAGAAAAGACAATGAAAGGGTGTTTAAATTTTGATGTGAATGTTGCCTGTGCTGTGCTCAGTTGCATCTGACTCTCTGCGACCCCATAGACTGTGGTGGCCAAGCTGCTCTGTCCATGGGATTCCCCAGGCAAGAATACTGGAGAGGGTTGCCACTCCCTTCTCCAGGGGACCTTCCCGACTCAGGGATTGAACCTGCATCTCCTGCATCTCCTGCATTGGCAGGCAGGTTCTTTACCACTGAGCCACCTGGTTAAGATATAAACTGGAAAGTCGATAATTTTGTGTTGAACCTTGAACTGACAATTTCAATGAATGGGAGTTTAAAAGTACATCCCTTCTATATTTTAAAAATTATTTTCTTAGGCAAAAGTCACTTGTCCCAAAATCAACTCCTTTCTCTTAAGTTAGAATTGGATGTATTTTATGTCTTACGTAGAGTAACACGCAATTGCTGTTACTGCATCACGGTTTCTAAAGACCCTAGCACCTAACCTTCCCTCAGTGTGAAGGAAAACCTCTGCGGCACGACGACGGGCCTCTGCAGCCCATTTCTGCTGTAGAATTCCCCACCCAGCACCCTTAGGGTGAAGGCTCCCAGAGCTCCTGGGGGGGCGTGTATTTCCTGACAGCTGTAGCTGCATGAATAGCCCAGGGGGCAGCAGCCTCTCATTGTCAGTTCCTTTGAGAGAGGGGTCAAAGGAGCTGTTGATTCCCAGACCCCATTTCCGTGCCTCCAGCCTTGGCTGCACCCACCGAGGAGGCAGCACCACCGCCTGCTGACTGCTGGCACAGCTGCGGCATGGGGTTTCGAGGAGAAGAGATTCTGACCTTTCACCTATACACCTGGTAGATGTTGAACTTTTGCAATTTTGAAAAAACAGCTAATTTTAAAAAATGAAGGAAGAAGACTTTTCTGGGAGTCCAGTGGTTAAGGCTGCATACTTCCAATGCAGGGGGTGTGGGTTTGATCCTTGCTCAGGGAACTAACATCCTATGTGCTGCATGAGTGGCCAAAAAAATAAAATGAAATATTAAAAAAAAAAAAAAGGAAGAGGGACTTCCCTGGCAGTCCAGTAGTTAAAGGCCCCATGCACCCAATGTAGGGATTGAGGGTTCTATCCCTAGTCAGGGAACTAAGATCCCACATGTGTGGCCAAAAAAATAAGATAAAAATAAAAGATTTAAAAAGAATAAGGAAGAGGAAGTGAGTTATGCTGTGGACATTAGGCTTTGCTAGAAAGCAAGGAACAGGTCCTTGGGAAGTCGAGATGTGAGATGGTCTGTGTCAGCCCGATGCCGGCCGCTGGTCCTGCTCCGCAGCACACTCACCTGAGCACAGCAGCACAGCCTCCCGCAGTCCGCTCCCCGCCCCTGACAGTTGCCATCCATCCTCCAGG
>NW_011495064.1:1586270-1641474 GCF_000754665.1 Bison bison bison
CCAGGAGCCAGGGGAGTACAGGGCTGCGTTTGACATCTTCGTCTACTCAGGCTGTGCTCACCCGAAACTGTTGACTAGTGTCAACTACAAATCAGCACTTGCCCTGGGTGCTCGCCATCTCCCTCCTCAAGGATTAAGTCATGAGCTGCTGCAGTGCTGACCTTCAGCACCCTGAAAGGAGTTCAGGGTGGAGGGCGGGAATGAGGCACTTTATGTTGTGGGGAAAAACTGGCAGGACAGTTCTTCACAAAATTAGATATTTTTAGGAATTGATTTTATGAGTCCAATTCTTGTTTCTCCCCATATCTAGAAAAGCACTAAAATCCTTCATGCTGATGCAATACTTCAGGAGACTAGTAGAAACTTGGAAAAATAAAATCACATATATATTAACCTCCTCTCCGCACCCCCAGCAATGTCTCAGAAAAAGGAAGCCAGGACCCATTCTCTGAGGCTACAAAGTGCACAGGAAACACTCAGAAGGGGTGATAGGTAGGGAGTTAAGCCCCCTCCAGCAGGACCACTCCCAACCCCGCCTGTGGTGGCTCCACATTGTCCATTCCCCATGCACTCAGGGGCAGCTCTGCTGGGCTCTGCTCTCTAGAGAGGCCACCACCTCAGTGCCTCGGATGGGGGGCTCAGTCTACAAGCTGGGGGCAGAGAGCACATGTTAACAGCATTTCCTGACTCTACCCAGTCCTTCCCTGGCCCATGCTGCCTACAGCCCATCCTAAATCCAATCGCAGCTCAATCTCTTTGAAAATGATTTTGCCTTTGGAGTTGAGCAGCTCAGGGCAATGCAAAGCCATGGTACCTCAATGCAGACCAGCCTATACTTCTCAATTCCACGATGAGCATTTCCATGACACATTTTGGGCAAGAATGGAATCCTGATAAATGTGTTGTCTGTTTAGGAGGTCCACACATTTCCACTCACTGCATCAGCAGACATCGTTAAGAAATGAAATGTAAAAAGATTATTCATTGTCTTTTTTTTTTTTTTTGCAAAAGATATTACAAAACAGAGCTCAGTCTGAACCTGAAAAGAGTAATTCTGTGTTAGCCTGCTTTTACAGCTTTTAGCTCCTGTCTGTGGGCAGTTTGCAAGAATTGCCTCCCTTCTCCTCATTCATTTGTAAAGCTGCCTCCTACACGGTGCGATTAAAATAAAACCTTACTCAAATGCTTAGTCAATGCTGAGCAGCCCTTCTTTCATATGTATCCTATGAATGAGTTCTGAAGTAACAGGCCTAGAAAACGAAACTTCTCAAAAAGAATATGAAAATGATTTGAAAAGGTGCCAGAAAATACTTTGAGAGTGTGGGTGGATATCTGCTCATGGGAGTCTCCCAAGACCTCCAGATGGTGATGGCGAATGAACAGCCTTGAGAGCTGACGTGGGATAAATGACCCCAGTTTAAACTGAGAGGCCCACCCATTGTGGACACCGTGGGGTGTCTGCTCTCAGTGGACAGGCCACTTCTGAGTGAATGCACTCTTGGCTCCCTGTTGGTTACATCAGTGTCATCAAGACTCTGGCTCTACTGCTTATTAGCTGTGTGGTCTGGGGCAAGTCGCTCAAGCAGTCTGAGTTTCCTTGCCTGTAACATGTAGAGAAAACTAGCACTTACCCCACGGAGTGCCCCCTTCCCCCCATCCATCAGAGCTCACAAGTTAGATTAATCACAACCCTTGGTTATAACAGTCTCCCCCTGTGATCTGTGTGTGGTTTGGTCATTTATTTAACTGTGTAATGAGTTATTTACCATAGTGTGATGGGCACCCATGTTTCCAACACCCCCAATGAAAACCACGACCAAGACATAACCTACATCTCACTCTGTCCCCTGTATCTCATTAACCCCTTCTCTTCATCCTGAGGTCACTATCATTTTGAGTCGTATTCCTAACACCCCTGTTTCCCTTTATTTAGTTTTCAGCTTCTGTATGTATTTCTAGAAGGTTTCGTATATTCTTAATTGTTTTTAACTTTGAAAAGAAGTGGTATGCTCCATGTAACTTTAGGGGATCTTACTTTTTTCACAATACGGGAGACCAGGCTTGGATCCCTGTGTTGGGAAGATCCCCTGGAGAAGGAAATGGCAACCCACTCCAGTATTCTTGCCTGGAGAATTCCGTGAACAGCAGAGCCTGGGGGGCTACAGTCCATGGGGTCACAAGGAGTCGAACACGACTGAGTGACTAATACTATCACTCACTTTTTTCTCTTAACATA
The DNA here is from genome assembly GCF_000754665.1 of Bison bison bison. NCBI lineage: Eukaryota > Metazoa > Chordata > Mammalia > Artiodactyla > Bovidae > Bison > Bison bison. Next base: position 1,588,507 of record NW_011495064.1, read on the forward strand.
CTGCTAAGAACCATCCATACTATTATGTATAACTGTAGTTTCTTTGTCCTTTTTTTAAAGAAAGTATTTATTTATTTGGTCTTAGTTGCAGCATGTGGATTTTAGTTGCAACATACAAACTCTTGGTTACAGCATGTGGGATCTAGTTCCCTGACCTGGGTCCCCTGCACTGAGAGAACAGAGTCCTAGCAACTGGACCACCAGGGAAATCCCAGTTTATTTGTTCTTGATCTTGGATGGCCTCGGCTTGTGTGGGCTTGAATCAAGAGTTTTCAGTTCCTGGCCAGAGATTGAGGTTGGGTCATGACAGTGAGAACACTGAATCCGAGCCACTAAATCAGTGGCCAGTGACAAGGGCCCTGGCCCTTCAGCTTTGCAGAAAATAATTCCCACAAATACCGGGATTAGTGAAACAAGTTAAGTCTTTACTGGGAGGAAAGAGAGTATGGTGTGTGCGGATAGACAGAGTTGTGCCCTCGTGGTAGTTTAATCACTTACACGGAGCGTTGCTTCTGAGTTCTCTCTGGCCAGTCTCAGGATCCTCCCGTGTGTGAGTGCACATCTCTCAACCAAGAAGGATTCCACCAAAGAGACCCAGGGGTGGCTTGGTGTCAGTTAGCACCACTCCCCTTTTGACCTCCTAGTTGGGAAGGTCTCCTTGACTTCAAGAATGAGAAATATGTGGTCTTGATGGTGAAAAGTTTTCAACCATAATACTTTGCAACTGCATTGTTTTTTCATCCATAATGCAACCCTTTACGGGTCTCTGGTCTACCCCAATGGCTGTCATAATGATTGATGAAGCTGTTGCTTGAAAAATATTTAGGAGTTTAGGTCCAGAGGTTTGTGGAAAAGGGAGCAATGAAAAGCCCTTTGAACATGGCTATGCGAAATTCCTGGTGGGCCAATAAGATTAGAATTTGTATAAAGTATTTATTGAATAAAATAGTAGTCAAAAGTAAAAAAAAAACAAAACAACAAATATGTGGTCTTTTATCTGGGCAGGGCCCAGCCTCTTCTCTCAATTGTCCTTCTAGTCTGGAGCTTCCATGTTCGCCTGAAACTATCATGACATTGTTAATCGGTTAGACCCTACAAGAAATAAAAGTTTTTAAAAAGAAAAGGATAGTTTATTTCATTTAAAAAGTCTGCTAAGGTGATCTCATCACTTCCTGCTGACAGTTGTTGGATGGAGGAGAACTTAAACTTGCCTGCTGAAAGCAACTTGAAGTCTTTGGGTTTAATTCACTTTGGGGTAGATACACAGCTACATCAAATTTATACTTCCATCTGAAAAGGTGACTTTTCACCCACCTCTATCCCAAGTTGGCAGCCTAAGAGGGAGAAACTGGTGGATTCCTGTCGTGTGTGGTGTGGCCACTGAACTTATCCAGCCTTTGGGACATAGTGGCTGTTGGCTATGCTGGAGCTAGCTTGGCCCTGTCTTTGAAGGTCAGCACTGGTCATCACTGGGTCTGGCTGACTTTTCTGTCTTTTGGGACTATCACAGCTCAGATCCCCTTGGCCTCATGGATCATTCTCAATCTCAGCCCTGTCTGTCACCTGTCCCCAGGCTTTGCAATGGTGGCCTTACAGCAGGCCAGCTCCCAGTTGCCCCTGCTTCTCTGCTGTGGGCACTGAGGAACAATGGGTCTTCTCAGGCCATAAGGAAGCATCAGGAGAGGCAGACAGGTTTACCTGGATGCACTTCATCTTCCCTAGTGTGGATGGAAAACAACCCAAAGAACTCAGCCTCTAGCTCAGGGCTTCTTCTCAGGGCCTGTCCCGACTCACTGAACTGGGGGTTTCTCCTACCTCTCCCAGGAGGGACTGTAAGGAGTTCTTTGCAGGAAACTGCTCTCAACAGGAAGCCCCTATTCTTGTTACTGTGTGTGTGTGTGCTAAGTCACTTCAGTCATGTCTGACCCTTTGCGACCCTAAGGACTCTAGCCCAACAGGCTCCTCTGTCCATGGGATTCTCCAGGCAAGAATACTGGAGTGAGCTGCGCTCCTCCAGGGATCTGCCTGGCTCCAGGACTGAGCCCACGTCTCTTGCGTCTCTTGCACTGGGAGGGGGGATTCTTTACCACTAGTTCCACTTGGGAAGCCCTGTCCTCGTCACTTTAGCAAAGCTGTACTGTAACTAACTGCTAACTGGACACCCTTATGCTCTACATCTCCAGCTGAGCAAACCTTTCGAATCTGTTTTAGATTTTATTCTAGTTTTAATTGGCAGATAATTACTTTACAATGTCGTGTTGTTTTCTGCCATATGTCAACATGAATCAGCCATAGGTATACAAATGTTCCCTCCCTCTTGAACTGCTCTCCCACCTCCCTCCCCATCTCATCCCTCTAGGTTTTCAGAGTACCAGCTTTGGATTCCCTGCATCGTACATGAAACTCCCACTGGCCGTGTATTTTACAAATGGCAATATATATGTTTCGATGCCAGTCTCTCATTTCTCACCCTCTCCCTCTCCACTGTGACCATATGTCTGTTCTGTATGTCTGCGTTTCCTTTGCTGCCCTACAAATAGGGCATCAGTACCATCTTTCTAGATTTCATATACATGCGTTAATGTGTATTTGCCTTTCAAATCTTTTAATCATACAACATCTTTCCTAACTTGTCAGGTTCTTTATGTAGATCAGAGAAGAAGGGATGAAGGATAAGTAATTAACAGATGACTGAATCTCTTCCCTGGCTTCCCCTTTAGCAATCTCATGAACAAACAGCATGACCAAACTATGTGAACAAGATAACATCTAGAGGAAGATCCCAAGGATGAGCTTGCATGCAGGAGGGGCTGGTGACCCCCTACCTCAATGCTTTACTGAGATTGCTTCCGGTCCTTCCTTAAAAACCTTAATACTCTAGCAGAATCTTGGGAGGTGATTCTCTGGGGGCACTGAGTCCACCATCTCCCCAGATTGCTGGCATTCTGATTAAAGACAACTTTCCCCTCTACCAATGCTTATGAGTTTGACTTTGTAAGTGGCAAGCAGCAGGACTCAATTCATTCGGTAGCAGGACTGGGACACATCCCTCTTCTCCCTGAGTCTCTCCCTCAGTCCTCTCCTCTCTGCCAGAGGGCATCTCCCTGCTTCCCAAAGCTTTGGGAAGCTTCCGAAAGTACCAAAGTCCTCATCTGCTGTTCATTCAGGCTTACAGCCAACTCCACGCCCAAGTTGGCCAGATCTAGCTCTTGATTCACTCAGGGAGCTTTTGGAATCTAAAATAATGTGTGTTGGACTTCTCTGGTGGTCCAGTGGTTAAGAGTCCACCTGCCAATGCAGGGGATATGGGTTCAACCCCTGGTCCAGGAAGACCTCACATGCCTTGGGACAACTAAACCTGTGCACCGCAACTACTGAGCCCGTGCTCTAGAGCCCGACCTTTGCTGCAAGAGAAGCCATGGCAGCGAGAAGCCTGAGCACCACACCTAGAAAGAAGCTCCCACTCACCACAACTGGAGAAAACCTGCACGCAGCAACAAAGATCCAATGCAGCACACACACAAAAAAGTGTGTCCCTCTCCCCAAAGCCTGACTTTAACAATGTTTCCCCATCACCTCTGAAAAACATCAGTTTTGACATGCAAATATCTGCCACGCAGTTTCCTAACGACCCACAGTGACGGCCAGCTCTGGGGTCATGACTCAGATGCAGTTGTGCAGAACAAGTCACGTTCCTCTTGCCTGTGTGTGCGCGGAGGTGACTGTCTTTGTGGACGAGGCACCCTGTTCTCCTTCCTGAGACTGTCTCTGTGCTAGTGAAGGCCAGATCAGAGATCAGACCGTCCTCAGCAGCCTTTCTGCCCACCACTGCCCAGAATGCTGTACTTAAACAGGTCCTCCAAGAATGGCCTCCGACTCACCCAGCAAATCCTTGTTCATTCACCCACAGGGCCACCATGCAGCCCTTGTTGAAGACTCCTGTGGGAGAGGCTGTGAGACCCAGAGATTAAGACACAAGAAGGCCTACAGGCTGCTTGCAGGGACACAGGAAGTAGCCACTGTACTTAAGGGGCAAAATCCCACATAACTGAGAACAGGTCCCAAGAACCAAGGAAAAGCAATACTTGGGGGGCGGGGGGCGGGGTTCTAGTTTCTTGGCTCCCACATAGAAGGAAGCTGAGCAGTATTTACTCTTGATAAAGGACACAGGCTTTGTGCCCAGTAGGAGTCTGAGATTTTGCCTCTGGGGACCAGGGCTGGGGCCTGAGTGTGCTTCCGACCCCTGGGTGCCTGGCTGTTGTCCAGGAGGTCGGGTTGCTGTCCTAGTCCACCCCCTGACGTGCTCTATGGATAGCAGGTGCCCTGGATGGAACAGCTCAAACCATCAGATGCGGCAGGTCTGCTTTGCAATGCCAACAGTAGCTAAAGAAATTACAGAGGGCCCCAGAGGAGCTCTTTGAGAGCTGGTTTATTGTGAAATGCTAAGTGGGGCTGCCTCCAGGCAAAAGCTAAATGAAACTTGTTTCAATTTTCTTTGGCCTTTGGAAGAGGCAGCCTCAGCATTCACTGCTGCCAAGGTGGGCTTTCCACTGAGAGTGAGAGCCGGGTTCCCCAAATCGTGCTGAAAGGTGACAAGGTTTTCCTCAGGCCAGCAGGGCCTTGGCCTGACGCTGTGTGTGTGTGTGTGTGTGTGTGTGAACGTGTGTGTACTGTGTTTGCATGCATAAGGTACACATGGAATTCATTTTGCAAACGTCTTAAACATGTTCCTCAACACAGATAGGTGTGAGTTTTTGTGTTTTGTGTTTTTTTTTTTTTTTTTGCTGCTGTTGCCCCCACTGCTTTTAGCCTAATTATTCCATGGTTTTAAAATATGTGTCAAAAATTTCTCAAAACCCTTTCCTACCAATTCTGAGATGTTCATCAGTGGGCAATTGTGGATGTGGGTAGTGGTAAAGATGCAGGGAAGCATTTATTGAGGATTTCAGTTCTGAATATTGGAAAGATCGCACATTCTGAAATATGTCTTACCATTGCTAAAACCACATAACGTATGCTGTATTTTAAACATTTTATATTATTAAAAATACAAGTAAATATTAATGTTTGTATATTATTAAAATGTTATTAAAATATTCTTAAAAATATTTGCTGGGTTGTGTCAGTAGAATTGACAGTGTCTTACTATTACTTACTTACCATTTTTGCTATTAATTTTTTAAGATAAAACTTAAAGTCTTAATATGGCCAAGGAAAGGATGTCCTAGTGAGATGATTACCTTTTCCTGATGGTCCTGCTTATAGAACTTGATCTTCTTTCCTGAGTTTGGTGAGAATAAGGGAGCCTATCTTTCCTGTAACAAAGGTCCCTGTGTTTCACGGCCACAGGGACCTAGAACAGGAATGGTGTCAATCAGAAAGTGAGATTTGTGAATTTATTCACACTAACCCCAAGAAGCCAGGTGGTTTTGGTCACCATATATGAATCAGAGAGGAAAAAACCATCTCATCTTCTCAGTCAGTTCAGTTCAGTCACTCCAACTCTTTGTGACCCCGTGGACTGCAGCACGCCAGGCTTCCCTGTCCATCACCAACTCCCGGAGCTTGCTCAAACTCACACCCATTGAGTTGGTGATGACTTCTTATCTTCTGGCTGAAAGTAAATGAATACATAAATAAAAGAGTGCCTTCAGTCCTTTGGACCAAAAAGGACAGCTAACTTTATTTTTTGATTGCCTTTCTGTGTTCTAAGGGCTACGCACAAAGTCACGCATGCCTTCTCACAAGTCCCTTCTGTGGTCCAGGGTTGTATTTTTGGGTTGGCCAAAAAGTTCGTTTGAGTTTTTCTGTAGTAGCTTACAATCCGAACAAACGTTTTAGCCAACTCAGTTTTTTCAGCCCCATTCTACAGATAAAGCCATGAGTGGAAGACCAAGCTGCCCACAGCTGCACGGCTAAGAGGCAGCTCAGCTGGGACTCTCATCCAGCACCGTGGTCCAGGCCTGGCTCCCTTCTTGGCAACTTCCTTCACAGAGGATGCAAGAGGCTAGTGCGTTTGATGTCACATTTGGTATTGGGTCCATGTGCATCCATTTCCTCTGAGTTTGTTAAGACTAGAGCTGGAGAAGAATTCTCTAGTTGTCTTTTTAGAGTTCTAAGAGTGGCGAGTGGTTCTGGTGACTTCGAGATGGCTACTTACCTGCAGCACCCCCATGGTCCATTCTGCCCCTGGGGTGACTGCATAGAGCTTCTGTACCAGCAGGACTTGGACAGACCACATGTGAGTCAGTGGGGTGGGGTGCTTCATCTTTTATGCTCTGGGGCTCCTGATAGAATTCTTTATTTTTAGTGCTTCTCAAATCTTTTGCATTAGGTTGTATACGAATAACAGTAATACTAATAATAAAAACTTTGTATTATTCTTCTGGTCCACTTTTGGAGACTGGCGTGGGTGATCTGGTGACATGTGGACTGACCTGCAGAGTGTGCTGGGGCACCCAGGATGTGGCAACCAGGACACATCTCCTTGCCTCAGGGGTCTCCCTCTTCCCCGCTTCCAGGAGCAGGCTGGCTCTGGCCTCAGGACATAATGTTTCCAGAAAAGGGGGAAAAGGATGCTTGATTCAGTGCAGAAACTCCCAGCATGGGGGAACACTTACTTCTTTGATATCTTCTTATGTTTCAAGTAGAGAAATTCGAATCTGCTAGTCAGTCTTCCTCCCAACTCCCACCCCACCCCCAACTCGGCCCACCCCTTCAACACTCCGGAGGGTTTTTCCTGTGCTCCTGAGGCTGAGATGGGGGCCCCAGGCTCTGTGCTGGCAGAGCCCACAGAACCGCATGCCACAGCTGCCCTGGTCAGGCCCAGATTTGTCCCTGTTTGCATCCCTCCCCTCGTAGAGAAGAGGTGCAGACACAGACGGTTGTGGCAAATGCTTGTGAACTTGGCCATTGTCCTCTAACTCCAGTAGCCAGGGTGTGTGGGCCACACAGACTCCAGATCCTGGGTCCTACTCCCACAGGTGGTGACCACAAAGCAAGGTGCTGTCCATAGCTGCAGGATGAAGAATGTTTTTATCCACCACCAATGGTACTAGTGGTAAAGAACCTGCCTGCCAATGCAGGAGATCTAAGAGACATGAGTTCGATCCCTAGGTTGGGAAGATCTCCTAGAGGAGAGCATGGCAACCTACTCCAAGTATGCTTGCCTGAAGAATTCCATGGGCAGAAGAGCTTGGCAGGTTACAGTCCATGGGGTCGCAGAGAGTTAGACATGACTGGAGCTACTGAGCATGCATGCAATGGTTTAAGAAGAGAATTCACTGGCTCTGCTGCCGCTTCTTCATGATGATGCCATCTTCTGTGCCCCTCCGCTCCCCCATCCCCCAGCCCTCATGTAAGGAAAGGCGCCCGAAGACACTGCCAGGCCCCCTTTCGGATGTGCATGAAGCAGCTCAGCTGGCCTTTCAGCAGAAGCAGATTTTGTAGAAAAAGAAAGAAATGCAGAGGATTTGAGGGCAGTGCAATTATTCTGTGTGATACTCTAGTGATGAATATATGTCTTTTTATGTTTGTCAAAGCTATGAACTTTAGTTAATAATAATAATGCTGTTATTTACTTGCTAAGTTGTATCGGCTCTTTTGTGATCCCCATGGACTGCAGCCCACCAAACTCCTCTGTCCATGGAATTTTTCAGGCAAGAATACTGGAGTGAGTGGCCATTTTCTACTCTAGGGGGTCTACCAGACCCAGGGATCCAGCACACATCTCCTGCATTGGCAGGTGGATTCTTTACCACTGAGCCACCTGGGAAGCCTAATGATGATAATAATAAGGCTCATTATTGTAACAAATGTCCCAAATTCATGCAAGATGTTAATAATAGAAGAGACTGGGGAGCAGGGAGGAGGGTGTTTATAGGAAGTCTTTGTATTTCTGGTCAATTTGTCTGTAAACCTAAAACTATTCAGAAAAGAGTCTATTAATAAAAAGCCACCTAGAGTGAAAAAATCAATTAGTCATAAAGAAAGAAAAAAGAAAGAGGAAAGGCACAGGGCACCATCCATTACCAGAAAACTGCTCAAGTGGTTTGGACACGGCCTGGCCTCCCCAGGGAGCAGGAGCCCTGTGAGTTCAACAACACATGAGATGGGGTGGGGCCTGCTGACAGGCCCCCAGGCCGATGAGAGAGCCTCTCTGGCCCCTGGCAGCCAATGGGATTCCACACGCAGTCCTGATTTGGGTGGAGATGAGACCTGCCAGGCTTCCCAGGTGGTTCAGTGGTAGAGAATCTGTCTGCCAACGCAGGAGATGCAGAAGACTTAGGTTCGATTCCTGGGTTAGGAAGATCCCCTGGGGAATGGAATGGCAACCCACTCCAGTGTTCTTGCCTGGGAAATCCCATGGACAGAGGAGCCTGGTGGGCTACAATCCATGGGATTGCAAAGAGTCGGACAAAGCTGAGCGACTGAGCATGTATGAGTATGCACGTGAGACCGGCCAAAGGGGAAATATGCTGCCTTCATAAGGAGAGGGCCTTTTCAGGCCAGACTGTCTGTCACACTGTGTGGAAGGGGCCACAGGGTCACACCCAGCCCCTGGTAACCTCATCGCTGATGCACCCTACACCTGTTTGGGGAGGCAGGGACACTGTGTCTCCACTTTGCACAAAAATGATGTCCTATGGCTGTCATAGTCTGGTCCAGGAGAGCAGCAAATTGAAATGACCAATTCTAGAGTGTTTGCTGGGCCACTCCAAGGTCAGGAGAGAGACTCAGCTCTGGTGAGCTATGTGTTTTTGTTTAGTCGCTCAGTAGCGTCTGACTCTGTGACCCCAAGGACTGTAGCCTGCCAGGCCCCTCCGCCCATGGGATTTTCCAGCAAGAATACTGGAATGGGTTGCCTTTCCCTTCTCCAGGGGATCTTCCCAACCCAGGGATTGAACCCAGGTCTCCTGCATTGCAAGCAGATTCTTTACCATCTGAGCCTTCAGGGAAGCCTTCAACAAGGTTACTGCTTTGAGAGGGTTGTAAATACACGTCTCTCGAGCATCCCATGATATTTTCGTGAGGTTTGCCTTATCCATGCGTTGCTGCAGACTGTTCACTTGGGCATTTCCTGTCTTATGGTTCACTCATTATGCTCAAACAATTGTACTTAGGATGTATACTTTACAGTGCTATCAAAAACGAAAGGCCAGTACCACTTGCCATTGGTGGATGTCAGTCTAAACCATAGGATCAAGTTTAAATTGAAAATGACCGCACTGAGACTTCCACGGTGGCCCAGGGGCTAGCACTTCACACCACCAGTGCAGGGAACCTAAGAGGTGCATGTATCTTTTTGAATTAGTGTCTTTGTTTGTCTGTTTGTTTTGGATAAGTGGAATTGCTGGGTCATATGGTAGTTCTACTTTTACTTTTTTTTTTGAGAAACTGCCATACTGTTTTCCACAGTGGCTGCCCCATTATCTCTTAAAATATTTTAAAATTTTATATCATAGAAAATCTCAATATACAAAAATAAAGAGAATATTATAACGATCTACTTGTTTCCATCACCTGAATTCAATGATCGTCAGCTTGTAGTCAACTTCTTTCCATCTGTAACCCCATCTACCATCCTCTGGAATTTTTTTTTTTAAAGCAAGTCCCAAACATTGTATCATAAACATTTCCTAAGATATAAGGGCTCTTATTTTGCTAAACATGACCATAATGATTATAATTTTAAGAAAAATCAAATCAAATTTGCAAGGTTTAAAAAAGTCCCCGCATTCACACCCTCATTGCTCCTGATTTTGTGATTTATTTATTTGGCCGTGTTGGGTCTTAGTTGTGGTAGGCGGGATCTTCATTGCAGAGCACGGACTCTCCAGTGGCATACAGGCTCAGCAGCCACAGTGTGGGGCCTTAGTTGCTCCACATGAAGCTTAGTTGCTCCATGGCATATGGGATCTTAGTTTTCCAACCAGGGATCGAACCTGTGTCCCTTGCATTGCAAGGAGGATTCTTAACCACTGACCACCAGGGAAGTCCCTTATTACCCTTGATTTTAAATGACTTTGTATTTTAAAGTCTGTCCTTTGGTCCCGCCCGGATCCTTCCAGAAGCTACTCCTGGAGAAGGAAGTGGTGCCTTGCAAGGGTGGCTCCCTTAGACACCAAGCTCTGGATTCTGGAAGGAGTTGAGCCCACTCTCTGATTCAGAGTTCTGGGCACAGTTCTGTGAATACACCTGCCCTCTTTCTAGACATCTGTCTGTCTAACCCTCTTACATATGACTCATTTCCATCTGTGGCTATAGAATATCCTCAAGTGTCATGAAGGCAGGACGAAACAGAGCCACTGTCAAATGGTGTCCAACAACACTCTCTTTGAAAGAATGACAAGCTGTCAAAACGCGAGATGCATTTGACATCCAGGCAGTATTAATCTTAGCTGACTGCTTCCCGACCAGGAATTAGCCATCTAGAGAAATGCCCTCGGCAGGTGATGAGAATCATAAATAGGCTATGGTTCGATTACTTTATACAAGTGGGGATTTAGAAAGTTTGCGTTGTTATGTTCATGCTAGTAAATAGTTTGATTTTGTGTGTGTGGGCAACTGGCTCCAAGATGACAGGCCAGTGTTCTCCAAGGGTCCTAGGGGATGCTGTAGAAACTGTTTCTAAATGTGTGTACACACACACGCACACATGCACACACGCACACACACACACACATGTACACAACATTGTAAAGCAACTGTACTCCAATTATAGTTGCTTTACAGGTGCTGTGTTCTGGGGGGTTGGCTTTTAAGCTCATTGAGTCATTTATTACTGAGAAGCTTCTTCACCAAGGTTTATAGTCACTTTCAGAGGTGAATGAACTGTTTCAGATGATCAGAAAGATGTGTTCTTTCAGTATCCTTCAAAAAATAACCTCTCTTCTCTAGTTACGTTAAAGCTAACATCTGCTGATAAAGCAGGAGTCAATCCATGATATTATAATCACTGACATGAATGTTCTGCTCAAGTTCAGGTGTCTAATAAGAGCCATTTTCTTTCTGAGGGCGTGTTACCAGTTTCACGAATATATGCTCTTATTTCATTAGCATTCTTCTAGCAAAACACGATTCTGAGTCATTTCTGAAATATCTGCTCTCGCCTGTACGTTGTTTCTCAGTTTTTACAAAAATTGCCTTTTCTACTTACTGGCAGAAAAATGTAATACCGCACAGCCTAAAATGGATGCGCTGAGAAAAAGACAACACACCTCTGGAGCTATGACCACCCAGCCCAATGTATTTGGTCCACAACCTTGGTCAAGTTTCATCCACGTCCAGGGAGGAGCCTTGGGTGGAATGCTGAGTGGAAGGGACGGAGGTAAAGTTCTATAATATGGGTGGATGGTCACCATCTGGCTTCCTCTGATTTTAAGCCAGAATAGGTTCAGAGAGCTTGTCAGAGGATGCCAACTGGAGAGAGATGGAGAATTGGAACCAATATGCAAAGAGCTGCTTTATGAATCACAGTGGGAAGTTGTTTGATTAAACACCACTCACTTGCATTCAGTGGAAAGCAGTTTTGGCTCACCCTGGTGCCCTGTTCCAGGGGGATGCTTTCTCTAGGATGAATAAGAAAGATGCTCTCCATTATACTAGTAATTGATGTGTTTCTTTCAACTGGAGACACCTAGGTCCCTCAGTCTATCCCATTATTGTAAAAATGGTCTAGCTCATCCCTTAGACTGATGCTGAAGCTGAAGCTCCAATACTTTGGCCACCTGTTGCAAAGAGCCAACTCATTGGAAAAGACCCAGATGCCGGGAAAGATTGAGTGCAGGAGGAGAAGTACAGGAGGAGGGCAACAGAGCTTCAGCATCAGTCTAAGATGATTGGATGGCATCACTGACTCAATGGACATGAATTTGAGCAAACTCTGGGAGACAGTGCAAGACAGGGAAGCCTGGCAGGCTGTAGTCCATGGGTCACAAGAAGTTGGACTCGACTGAGTGACTAAAAACCAACTCCTTACAAGTCAGCCAAAACAGTCTCCTCTGCACTGTGCCCACTGGTCCCTTCCACTGGGTCTCTGTCGCAAGAAATCACATGTGGTTTTACATTTTTGATTTTTGAGTTTTTTAAAGACCATGCTATGTAGCATAGGGGATCTTAGCTCCCCAACCAGGGATCAAACCCAGGACCCCTGCATTGGGAGTACAGTCTTAACCACTGTACCACCAGGGAAGTCCCTGATCACATGTGTTTTCATCACTTGCATTTGAAGGGCCCTGAGTTTCAGGCATTGTTCTATGGACTCTGGCCTCTTCCATTTCCATGGGGGTATAGACTCTCCATCCCCTTTGAGGTCCATCTGCTTTCCAAAGTGCAGATTTTTGAGATGGAGACCCTGGGAGGGCTTCCTCTCTCTGCCAGTAGAGTTTTCATATCCCATTGTATAGCCACAAAAGATTCCCAAGAGATTCTAGAAACTTCTGATCTTGCAGGCCACCTGAACAGACCCTCCCCAGGCATTAGTGGAGCTGCTTTCAGGGGGTTTGTCCTTGACTACACAAGTCTCCAGTGGGAGGCTTGGTCTCCTAAGGCTCAGACTGAAGACAGGATCTAGAGACTGTGTTACTGGGTCACCACCAGTTTCTCTTGGTCCACAAGAGTGGCTCCTGTTTCTTCTTGGACAGTTGTGAGAAACTGAGTGTGACTGCTTGGAAGTGTCACTGGCAGGCCTGCTGCTCCCCTGACCGGCACACACCTCTGAGAGCTCAAGGCTGGCAGTACTGAGCACCGAGGACTCATTTCTGCTGGTGAGCGGGACCAAGAATGAACTGGAAGTAGGTGCTGCCTTCAGAAGAGGCACAGGTATCTCAGGGAAGGAGGAGCTCAGATAAGGGGGAAGCAGCCGGGAACCCCTTCACCTCCCCTGTTATCTCCTGCAGTGATGGGGCCCCAAACCTGGGGAGGAAATCCTCGTCAGCCTCGTCATCAGCCACTCACAGACACACTTTCAGGGGAAAGGGCTGGGGTTCCTCTTGAATGCGTGAGTCAGTGCCAGGCTCGAGGCACAACCCAAAACAAACAGGTTTGAGAGAGGAACCAGTGGGCTAAAGGTGTGGGGTGTAGGTAACCGGGGCTGCAGGACTGGGAAGGGAGCCTTGTCCGGGGATGCAGGAGATTGGAACTGCATTCGGCTCCACACGTCTTTTCAGACGCACATCTTGGGCCATTTAGGTGACGGGCTCCTGACTCTCCAGCCCCAGGCCCAGGATGTTCCCTACCTCTCAAAGCACAGCAAGGACTGCTCAGGACTGAGGTCACCAGGCCTGTTGTGGAGCCTGGGACTCACAGCCCAGAAAGAGTAAAGAAACAAAGTCAATGTCAAGTCATTTCAATAACACTTACTTTTGGACATTTATTATAGCAATTATTGTTGTTGTTCATTCTCCAAGTCATCTCTGACTCTTTGCGACCCCGTGGACTGCCGCACGCCAGGCTTCCCTGTCCTTCACAATCTCCCTGAGTTCGCTCAAACTCAAGCCCATTGAGTTGGTGATGCCATCCAACCATCTCATCCTCTGTCACCTCCTTCTCCTCCTGCCCTCAGTCTTTCCCAGCATCAGGGTCTTTTCAGATGAGTCAGCTGTTCACATCAGGTGGCCAAAGTATTGGAGCTTCAGCATCAGTCCTTCCAAAGAGTATTCAGGGTTGACTTCCTTTAAGATTGACTGGTTTGACCTTCTTATATATTTATGTTACTTATAAATATATTATATTACTTCATATCTATATCTATATTGCTATGCAAAGTCATGTGCAAAATACTATGGAAGGGGACTTCCCTGGTGGTTCAGTCGCTAGGACTCTGCACTCCCAAATTGTGGGGGTGGGGGAAGTGTGTGCTGGGTTCAATCCCTGGTTGAGGAACTAAGATCCCACCCAGCACAACCAAGCCCATGCACCCCAACTAGAGAAGCTGGCTCTGTGACAGACCCAGCACAGCCAAACATAAATCATAATAAATTCATCAACTGTAAGAAAAATACTGTGGTGGAGATGGTGTGACAGATTCTATCTCCCCTCCCCTCAAGGAGATGAAGTTCTAGCAAGAGTGAGCAGCCCAGACTTCCCTGGCAGTCCAGTGTCCATGCTTTCACTACAGTGGGTGAGGATTTGACCCCTAGTCCGGAAAGTTCTGCATGCTAATGGTGCTTTCAAGAAAAAAAAAAAGAGTGACGAGTCAACAGGCCAACTCTGCTGCTGCTGCTGCTGCTGCTGCTGCTAAGTCACTTCAGTCGTGTCCGACTCTGTGCGACCCCATAGACAGCAGCCCACCAACCTCCCCTGTCCCTGGGATTCTCCAGGCAAGAACACTGGAGTGGGTTGCCATTTCTTTCTCCAATGCATGAAAGTGAAAGTGAAGTCGCTCAGTCATGTCTGACTCTTAGCGACCCCATGGACTGCAGCCCACCAGGCCCCTCCGTCCATGGGATTTTCCAGGCAAGAGTAATGGAGTGGGTTGCCATTGCCTTCTCCAACAGGCCAACTCTAACCAAGGCTTAATCAGATGGAGACCCTCCTGGACTTTTATATACGTCTTTAGAATACACATAACTTTTAAAATGAATAACCATGAACAATCTTGGTCATCAATATAATGGGGCCTATAACAGGGACTTAAATTTGTCCTTTCATGAACTGGCTGAGGAACCCTTCATGACAACGCTACCTCCAGGCCACCAAAGTCAGTTTCAAGAAGGTCTTCCTAGCCATCTTGGTGCAGTTTTAGGAGGGCCCATTGCATTTTGCTTCTGTCATTTTCATCAAAATGAGCAGGAAACAGAATGTAAGCTCTGTATGCTTGTGATAAGAAACTGCCACTGTCAAACGGAGGGAAGGCCAAGTTGAAAAATCACCGGAAATACTAAAGGCTTTCATCCATTCCTTCAGCACACACATGCATTCACCCAGCCAATGTCACCCAAGCACCTACTGTGTACAGGCAGCTCTTCCAGACACAGACCGAGGTTCCTGCCCTTGAGAACTGCCAGTGAGGGAGCAGGAATCCACAGGATGGATAATACCCCGGTGGCTCAGTGGTAAAGAATCTGTCTGCCAATGTGGGAGATGCAAGAGATGTGGGTTTGATCCCTGGTTTAGGAAGATCCCCTGAAGAAGGAAATGCAACCCACTCCTTTATTTTTGCCTGGAAAATGCCATAGACAGAGGAGCCTGGAGGACTATAGCCCATGAGATTGCAAAGAGTCTAACATGACAGAGCACACACACACACACACACACACACACGTATAGACAATGAAGACCATGGATGAAAAGTAAAGCAAGAAAGAGGTGAACAAGTCAAATTGGGAGAAAGGCATACTTTGTGAGGGGGTGTCAGGGAAGTCCTCACTGGGAGGTGACTTTGGGATGAAATCCAAAGGAAAAGGGGTGTGACATCCTCAGATTCATGGGAGGAAGCCCACTCTCAGCTGAGAGGGCTACAGATGCACAGGCTCTGGGGCTGGCGCCGACGGTGTGACAGGCCGCTTTCTCCTGGTGTTGTGCCTGAGTCTGTGTTGGTTGATGGCGGGGGGGAAGAACACCTGGAGAATGGGCTTATCCTGAAAAGCCTTGGATGAATGTAACTCAAATGAACCTCAGCCCAAATGACCAGTCTGTGAAGGCTGGAAACCAAATGCAATTGATTCTGTTATGAAACGTTACTGAACATGACTCCTCTTGCTTTGGTGTCTTGGCTAACTTACTCCCTGTGCCTAGAGTGGGGCCAGGTGCATAGTTACAGCTCAGTGAGAATTTGTTAATTTCCAGAAAACACGTGGGAGCCATCAGTATGAATTTATCAGTGGGCTTCCTGAGCCTTAAACAAGTGCTCCATGGGGTCTGCCCTGCCAAAGAGCCATGCATGGGAACCCTTGAGCCAGTCTCCAGAGAGGTTCTAAGGATCCCAGGGGCATGAGGGAGGTGACACTGGCACCTTGCAGTTTCAACCAGTCCAATCTTCAGTAAAAGAGTTTGATAAGGCACCTTAAAAATAATTACTCACCCTAAGTTTCCCGAGCATGCTTAGTGCCACGGAGCCTCTTTTTCCCAGGCAAACTGTTCTTTCTTCCCCTCAGCACATTGGAGGGGGGACTGGATGCCCCTGGTTGCCCAAAGTGCCCTTGCTTCCAATTCAAACCCAAAGCAGCAGTGTGTTTGTTCGTCAAGCTGATCTGTGCAGAGTAACCGCAAATGCCAGCCCGGGTGATGGTTTCTAATTGAATGTGACTTTCTTTGTTAATGCCTATCCTTGCCCCCAGCAGAGAACTGACAACCAGGACTTGCCTTTGTGAGCTAAAATGAGGTACCTGATAACCAACAGCTTGTATTAATTTTTCCTGATAATCTCACAGTACTTTTAATGAGACCGGTGGCAAACATGTCGTTTCTGAGGCAAATTAATCTGTCCTTGCAAAACAGAGTGTCAGCAATTTTTATTTCCTTTGTGTCTGACATAAAACTGGTGGTGTTTTCAACAGCGATTGATACAACCTACTATTTCAGCTGCACTGTGGGAAGGACAAGATTTTGCCAAGGGCAACAAAATCAGCACAACCGCAATTAAATGTCAGGTGACTGACATTTGGAAAATGGGATGCTGATATTTCTCCCTTCATTCTTTGTGTTGGGACTTAGCAAAGGGTCAGAAAGATAAACAAGGCAGCTCAGGTTGTCTGGCTGCGGAGGAGCAAAGTGGTCGTGAAAGGCAGCCCTCTGTCCTCTCCGTGCCCTCATACTCAGTAGACGGGTACTTGCATTCTCTGTATATGTGCTCTTTGATGACTTGCACCGATGCTGAAGCCATAAGGGTTGGAATACTGCACCCAACTCTTCTACTCTCTCATTTCTGGCATACTGTTGCCTCCCCTCCAACCAAACAAAAATCAAATCAAATTTTCTACCCTAGTTGGAAGAGTTTTGGCCAGAGTATTAGTCATTACGGCAGTTTCCATCTTATTTGCGATTCACATTTTTATTTATCTTTAGCTGCTCTAGGTCTTCGTTGCTGCACATCGGCTTTGTATAGTTGCCGTGAACCGGGATTGCTCTCTAGTTGTGTGTGGGCTTCTCATTGCAGTGTCTTCTCTTGTTATAGAGCGTTGGCTCAGGGTGCTCGGGCTTCAGTAGTTGCAGCACGTGGGCAGAGTAGTCGTGGCGCACAGGCTTAACTGCCCTGTGGCTTGTGGGATCTTCCTGGACTAGGGATCAAACCCGAGTTCCCTGGACTGGCAGGTGGATTCTTAACCACTGGACCACGAGGGAAGTCCCTACTGTACATTTTTTATATCACTTCTTTTCATCAAAGTTAAGATAAAGTTTTGATTTGGGCAGATCATGGAATAATACTGAGAATAAACCAACTCTTTCTTAAGTTAGACAGAAAAGAACTTGCATGGTGAGTCCACCTGTGGCATTTTCTGCTGTTAAGTGATCCATCACAGAAGAGAAAAGGATGCTCATATCTTCGTTGATGAGCACTGGGGTCCTGAGGGATATTAAAGGCTTGCAGGGCAGAGTGGGGTGTTTACACTGGCACAAGGCAAAGAGCATGCAGGTGTGGTAGAGCTCATTCTACCTTCGATGTAATTTCATTAAAACAAAAAACAAAAAATCCATCAAGAACATGAGAGGCAGTTCCCAGAGCTCCTTTGTCTTGTTAGGGGTTGGCTTCATTGGTGTGGCTCCCTCTGGGCTAGACTATACCTGTAAAAGTCAGCAAAGAAAGGTGATGCTAGAAACCTGAAACGCTATGTGAAAGAGGGCCATGGATCAACTCTTTTTCCTTTCTGACGTTTGATTGACAACTTGGAGCATCCAGTGGTGACAGCTGTGCCCAGAAGGCGAGCATTCTCCCTCGAGCTGAGGTCTCAGTTCTGTTATTCTTAACTTGGAGTTAGAAGAAGCACATCGTACAAGTGAGTGGTTAGGAAGTGGACTGGCTTAGAATCCATTATAACAAACGAAAGCTTGGTGTTTAGTTAACGTTTACAACACTGGCATGAACAGCAGAGCTAAATAGAGCTCTGTAGCCCCCACGTGTTCTTGACTCTTCCTGAGTCATACAACCTGCTTGTCCCCTGCTGACATCCCTGTGTTCTTGATAGAGTTCTCAGTAATCTGTCTTGGAAGAAAGTCTTCCAGCTCAAAAATCATCATGTTCAAGACCCATGAGTGGGACAGCATGCTCAGTCATGAGTCTTACCCAAGAGCTTTGGTTCAAGTGACTTGGGGGGAAACATGGGTCCTTTCAGATATCCACAGGCCATGAGGATAAGTTGGCCATTCATCTAGGCAGTATTAAAGACAAATTATTTAAAAAATTTCAAACCAACCAAACAGCTCTATTCATTTCAAGCAGGCTGGAATTCAGATCCACTGCAAGCAGCACTTGGTCCAGCTACCTACCTGCCTCTTACTCTTTCTCAAATCTTTATAATATGGGAACTCAGATTCCTTTGGCTAGATTCTTCCCTCAGATAGCATTTTTTTTTCTTTAATGTGAACCTGCCAGGATCACTGATGATCCCACTTGTCGCTTGGAATAAAAAGTGATTTGTGATGCTAAAGTAGGACAGCATAAGACTGTTGATTTTATTTATTTTCATATTCAAGAGAAGGATAAATAAACTACTGCCCTTGCTCAGGGCTTGGCCACCCGGAAAACCAGTATCTGAAGTCAGTTCCCAGTGGGAGGAACTGTTCTTTGCCACATCTCTCTAAATCAGTCTCTGGTGTTCTGGTTCTGACTCAGGATGCTACACTATGAATGCCAGGGTCTTCCACACTAGACAAAGACCATGCTGCTTTTCTCGGCTCAGGGAGTCACATCTGTGACTGAAAAGACACCACTTTGTAACACTGATCATGCTCAGAGGCAAAGAGTGAGGCTTGATATTACACAAGAATGGTATCATTTAAGCTATCCTCCAAGGTATCTTCATCTGGTGGTTAGACTGGGTTCTTTTTGGAATTTCCCCAATTTTACCCAAGCAAATCATATATATTAATGGGCACATCAATATAAATGTATTTTATGTGATAAATATTGATAACTACATAAAAATGTACAAATAAATAAAATGAATATGGCACAAGTAACAAGTACAAATATTTTATATAAATCCATATACTGGGAATATATTGGAATATATTCCAAATAGGAAAAGGAGTATGTCAAGGCTGTATATTGTCAGCCTGCTTATTTAACTTATACGCAGAGTACATCATGAGAAACGCTGGGCTGGAAGAAGCACAAGCTGGAATCAAGATTGCCAGGAGAAATATCAATAACCTCAGATATGCAGATGACACCACCCTTATGGCAGAAAGTGAAGAACTAAAGAGCCTCTTGATGAAAGTGAAAGAGGAGAGTGAAAAAGTTGGCTTAAAGCTCAACATTCAGAAAACGAAGATCATGGCATTCAATCCCATCACTTCATGGCAAATAGATGGGGAAATAGTGGAAACATTGGCTGACTTTATTTTGGGGGGCTCCAAAATCAGTGCAGATGGTGATGGCAGTCATGAAATTAAAGATGATTACTCCTTGGAAGGAAAGTTATGACCAACCTAGACAGCGTATTAAAAAGCAGAGACATTACTTTGCCAACAAAGGTTCGTCTAGTCAAGGCTTTGATTTTTCCAGTAGTCATGTATGGATGTGAAAGTTGGACTACAAAGAAAGCAGAGAGCCAAAGAATTGGTGTTTTTGAACTGTGGTGTTGGAGAAGACTCTTGAGAGTCCCTTGGATAGCAAGGACATCCAACCAGTCCATCCTAAAGGAGATCAGTCCTGACTGTTCATTGGAAGAACTGATGTTGAAGCTGAAACTCCAATACTTTGGCCATCTGATGCAAAGAACTGACACATTTGAAAGGACCCTGATGCTGGCAAAGATTGAAGGTGGGAGGAGAAGGGGACAACAGAGGATGAGATGGTTGGATGGTATCACTGACTCAATGGACATGAGTTTGGGTAAAATCCAGGAGTTGGTGATGGACAGCGTGGCCTGGGGTGCTGTAGTCCACGGGGTCACAAAGAGTTGGACATGACTGAGCAACTGAATTGAACTGAATATATTGTGAATGTGCCCTTCCAAAACAAGTATTAATAAATGTTGTTGAATGAATGAATGAGTCCTTCCCTAAAACAGTCTAAATGTCTTGAGTAGTCACCATAATTCAGTTATCTCTGCGTGTAATCAACACTTATAGAAAATTTATTTTTCTTTTTTTTAAAGTAACTAATTAATTTTACTGTACAGGGTCTTTGTTGCAGTGTGCAGGCAGGCTTCTCTCTAGCTGTGGTACAGAGACTCCAGAGGGTGTGGGCTCTCAGCCTTAGTTGCCCTGCGACATGTGGGATCTTAATTCCCTAACCAGGGATGGAATCTACCACCCTTGCTCTGGAAGGCAGATACTTAACCATGGGACCACCAGGAAAGTCCTTGATTTTTATTTGTCCTCATAAAATGGTAAATTGTTTTCTGAAATTCTGATTATCCTAAAGTTACAATAGAACAATCCTGTAATCTTAGGGTTTATAATTTTTTCCACCCAAAAAACCAATACTTTCTAAATTCCTGATTTCTCATTAAAAAACATAAACTTATGACAAATACTCCACAATGACTCTTCATATTATATTTAAACACCAAGTTAATAATTAAAGTAATGATGCTAAAAAGTAGTTCCAGACAGAAGAGAGGTTTAAATCAGAGGAGATTAACCAGAAGAAATCAGAGGAGACTATCTTCATGGTCTTGGCAAAACAAAGTTTTCTTAATGCAGACACCAAAAGCACCATAAAGGAAAAAAACAGATAAAATTATGTCATGCATGTAAAGTTGGGTATTGAAATTAATTTCCTCCACCTGGGTGAAAAAGGCTAGGAGAATCAGAAAGAGCTGTGGGGTGGGACATTTTCCTTTTCTTGGAAGGACAGGCTTCAGAGGAGAATGTTAATTGGCAGACAGGTAAACATTCTTGAGGGGCAGAAAGGTTCATTTGCAGCAGCATCATTCACTATCAAGTAGAGGGTGGGGAGTTTGAAATGTGCTGGTTTCATATGCACAATATTTCATTTCATCTTAATGGTGACCCAAGAAAGTAGATGACCTTTCCTGGTGGCTCAGATGGTAAAGAAACTGCCTGCAGTGCTGGGGATGAGGATTTTATTCCTGGATCGGGAAGATGCCCTGGAGAAGGGAATGGCAACCTGCTGAAGTATTCTTGCCTAGAGAATTCCGTGGATGGAGGAGCCTGGCTACAGACCATGGCGTGGCAGAGTTGGACACTACTGAGTGACTAACACAAGGAAGTAGATAAGATGCTAAGCAAGGTCAAGTCACTGGTGCAAGATCAGACAGGTCTTAAATGGTAACTTGGAAACCTGAGCCCACGTTGGCCCAAGAGGACAGGCACCATGCTGTATACTCGGTAGGCACTGGCTATGAGGCTGTGGCCTCATCCACAGCCTAGTGATGGCTTTCCAGGCTGAGCATGAGTTTGCATCAACCCTGTGTTTCTCTGATGAGTGCTCCTGTTCAGCCACGTGTTCTGTTTTGTTTCATTCTGAGTACGGCTGAATTGTTTGATTAAAAAAAATCACAACATAAATTCTAAACAAAACAGATATTCAAACAAACAGTGCTACTCCCTTTCCTTACTTATAAATCATGTTTTCATGGGAGGTCATTTCAGCCTGAAGATTATGTGCCACAATTGTGTGATGGGGAAACAGTGAGGCCAGCCCCTCCCTGTAAGTTCCAAAGTAATGCAAGGTGGTGGTTAAGCGTGGAATGATTAGAGAAAGACGTGCTGGGACCTGGCCCAGACTTAATGTCCTTGAGTCTCCTTCCTTCTATGGTGTCTCAGACACTTCACATTGCTGGAAGTCAATAGCTGTCTGATTTATGAAGAATGAGATAATCACAGTTATGCGGGGGGATCTCAGTCTATGAACACTTGAGCGCCATGTGGCATGTTAATATCAGTTAAAGACTCCAACACCTATCTGCTGAGGTTAATGATATTAAAAGACTCCACACCAATGCCTGGATATCAGAGTGTATTTTGGACGTTTGCTTTCAGAAGTTCCTCCTGTGATTGAGACTCAAAAAGAAACTTCAAGAATTAATGTTCAAACTTCCAGGTTGAATGTGTGACCCATGTGCTGTAGGGTGTGAATAAAAATTTGTAGCATAGGTTTTGAGTAGAGGCCTTCATGTGTGTGAGCAAGAATGTGTGTGTGTGTCTGTGTCTGTGTGTGTGTGTAACCCTGGACAATTTCAGGACGGGGCAGAGCTCTGCAGGTGCCATAGTTTCTCTGCAAGCCTCAGGTCCCAGATTAGAGACGTGTCACCAACACCTGTACCATCTGATTAGTCTTTGAATTCCTCTAGACCCTAGCTAGGGGAGTACGTTGAGGCTGTATATTGTTACCCTGCTTATTTAACTTATATGCAGAGTACATCATGAGAAACACTGGGCTGGAGGAAGCACAAGCTGGAATCAAGATTGCCGGGAGAAATATCAATAACCTCAGATATGCAGATGACACCACCCTTATGGCAGAAAGCGAAGAAGAACTAAAGAGCCTCTTGATGAAAGTGAAAGAGGAGAGTGAAAAAGTTGGCTTAAAACTCAACATTCAGAAAACTATGATCATTGCATCTGGTCCCATCACTTCATGTCAAATAGATGGGGAGATAGTGGAAACAGTGGCTGACTTTATTTCTTGGG
Source organism: Bison bison bison (assembly GCF_000754665.1). Taxonomy (NCBI): domain Eukaryota; kingdom Metazoa; phylum Chordata; class Mammalia; order Artiodactyla; family Bovidae; genus Bison; species Bison bison. Next base: position 1,611,271 of record NW_011495064.1, read on the forward strand.
GCTCCAAAATCACTGCAGATGGTGACGGCAGTCATGAAATTAAAAGACACTTGCTCCTTGAAAGAAAAGTTATGATCAACCTAGACAGCATATTAAAAAGCAGAGATATCACTTTGCCAACAAAGGTCCATCCAGTCAAGGCTATGGTTTTTCCAGTGGTCATGTATGGATGTGGGAGTTGGACTATAAAGAAAGCTGAGAGCCAAATAATTGATGCTTTTGAACTGTGGTATTGGAGAAGACTCTTGAGAGTCCCTTGGACTATAAGGAGATTCAACCAGTTCATCCTAAAGGAAATCAGCCCTGAATATTCATTGGAAGGACTGATGCTGAAGCTGAAATGCAATACTTTGGCTACCTGATGTGAAAAACTGACTCATTTGAAAAGACCCTGATGCTGGGAAAGATTGAAGGCAGGAGGAGAAGGGAAAAACGGAGGATGAGATGGTTGGATGGCGTCATCGACTCGATGGACATGAGTTTGGGTGAATTCTGGGAGTTGCTGATGCACAGGGCGGACTGGGGTGCTGCAGTCCATGGGGTTGCAAAGAGTCGGATATGACTGAGCAACTGAACTGAACTGAGACCCTAGCTACTCAAAGTGTGGTCATTATACCAACAACAATCGCATCCCCCAGGGGCTTTTAAGAAATGCAGCCTCCTGGGCTTCCCTCCAGACCTTCAGAATCCTCAGGAGGTCTGAATGCCTATGGTAGTTTGAGAACTGAGAATCTCTCTCTTTACCAGGCAGGTGGAGGACACTTTCTCCCACTCCATTCAGAGAATATTTCTAAGAATCTTCAGATCCCTAATTTGGTGATTTTGTAAATACACATGGTTAGGGACTGAGTATTTTAAAGCTTGTATGGCATTCTATGTATAATTTGGGGGCCCTTGGTCGCATCAATTCCTTACCTCTTCCTTCACTAAGCTCTTCTCTGGAGAGGAGGACAATTTGCAGACAAAATGGGAATTTGCTGCCAGGAGCTAGTGAGATCTAACTGGATGTGGGGCTGAGTCCAAAGGCAGAATGAGGGATCTCTCTGAGAAAGGGTATTTTAGCAGAATGTTTGGAACTGCCTTCAGTTCTGTAATTGCCTACACGTCAACTACTTTTATTGTTTCATAAAAAATAACCAAACAATCCCCCTCCCAGCAAAATCCAGGAAAAAAAATTTTTTAATCCTATACTGCTATTGTGACTTTTTACATCAATGACTCAAGGATATATAGGCCATTAGTTCTGAACTTCCCTGGTGGTCCAGTGGTTGGGACTCTGTGCTCCCAGTGCAGGGGGCCTGGGTCCATTCCTGGTCAGGGACCTAGGTCCTACATGTTACAACTAAGAGTTTGCATGCCTCGGCTAAAGATCCCACATGATGCAGCTAGCATCTGGTGCAGCCAGATAAATAAATAAATACTAAAAAATAGAATAAGAGCCATTCATTCCAAGGATTCATTCTCCTTCTTGGATTTATCCACACATCCCCAGCTTAATTGTCTTACAAGTGTTAGTCACTCAGTTGTGTCTGACTCTTTGCAACCACAGGGACTGCAGCCTGCCAGGCTCCTCTGTCCAAGGAATTCTCCAGGCAAGAATGCTGGAGTGGGTAGTCATTCCTTTCTCCAGGGGATCTTCCCGACCAAGGGATTGAACCCGAGTGTCCTACAATGCAGGCAGATTCTTAATCATCTGGGCCCGCAGGGAAACCCTTGATTGCCTTAAGTTTTCATAAAATGTGCCGAGTCACATTAGTGTGAATTCAGTGCAACTGTCTTTCTTAGACCCTCTTTCTTCACGTTCCCTGGCACTGGCCTCCGCATCTGGCCACACATAATGGCTTCATTCCCGTTTACTCCCAGCCTCGACTCCCAGGCGTTCACTCTGTGCATCCAGATGCCTTGTGCCCAGATGTTCTTCACTGGGCCCTCAGTCTCGGGTACTGGGAAGAGAAGCCTGAGAACCTTCCTGTTCACCACCGAGAAGTGACTGCACTGCAGCTTAGATCCATGCCTTGCTTTGCTGTTTCTATGACATTGCATGGGTGTGTCATCTGTGCTATAGGAACAGGTAAGAAACCGCCTTGTAGGGATCCAGTCAGGATCACGCGGTGCCCAGGGAAGCACACTGCATGGTTGTGGAGGAACTCTGGTCCAGCCTCATCAGGTTGGGGGCAGGAGACAGGGGAAAGTCCTTCGGGGACTCCAGAGTTAGCCAGGGCCCTCCCTGTGTTCTGTGCAAATCAGTGCGCAGCTTTATGACGTGGGCAGCATGTTCTTAAGCTGTAGGGAAATCAACATTTTAGTTGCATGGAAGTGAGGGAGGTGCTATCCTGCTGCAAATCATTTGTACAATGAGGAATCCTTTGTGATGCAAATGCAGATGACTTAATAAAAGCTTGAATTGGTATCTTGGGGTTTCTGAAAACAATGCACATAGCTCACATGTCTATAAATATGTTTATAGACGTATAGATATTTCAGAAAGTCACTATTGTTGCTGTTGTTTAGTCACTAAGTTATGTCTGACTCTTTTGTGACCCCATGGATTCTGTAGCCCTCCAGGCTCCTCTGTCCATGGGATTTCCCAGGCAAGAATACTTGAGTGGGTTGCCATTTCCTCCTCCAGGGCATCTTCCCGACCCAGGGATCCAACTGACATCTTATCTGTCTCATGCATTGGCAGGTGGATTCTTTAGCTCTGAGCCATCTGAGAAGGCCCTAGATAAAAAGCAGCTATAAATAAACTCCCCCATACCAGTGACGTAAGGTGGTTCCTAGTGGTCAGATCCCTCCTTTTCCTAGTGAGCCAGAGACTTGGCTCCTCCCATCTCACAGCTTTCTACTGTCCTGGTTTTGGAGCCCTCTGTATCCAGCCAGCAGTTGGGAGAGTTGTAGAAACCCCCCCCTGCTTCTCAAAAGTTTTGGCCTGGATGGGACCCAGTTTACTTCTGGTCACCACCATGGGGAAGAACTAGACACATGGCCCCAGCAGGCTGCAGTGGGGCTGGGCCATGAATTCTGGGCCACAGGTCACAGCGTGAAGAGGGAGTCCCACATTTTGGTTGAGCAACACCTTCTGCTGGTACGCTGGTATATTCAAGGTTTTAAAAACTACATATATTTATTTGTGTGTGTGTTTGGCTGCACAGGGTCTTAGCTGTGGCATGTGGGATCTTCCATTTTGGTTGCAGCACGCAGGATCTCAAGTAGTGGCACGCGAAGTCTTAGTTGAAGTATGCAGGATCTGGCTCCCTGACCAGGGATGGAACTTGAACCCCCTGAGTTGGGAGCTCAGAGTCTTAGCCATCAGGGATGTCCCATATTCAGGAGTTTAACAAGCAAATTTCCTCTAAGATGTCTGATAGTTCTTATGCATGACTGGCATATCTTTCCTTATGGGGAGTGAGTCGAAGCCCTGGAGAAATGTATTTGTATTTTGGCAGATTTGGGAGGAGAAACCAAGACTCAGGGGACTTCTCATGCTTTGCAAAGCCAGCTGTCTTCATCACTATGATATTGATTTTAATTTAAAAGAAAAAGGAAGTGAACAAGCAAGCAGTTAAGTGCACAGAAGCAAACTGATGGTCTGTTGCCCGAGACGAGGCTCGGGGTTGTCAGGGCACCATTGCTCACTCTCCATCTGGTGTATCGCGGCTCTGATGCTCTGGGTTTCAGACGAATCACTGAGCCTTTGAGGAACTGGCCCAGGGCTTGAGCCAGCTTGGTATCATTTCCCTGAATCTCACAACTTGACTGGAATCTGCAAACAGTTTTGTTTGGTTTCCCCCACCCTAAAACAGATGTACCAAGTTCCTGTGAAACTGAAAGTCATCTATTAGCCCAAACCCAGCCCCAATCTCATTTGTTCCCAGTGGCTGACATCTCACTAAGGGCTGGGAAGGATGTAACTTTTGCCTGGAGACGTGGGACCCTAGAGGGAAGGACTCAGCAGTAGAGTCCCACAGACTCAGGTCTTTATGTTTCTGCCACCTGATAGCATCCAATCTTGGGCAAGAATTCTCATTTCTTGAGGCTCAGGTGCCTCAGCTGCAGAATAGGGCAATGTCACCCACTTTTCAGAGTTACCATGTTGGCTGGAGATATTGGGTGGAAGGCTGCTCCCAGGAAGTGGTGGGTGGGAGATGGTTTCCACGGAGCCCACTTCGTCCCCTTGTTCTCCCACATTTCCTGATGAAAGAGTCTTCCGAGGCCCCCTCCTCACTGCAACCCATACCCCACATTTGGCCCTCTAACCCAGCTGACTTGCCCTGCCCACCCCCTTGTTTTCATATCCGTGGAGCATCTTCTCTCCAGGGTCTCGGGCTACAAATGCACATGCCCCACGCCAGCTCCTCCTTCCCAGGCCTCTCCTCCTGCTCCCTCTGCTCCTATTTCTTGCCGCTCTCGTTTCTCAGGCGCCCGGGGGCCACGTCCGCGTGGCTTTCACTCTTCATCTCCTCTGCTCTCTTTTCAGGCTCCTCCGTCAGCTGCTGCTCCACCTCCGGCGTCCTCTGGGGCTCTAGTCTGCTTCCACATCAAAGCCAGGTGTGCTTTTTTTTTTTTAATTTTTATTTTACATTGGAGTATAGTTGATTAAGGTTATGTTAGTTTCAGGTGTACAGCAAAGGGATTCAGTTACACATACACATTTATCTATTCTTTTTCAAATTATTCTCCCATTCAGATATGAGAGTATTGAGCGGAGGTACCTGTGCTACGCTGCTATATTTAAAACAGATGAACAGGGACTTCCATGGTGGCCCAGTGGCTAAGATTCTATGACCCCAGTGCAGGGAAGGGAACTAGAACCCACATGCCAAAACAAAAAGATCCTGCCTGCTGCAACTATGACCTGGAACAGCTGAAGAAATAAAAATTAATAAATATTAAAACATAAAATAGATAAATAACAGGTGCACTTCCTTATAGCTCTCCTCCCCCTGGACAGCTTGCAGAGGCTGTCTGCTTCTCACCTGGTAAGAGAGTTGCTAATTGGCTACCAGGCCCTAAACATCCTGGGTCTGAAATAAATCTTAATCTGATGGGCAAGGTCCTGTATCCTAATTTCATCTTGTTCCTCTATCTTCCGCTCAGCTCCTCCAGAATTGGAATCAGTCCAGTTCAATCTAACTGAACTAAAGGTTGGTCAGTTGAAGCCACTGACATTCATGAGAGGAATCTCTGTCTTCCCCACTCTGCTTCCTGGACCCACCTTCTTCACTCTTGGACTCCCTTGCCTAGAATACAGTCTTCATTCCTCTTTCTTTCATTTTTTATTTCTACCCCCGCTCCAACTTGGCTTATAGACTCTCAGCTATTGGTGGTAACAGTGTGGGTGAGGATGCTGCCTTGAAGGGGGCAAGTATGCCTAGAGAAGTCAGGTATAATGGCATGGGATTTCAAAATGAATTCTAGAATGATTACACATCCCAAATTCTATTACTTACAAATTCCTTACAAACTTTATTATTCTATTTTACTAATATAGCTTCACAACCAATAATTACACCCTTAAATACTTTTTAAAGATTTTTTGAGTCGTTATTGAATTTTTTACAATATTGTTTCTGTTTTATGTTATGGTTTTTGGACTGCAAGGCAAGTAGGATCTTAGCACCTGAGCCTGCTTCCCCTGCATTGGAAGGTGAAGCCTTAACTTCTGGACTGCAGGGAAGTCCACCCCCACCCCCACTAAGTATGTTAGACTGCATTTAGTGAAGTGAAAGTCACTCAGTCGTGTCTGACTGTTTGTGACTCCATGGACTGTAGCCTGCCAGGCTCCTCTGTCCATGGAATTCTCCAGGCAAGAATACTGGAATAGGTAGCCATTCCCTTCTCCAGGGTATCTTCCCAACCCAGGAATCAACCCGGGGTCTCCTGCATTGCAGGCAGATTCTTTACCAGCTGAGCTACCAGTGAAGCCCCGTTTGAAAGTGAAGTCACTCAGCCGTGTCCGACTCTTTGTGACCCCATGGACTGTAGCCTACCAGGCTCCTCTGTCCATGGGGTTTCCAGGCAAGAATACTGGAGTGGGTTGCCATTTCCTTTTCCAGGGGATCTTCCTGAGCCAAGGATCGAGCCCAGTTCTCCCATATTGCAGGCAGACGCTTTACCCTCTGAGCCACCAGGGAAGCCCCGTTTATTGTCCCCTTAAGAATTCCCACTGTCCATAATAAACAAAACTTTCCAAGCACTTAAAACAATTTCTGTAACTCTGATGAATTCAACTTATCATGTGTATTCAATTCATGTACAATCTAAGACAAATCATTTTCCACCTTTTAACTTATATCTAGATTTTTAAAAAATCAAATAATTATAGCTTCTATGTCCAATCTGTTGGAGTTGTTAAAATTTCTGAAATAGTACAAACTTTTTAAGGCTGAAGAACACACTGCTTAAAATTAGTGTGGTTCACTTAGGAGTTTTATTTATTAATACTTTTTCATTTCTCTGCTTAATTCTGAGCTTTTGTGTTGAAACACACTTGCATCAATTTCCCAGACCGAACAGGTTAGAATTTCCATCTCAAGGACCCACCAGAGGGACTGGAGCTAAGATGCAGGATCTGAATTCTCCCAGCAATGATTTTATTCACAAAGATGCCACTACTTACCTAGAGAGGCTCCTCTGACTTCTGCCCTTCCATCAGAGGTTCTGCCCTTACATCTGCCCTTACATCAAAGGTTACATCCCCTAGTTCTGGGTCCCTTTGACTCCGCCATTGGCTGAGTTTGCATTTCTGGTTTTCTTCATCCCCCCTCATCTGACTTTAATGACTCTCCACTGGCCTCTCATCAAAGACTCACCTCCTCCTATCAACTGTCAGAGCCTCTAATTTCACACATGGTTTCTGTGGAAGGGAGTCTGTGTTCTGTCCCTACTTTTCTTGTTGGATAAGCCCCAAACTCTTAGTGATTATTAAAATGACATGGAGAGGATTCTCCATCTCTTGCAGGCTATCTCTGGGTTTACACTCCAAACACCAGCAAGGATGTGGGTCCTGGCAGGATGGGGGTCCGTGTTTCCTCTGGGCTAGTTTAAGACCTATTGCACTTGCCTGCCAGAAATCATATGCCTTTGAAACTACGGTGGATTTTCTGAGATCCACATGCCCTCCCCATTCCCCATGGTACCTACCACATTACAGGCAGGTGATAAATCACTGTCATCTTGCTGAATGTTCATATCCTGTGAGGGAGGGTCAGATGGGGGAGTGACTCACTCAGGACCACACAGACCATGGATGCCAAGAGTGGGATTGGTGTGTCAGCTGTACCATATTGGTTATGCTTGCAGCTCTGGTTTAGCTGCTCACATAAAACAAATGGGTTTGCTCTTATCCCCATATTCTCAGGGTGGCTTTTAACGATAGAAACACTAATTCATAATCCCTGAATGAGAGAGACTCTGAGATCATAAAATGTCATCGTAATGTCGGTCTTTGGGGTTATAGCCTTGGTCTTTCGCTGCAGCCATGGGAAAAGGTTCAGCTTGTGAAGCTGTAAAAATTACATGAAGTGCTGTCATTTGGCATGATGGGTACCTTTGCCTGCAGAAAGATGGGGGGGAGCGGCGCAGTCAGATATTGTTAGGCTTTTTTAGTAGCAAAAAAAAAAAAAATGCAGAAAATTGGCGGTCACGTAAGAAAGAGAGAGTGTTCATGGGAAGATTCAAGAGAATCTTGTAACTCAGAGAGAGATTTGAAGGAGGAGGCATAGGAAGGGGTAGGGAGACCATGGGTCCATGTCAGTCCTGGTCCCCTGGGGCAGGGGGACCAAGTAACAGCATAGCAGATGGGGATGCAGCCCTGTGGATGGTGGCCGTGGTGGGTATGTCATTTTCTAGATTTGCAGACACCCTTCATGGTACCCATTCTATCAGTGCAAACTAACTTGGCCTTAGGGAAAGAGATGCTGGAGTGGAGGTTTGGTTACCACAGAGAGGATTGCTAAGTGACAAAGATATTGGGAGAAGGAAATGGGAGAGACAGGAAAGGGTGTGCATGTGGGAATGAAGCTCCTTGGTCTTGAGTAAAGACACCTAGCTCCTGCCCTGGAGGATGGCTTTCCTGCAAACCCTTAGTCCACAGTGCAGGGTATACACTGAAACACTATATATATATTTATATGTAACTTTTTCTATTATAAGTTATTACAAGAAATTGAATATAGTCCCCTGTGCTATACAGTAAATCCTTGTTGCTTATCTGTATTTTTTTTAATCTTTTTTTTTATGAAAAAATTTAAATTGTGGTAAAAATACATATAAAGGACTTCCCACATGGTGCAGTGGTAAAGAATCAGTCTGCAATACAGGAGACATGGAAGATGTGGGTTTGATCTCTGGGTCGGGAAGATCCTCTGGAGAAGGAAATGGCAACCCACTCCAGTATTCTTGCCTGGAGAATCCCATGGATAGAGGAGCCTGGCAGGCTACAGTCCATGGCATCGCAAAGAGTTGGACATGATTGAGCATACACACACATACACACACAAATACATATAACATAAAATTTATCATCTTAATCATTTCTAAGTGTATTAGCTCAGTGGTATCAAACGCACTCTTAATATCGTGCTACCAGCAGCATTATCTGTCTCTAGCTCTTTGCATCATCCCAAATTGAAACTCTGTACCTACTGAGCAATATCTCCTCATTCCAAATCATGGTTGTATGTTCTACTTCTATGATTTTGTATGGTTGTATGCTCTACCTCTATGATTTTGATTACTCTACATGCTGTATATAAATGGAATCATACAGGATTTATCCTTTTGTGTCTTGCTTATTTCACTTAGCATAGCATAATGCTATGCTTCTTTCACTTAGCATAATGTCCTCAAGGTTCATCCACATTGTAGCATGGGTCAGAATTTTGTTTCTTTTTTGAGGCCGAATGATATTCCATTCTGTGTATATATATAGACCATTTTTTGTTTATCCATTCATCTGTCATGGACATTGGTTGCTTCTGTTTCTTTTTAGCTATTGTGAATTGACTGCAAATATGCAAGTACAAAGATCTCTTTGAACCCTGCTTTCAATTCTTTTGGATATATCTAGAAGTGGAGTGTCTGGATTATGTGATAACTCTATTTTAACTTTTTTTCTCCATAGTCATTGCAGCAGTTTACATCCCTACTAATAGAGCACAAGGGTTCCAATTTCTCCATATCCTTGCCAACACTTACTATTTTCTGGCTTTTGTGTGTGGGTGTTTAATATAATAGAAGGAGATTTTAATACCCCACTTTCCATGAGAAATGAACAACCAGGATGAATATTAACAAGGACAGAATTGGACCCCATAGACATGTACAGAACAGTCCACCAAAACAGCAGAATATACATTCCTCCCAAGTGCACACATCCTCAAGACAGACCACATGGTAGGCAACAAAACAAGTCTTAACAAATTTTAGAAGATTGTAATTATAGACAGTATCACTTCTGATTACAGTGGAATGAAACTACAAATCAATAGAAGGAAAATTTTTTAAATATGTGAAAATTAAAAAATATACTCCCAAATAACCAGTATGTGTGTGTGTGTGTTTTAGCCATATTTTTTTTTTTTCCTGGCTAGTTCTCCCATGGGCTTTCCCCCACCTCCCTCTATTTATGGGGATGGCCATTTTCCCAGGCACACCATCTTGGCCTGGAGGAGCCGTGAGAACGGATGCATGGCTTTTGAAGGAAGAATTTGGCTTTTGCAGTTGAAGAACCCTGGTGTGTGGGGAGCGTGGGAAGATTTCCTTTTGCTGGCTGGGGAATGACACTGTCATGTAAACAGGCTAATAGACCTGAGGAGAGGGACTGTCCTTCTGGCTGGTGGGGCCTTTCTGCTTATGGCTCCAGGAGGATGAGGATGGGAATGTACCATGATAAGAGCTGCCAGAAACTAGGTCACTGTGGGATTGAATGTTCCTTTTGTCTTTTGAGCCTGTAAGGGGATTAGTAGAGTGATGATAGAAAAGCAAGCCTGGCTCTCCCAGTATATTTCTGTCTTCCACCAGAAGGTTAATGTAAGAGATTATCTCTCAGTGTTAACTATTTCCTTGAGTAATTTGGTCAACTGCATTTCTCTTCTGAGGCCAGTAGTAAAATCCAGTTATGTTTCCAGGATGTTACTGCTTAAGATCAAATTCTTTCAAAGAAATTCAGGGGAATGTTGCTGTGCCAGGCATGAGAGCCCTGTGCTACAGACCAATAAGGACCTATTTGCAGAGGTGTGGGGGCAGGGAGGCATAGGCATGGAGAGAATGAGGACGGCATTGGGGGTGGAGGGACACAAATTGCTGCCAAAAGAAATACCAGTAAAAAGCCTCCAGGATCCTTGCTATATAGAATGTCCTATGAGCTCTCTGCAAGACCCAGAGCAAACTGTTCACTTACATAACGCATTTTAGCAAATCATATTAAAAATTTCCTTGGAGAAGGAAATGGCAACCCACTCTAGTTCTCTGGTCTGGAAATCCCATGGGTAGAGGAAGCTGGAGGGCTGCAGTCCCTGGGGTTGCAAAAGAGTGGGACATGACTGAGGGACCAAACAGCAGCAACAGTGAAAAGCCTGGAGAGACTTTTCTCTGAATTGAAAACTGGATTCAGATTAAGAGCAGATTAAGAAATATTGTCCTTGCCATGCAAATAGCTCTTTAGGGAATGATGTCCCCATGGCAAAGAAATACTGTGGATCCTGATCATAGGTATTCAGTGTGTCTTTCTTGGAGAGGGGGGACTAGAGCCAGCCATGGAGCCAGCACCTACCCCCTGCCTCTGCTATGCAGCCTCCTTCCTGCTCATCTTCTCCTGTGCCCAGAGCCACCCAGAAACCAACACACCATCTCTATTTTGCAAAATCCTTTCCCCTGACCCCTGAAATATAAAAGAAGAATTTTGCAAAAATCACATGTTGGCACAAAGATTTACAAAAACTTGCTTTATTTAATTTTATTTATTTATCTATTTTGGAGTATAGATGATTTACAGGATCGTGTTAGTTTCAGGAGTACAAGAAAGTGAGTCAGTTATACATCATATACATATATCTACTCTTTCAAACTTTTATTTATTTATTTAAACATTTATTATTTCTATGGCTGCCTGGGTCTTAGTTGCAGTACACGGGGTCTTCGATCTTTATTGTGGCATGATTTTCATGTGACTACATGTAGTTGTGACATGTGGAATCTAGTTCCTTGAAAAGGGATAGAACCCAGGCCCCCTGCATTGGAAATGCAGAGTCTTGGTCACTGGGAAATCTTTATCCATTCTTTTTTAGGTTCTTTTTGCATATAGGTCATTACAGAGTAATAAACAGAATTCCTTGTGCTATATAGTAGGTCCTTATTAGCTATCAGTTTTGTATACAGTAGTGTGTGTCACGCGAGTGTATGGTCCTCGGTTCTTTGTTTTGTCACAACAAAGATTTGGAGCGACGGATATTAAAGCCCTCGGTGCGTCACAGCTCTCGGGTCTTGGACAAACCGTGTTATAGCTCTTAGGCAAATCAGTGTTACAGCTCTATTTTATTTAGAAGACAGCAGGAGAATCCATCCTCAAAGTGTGAGGGCATGCCAACCCAAAGACTCGAAGAGAAGAGAGTGGAGGAGCATGTTGGGGAGGGAGAGAGAGAGAGTGAGAGGGAGAGAGAGTGCACGCACGCGGGAGAGAAAGAGAGAGAGAAAGTGCTTTGGCTCCTCCTTTTATATGTTTTTTCCTCCACCTGGGCCTGCCCTATGCAATTGGGCTTAGCTAGGAGTGCTGTTTGTTCTACCTGAAGTCTTCACTCTGGTCCTTGGACCTTCCTTTGTTCTATTTTTTCGGGCTTTTTCCTTCCTTGTCTTTTAGCCACTGCCATTTTGGACTCCTTTCCCCTATTCTACCTACCTAATATGTGCATATTTAATCCCAATACACAGACTTGCTCTAGACTAAAGCACACCCCGAGTTTTACAGTTTGCCACAAGCCACCATTTAAACATCTTGGATAATAAAATGAAAAACTGGACGAACTAACCTGAGAGCTTTGTCTGCACTGGATGGCAAGGAATGAGCCCTCAATGCCTCTCACAGCTGCCAGCTCTGTTTCCGCATTGGCTTCCCTTGTTTTATTTCAGAGAAGTCCAATCAGACAGCAGGGACTCCGGCCGGGGTCTCTCCGGCCGGGGTCTCTCCTGCCGGGGTCAGCACGTCATGGTTGCCATCTCCCCTTGTCCAGGCCACAGGCTCTCTGCAACCTCAAATGTGCTCACCTCATGCTTGTTACGTGGCACAGGCAGGTATGTGGTTGTAGGCCAGGCCTCGCCACTCCAGGACTGTGTATTAGGACAGTTTTTCTCTCTTCTGTCTTTACCACATGATCAATGGGATAGTTTCCTTTCTCTTGTGGTGTCTGGATTCTATCCCCCTGGGGCTGCTGTGCCTATGAGCCTTCCTGCTTGGTTCAAAACAAGTATGTGTTTCTGCAGGGAAGAACTTCTGGATTAATGGGATTGCTTTGCAGGCCATAAACTGGCCCTGCTGCTGCTGCTAAGTCACTTCAGTCGTGTCCCTGGGAATGGGCGAATGAACAAGTCTGGGCATGTCCTTCCTGCCCAAGACTGTCCTAGTTCTGAGTCCTGTTTAGCAGACCAGGCGTGCTAAGTCGCTTTAGTCATGTCCAACTCTTTGTAACCCATGGACTATAGCCCATCAGGCTCCTCTGTCCCTGGGATTCTCCAGGCAAGAATACTGGAGAGGGTTGCCATTCCCTTCTTCAGGGGATCTTCCTGACCCAGGGATGGAACCCTGGTCTCTTATGTCTCCCGTATTTGCAGGCGGGTTCTTTAACCAGGAGCAGCCCAAAACTTTGGAGGGAACTTGCCTGTGTGTGGCGAAGACTGGGTGTGATGATCTCTTTGAGTACTGTTGAAGTTTCACCATGAAAAGAGGTCTCCACACTGCACACTAAGGGTTTTAATAATAGAGAAAAATGTTTATGTTGTCACGTTAAGTGAAATAAAGCAGGGTACAAAGTTATGTATACAGTGTGAATACAACTATGTAAACAGATCAGGGGAGAGAGAGAGAATGTGAGCAAGCAGAAGGAAATAGAGCAGAACATTAGTAGTACTTTGGCTTTGGGAGGTGGGATTAATCGTTTCTACTCCTCTGTATTATCTCCAGGCAGAATTTATAATTTCTACAATCATTAAACAATAAATTTTATATTAAAATATACATGATTTCAAGACATTACTTTCCCTCCAACTTAAAGAACATCTGGTAAAAGAAAGTTCTGTTTCTCAAAGCAGCAGCTGCTATCTTGAATCTTGTATTGCTGAAAAAACAAAAACCCAAAATGGAGTCATTCACTCCCCAACCAAGACTTAATTACAGCTTCAACTCCTCCCAGAAATGACCTTCAAAACAGTCAATCTGAAATTTCTCAATTAACATTAGTGAGGAAATCTGCATAATAAAGACCCTTGCCGTCCCCTTTCTGTCCCCAAAGTAGAAGTACTGGCGTCAAATAACTCTTTCTTTTGTTTTCTAATAACCTTCTTGACCCAACCTCTTTTCTATAAAAACCTTCCATTTTGTGCAACTCCTCCAAGCATCCTTTTAAAAGGATGCTAGAAGGGATGCTGGGAGAAAGAAATGGCAACCCACTCCAGTTGCCTGGAGAATCCCAGGAACAGGGAAGCCTGGTGGGCTGCAGTCCATGGGGTCGCACAGAGTCGGACACGACTGAAGTGACTTAGCACCAGCAGTAGCAGCAGAAGGGATGCTGCTCAATTTATGAATTGCCTATGAAAGCCAATCAGATCTTCACATTTACTTGGTTGGATTTTGTTTTCTTTGATAGTATTCTCTCACCATTAACAAGATAAATGCTGAACAGAAACTGGTAGGAGCTCTTGTCAATTGGGTAATCAGTAGATAAAATCATCCATGAAATGAAAATAATATGAAAACAAGATCAAAATCCCATGAGCTGTGCTAGAAGTGAATTTCCTCTTAGAGACATGTTAAGAAATGTTCTGAGTAAAATTAACATATTTTTCAATCTTTTTCCAAGCACACATCGAACAGAAAGATGTGGTAACCAATGCTTTTTTCCTTCACTGCTTTGTAAATCTGTCTAGAAACTCCAGGGTCCAGGGAGGTCAGGGATGACCATCTTGCCTTCACTGTTCAAGTTCCTTTTTGCAATTTCTAATATGGAATTATGAGATCGTTTTGCTAAAAACTGATAGTGCCCTGGTCAACTTTTAAAAAACATATTTAATTTTTGTATTGTTTGTTGCAGACAATAGGATCTTCTTTCCTCTCTTTCTTCCTTTTTTGAAATTGTGATAAGAATATTTATCATGAGATCTACTCTCTTAAAATTGAAAAAAAGTACTACCATATGATCCATGACTCCTACTTTTAGACATTTATCCAAAATAATTGAAATCAGGATTTCAAAGAGATATTTGCACTCCTGCATTCATGCAACATTATCCACGATAGCCAAGGTGTGGAAACAACCGAAATGTCCACCCACAGATGAAAGGATAAAGAAAATGTGGTAGGTTCATGCCATGGAGTACCACTGAACTTTAAAAAAGAAGAAAATTCTGCCATTTGTGATAACAAGAATGAACCTGCAGAACCCTATGCTGAATGAAATATGCCAGTCACAGGACAGATAGTGCATGGTTCAACTGATATGAAGTGTTGGTTACTCAAGTCATGTCCAGCTCTTTGGGACCCAGTGGACTGTAGCCCATCAGGCTCCTCTGTCCATGGGATTCTCCAGGCAGGAAGACTGGAATGGTTGCCCTTACCTTCTCCAGGGGATCTTCCCCACCCAAGGATTGAACCTGGGTCGTCTGCATTGCTGGCAGTTTCCTTATCATCTGAGCCACCAGGAAAGGTACCTAACAGAGTCAGACTCAGAGAAGGAAGTAGCATGGTGCTCGCAGGGGTTGGGAGCAGGGTAAAATGGGGAGTTACTATTCATTCAGTGGGCATAAAATTTCACTTGTACAAAATGAATACATTCTAGAGATCTGCTGTGCAGCAGTGTGCTTGGTCACGTCTGAAAATTATAAGAGACTGAAGAGGCTTATAAAATCCCAAATGATGACGGAACTGAGGCTGCGTTGCAGACTCCTACATTTTGGTACCCAGATGACTCATCGGTTGATCAGCATGAAGGCCGACATATCAGTTATAATCAGAGTTGACTGTATATTATAGAACCCTCCAATAATAGAGGCTCAGATACAAGCTTTATTCTCTCATGTAAAAGAAACCCAGAGGCAGGCAGTCTCTAGTTCCGTGGCAGCTGCCCATCTTGACTAACTCAGACGCCTTCCAGCTCATCATCCTGCCCTCCTCAGGTGGTGGCTTACCAGGTGCAAGTGGGGAAACTAACAAATGCAGGATTGTTTTAGGAAGAATTTTCCTGTGCCCAGTTGAAAATCAAGATCTCCATCACTGGGGGCAGAGGAGACAAGAATTGGGGTTAGGCAGCCAGCAGTCATTGCCACGGCCATAATTTAAGCTGCATTTGGTAGACTGTCCCTAGATCTTCAGGTGAGGCATAACAGCCTCTTAGCAGTGTCCTCATGGCCTATAAACACAAAATAAAACAACAAGATAAATGAGCTGCTTTGCACAGCCCAGGTTCCCTCAGTGGAATAGGGACAGAATAATGACAACAACACTGCCATGCTAAGACGGGAGGATGGGAGGCATCCAGGGGTTTCCAGTCCAGAAACTCTGAAGCCTTCCAGCAGACAGAGTGAGACTTCTCCCCCGGGTTTTGGGGTCCCATCATCTATGGGACCATCTTTGCAGGACCTCTCCATCCACTGTTTCCTGGAGCCCCTGGCAGCATGTCATATGGGTGGGAACCTGCCCTCAGTGGGTGCTACAGAGTATTTTCAGCCCACTTCCTGTTGCTGACAAGTTGGAGATCCATAGTTGAATAGTAAAAGCTTTTTAAAAAATGGAGGTGAAATTTAAATAACATAAAAGTAGCCACATAAAAATGCATAATTTAGTAGCATTTAGTACAACCACAGCATTGTCCCACCATCACTTCCAGTTCCAAAACACAGTCATCACCCCAAAAGGAAATGCGCTCTCCACCCAGCACTTGTTCCTGTTCCTGCCTCCTTCAGTCCTTGGCGACCACTGATCTGCCTCCCGTCTCTGTGGACCTGCCTATTCTGGATATTCCATATAAATGGAATCATACAGAGTGTGATCTTTTGTGTCTGTGATCTTTCTTTCACTTAGTTCATGTCTCCAAAGCTCATCCACATGACAGCAGAGATCAGTAATCCATTTCTTTTCATGGCTGAATAATATGCCATTTTAACAATTATTTTTTTTTTTAAGTTCATGGCTTCTTTGGCAATCCAGGTTAAAAAAAATACACAGTCAGCTTCTGATCTATTTGCTTCTAGCCTGTTCCACATGGTTACAATCTTTCCCAGAGTTCTTGCCAAGATGTTGGCCTCAGACCTGCTTTATTTCCTTCCTTTCTTGCCTCTAACTTCTCTCTCTTTTGATCAAATGGTGGCTACCTTGAGTTTTTCTGAAAAACAGTGTGGCGAAGACCAGGCCTTTCTCTTCCTCTTTTTTCTAAGCTGTTTCCAGGCTTGGTCACTCAATGACCAACCCAAGCTCAGCTCTCACTGTTTGGCATCTTATAAGTTGCTGACTTTTTTTTTCTCTTTTTTTACCTTGCAAGGCCCTGAATCTCTAAACTCTCTCTTTTCCTTTCCTGATGATAACAATTCCATTGACTCTCAGACAGCATTGATTTTCACTAAGAGGGGGAAAAAAACCCCTCTCTAATTAATTATGACATGTCATATAGTACAAATGCTGTTATAATGTTAAAGAAAAAGTGCATCTCAGAGTCACTGGCACACACATGAATGACCAACAGCTACTGAGGTCTCTCTAGGTGTCAGGCACGGTGGGTTTTCCCTGGAGGGAACTTTCATTGTTATTGTTCCTTTCACACAATGGAGTGATGGAAGCAGGGGGAGGAGTCAAACCCAGCAGCCTGACTCCACAGCCCTTGATCATATCCTGTTGAGATATATCTTGCATTTCCCAAACCTGGGAACACTTGCTGTGCCTTCAATCACTCAGTGATCGACACCGATGGGCACCTGTAGGAGCAGGCAGATGCGTTGGAGGGGAGTTTCCTTTTAGGACTTTCCATCTTGAGGGAGGGGAAAGGGTTACAGTGAAGCAGGAGAATGAGACGGGGAGAGAGATCTCCATGGGCAGCCTCCCTCGGGCGCATACTCTGTCCCTTCCCTGGCTCGTGTTCCTCTCTGTGCTGCTGCGTGTGGCACTGTAGTCCCTCCAGCCCGTGATCCACGGGGAATGTGGATTCCCCTTTCTCCCGCTGTCTTAGACCAGATCTCACAGAAGGGCATTGATGGCTCAGACTGGCCATGCCATGGGCATATCAGGTGACTGATATCCCTTCTTCCCTTCTTGTTTAATTCAAAATCACATTGCACTTCAGATGGCAATGTGTCCAATGAAATGACTACATTTCTAAGACTAGCTTGCAACTAGGAGAGGTCATGTGATTTAGTTCTATATTCAGAACTACTATTTAGAATTTTCAGTAAGATTCCATGAGGATGGGGCTGGGGGAAGACTATATGTATATTGCATGAGTTTCCCTGGTGGCTCAGATGTAAAGAATCTGCCTGCAATGCAGGAGACCCAGGTTCAATCCCTGGGTCAGGAAGATCTCCTGGAGAAGGGAATGGCAACCCATTCCAGTCTTCTTGCCTGGAGAATTCCATGGACAGAGGAGTCTGGAGGGCTAGAGTCCATGGGATCGCAGAGTCAGACATGACTGAGAGACTAACACTTTCCCTTGCATGTGTGCTAAGTCTCTTCAGTCATGTCTGACACTTTGAGACCCTGTGAACAGTAACCCTCCAGGCTCCTCTGTCTATAGGATTCTCCAGGCAAGCATAGTGGAGCAGGTTGCCATGCCCTCCTCCAGAGGATCTTCCCGACCCAAGGATCAAACTTGTGTCTCCTACATCTCCTGCATTGGCAAGTGGGTTTTTTTTTTTTTATCACTGGCACTGCCTGGGAAGCTCTTTGTCTTCCCTTACTTTCTCCTAATGTCAAGACGGAGAATATAGATTTGCTGGCTGGAGTTCCAGCAGCCATCTTAGACCATGAGTTTGCTTTGATGTTGAAAGCCATGCTCCAGGATGGTATATCAGAAAGATAAGAGCCCAAGGTCTGGGTGATACTTTGGGGCTGCCACATCAGCTCCTGATACTTATGCCAGACTGCTTTTACATGAGTGGGAAATAAAATCCTAATTTAAACCCTTGTTTCTTTTTCCTGGAAGTATGCAGCCATATCGAATCTGGGTTGCTACACTCAGTGGGAGGTGCACTAGGCTGATAGAACCATCGGAACCCATAACGTGGGTGGGCGAGGCTGCACCAGGCAAGAGCTCTCTCAGACAGAATGGCAGCACTGCCACGAAGGCCCGCCTGCCACTCGCTGGGCGCTCACTAAGGGCTCAGGTCCTCTGTTGGGTGCAACACATGCACCGTGATTTAATCCACCCCAAAATGCTGTGGCAAGACTCCCCTGTGACCATGGCTATGCTCAATGTACAAATGAGACAACAAAGACTCAGGAAGTTCGCTCTACAAGGCCACTTAGTTGGGGGCCAGGTTGCAAACTGGACCTGTCTGACTTGAGGACAAACCCTTAAACCCTAGACAGACTCCAAGAAGCTGTGCAGATGTGACAGTGGGAGACTGGCCCAATCAGATCTGTGGTTTTGTCACATCACAAAAGTGAAAGAAACAGTTCAGAGAAGGGAGTGGTGCCTGGCAGACCAGAGGCAGGAAGACACACAGCGGAGCCTGCCATGACTCGGGCTGAATGGTGACAGGCCATGCTAGTGAGGTTGGGCTGAGTGGCCCTAGGGTGGGAGTGCTTTCACCGGTTACTCCTTCTCAAGCACTTGGTGGGGCTGGTCCCTCTTAGACATGTGATTTAACTCATAAGTTTCCACTAAGAGCCACTAGAGATGCATGAACTATCTCAAGTTCAGGTTCGACAACACTTAATGATGCAATGGACATGGATTTGAGCAAACTCTGGGAGACAGTGGAGGACGGAGGCCCCTGGCGTGCTGCATGGGGTTGCAAAGATCAGACACGACTTAGCAAGTGAAAAACAAACAATTATCCATTACTGGCTATCAGGAAATACGCTGGCTTTTTTTCTTTTTTTCAGTAGAGTTAAGTTTTTAATTATGAGCTGTTTAAGGGGCAAACTCGAATTGTTTGAGGGTGTATGCATCCATGTGATTGAAATGAAAACTAGGAAGCTAATGCTGCTCTTGAAGAAAAAAAATCCCTCAGCTCTAAATCAAGATGGTACCTCAAAGGAACAGCCTATCTGATCTTTTGTCAGTGCGCATCAGACTAATGAACTACTTACACATTAAGAGCTTGGTTTTTTGTTTCACCAATGATCAAGCCTAAGAAACCTCCCAGTCACACCAAATCCTGCAAAATGAAGACGACTATCATGTGCCGCTATTCACAAGGGAAAGGAACCGTTCATAAGCCGAGAAAGGAGGATTTTCAGGGCCTTGGCGCTTCATGATAGTTTGCTTTGTGTTTTTCTTGTTAACATTTCAAAAGTATAGTCTGTCTTTAGCAAAGCAGATGCAAACAGTAACCAATAACGTGTTTGCCAGGACCTGCAGATATCATGCCATGCTCACCAGCGTCTACCGAATCCCCTGCTATAACATCGTCTCCATTCGAGCAGTATTTGCTTTGGATTTCCTCCAACCACACTGGCCAGGGCACTGAGCTCCATTCCTGTTTTAACACATCATCTCTCTCTGTCACTAAACTAGATCTTTAATTCCATGTCTAGGGCATGTGTGATAAGTCACTTCAGTCGTGTCCGACTCTTTACGACCCCATGGGCTGTAGTCCACCAGGCTCCTTTGCCCATGGGTTTCTCCAGGCAAGAACACTGGAGTGGGTTGCCTTTCCCTTCTCCAGGGGATCTTCCTGAACCAGGGATGGAACCCATGTCTCCTGTATGAGCAGGTGTATTCTTTATCACTGTCCACCTATCTCATTATGATTCCTTCTTTATATCTTTAGTTGTAGAAGATCTTTTCTGGCAGGTTCCAGCCTTTTTATTGGAGAAGGAGTTCTATAAATAGTTGTAATATTGGTGTCAGAGATGGTGAGCTCTGGGTCCTTCTACTGCAACATCAAGATTAATCTCTGAACAAGGACTTAGACGTGGGTTCAAATCCTAGCTCAGCCCCTCACTGGTCATGGAAAAGCAGGCAAGTCTCCGAATCTCTGCTTCCTCAACCTAGGCTTGCTGTGAGGTCTTTGGTGCGGGGGGGTGGGTGGGGGCAGTAGTGGGGGTGGGAGCTGGGGGTGGGGAGTGGGTTCCTCTGCCAGTCCTGCTCCTGTGAATTCTGAAGTCATTCCATTTCTATTCCTTACAGTGCCTGCAGTTAACTTGAAGTAGTGTAGAGATGTAAATGGCAGGTACTAGTCTAGGCTCTGATGGTGCAGCGGTGAATGAGACAAAATCCTTGTTCTGAGTTTCCAGATCTGAAAGGGAATTCAAGATCACAGAGCCGCTGGGAGCTGCACTTGGATTCAGAGTTAGCCTCTAGAAAGTCCAAATCAGACCATGTCACTCTTATATTTAAAACCCTCCAGAGCCCCCTCACTGACCTTGGCGTAAAATCTGAGTTCCTTCTTTGCTCTCTTGCCGAGCCCATTGTTCCTTCCCTGCTGCTTATCAGCATCAGCCTTGACGTTCCTGAGACAAGCCACACTCCTTTTGCCTTAGGGGCTTTGGCTCTAGCTGGGCCCTGTTCCCGAATGCTGCTGGTTGGGTCCTGGCCATTGTTCAGAACTCAGTTTAAATGGCCCCAACAGAATGGCCTTTCTAGACGGTCCACTCATCTCAAGTAGCATTCTTCCACCCTTCGTTAGGCTTTTGCACAGTTCCTATCACTAATTTAGATTTTTCTCGTGCACTTGTTTTTTGTCTCCTCTTCCCAGAAGGAAAGCTTCATGAGACTCGAGACCTGTGTCTTTCCTGCTGTGGCCCCAGGACCTGCATCAGTGCTCGGCCTCTGGCAGCCTTCACTGAATATTCACTGAATGTTTGAGTTTCCAGATTACTTGTATTTGGCTCCATATACCCCAGCATCTTCTTTATTTCAGTCTGCTTTGTTACATAATAGTTTGTAACTATGCAGCTCATTCATAGGTACTGAGTTTTCAAAGATGATGCATATTTAGTATGTGATTCATTCATTAAAATTCTAGACTTTTGACTGTATCCTGTGACTCAGATACTGTACTGATGGGAAAACTTTCAAGTAGTCAGCCGTTTTACCAAGTCAGTGGCATCTATGACTAACAGACGATACTTAGAGATATTCTTTATTATTCCATGCACTTCACATATGTTAACTTTCAATTCTCATATACCCTTGTGAGTATGGAGCCTCCATTTTGCAAATGCACTGGGTTTATTCTGTATAACAAATTACTGTGTACCAATTCTGTGTTACAAATTACTATAAACCCAGTGGCTTAAAACCACCCCTAAGATGCCTGCTCCTTGGAAGAAAAGCTATGAAAAACCTAGACAGCTTATTAAAAAACAGAGACATCACAGGCCACAAAAGTCTGTACAGTCAAAGCTATGGTTTTTCCAGTAGTCATGTACAGATGTGACAGTTGGACCATAAAGAAGGCTGAGCACCAAAGAAATGATGCTTTCAAAGCAAGGAGAAGACTCTTGAGAGTTCCTTGGATTGCAAGGAGATCAAACCAGTCAATCCTAAAGGAAATCAGTCCTGAATATTCATTGGATGGACTGATACTGAAGCTGAAGCTCCAATACTTTGGCCACTCGATGTGAACAGCCAACTCATTGGAAAAGACCCTGATGCTGAGAAAGACTGAAGGCAGGAGAAGAAGGGGATGGCAGAGGATGGGTGGTTGGATGGCGTCATGGACTGAACGGACACGAGTTTGAGCAAATTCAAGGAGATAGTGAAAGACAGGGAAGCCTGGTGTGCTGCAGTCCATGGGTCGCAAAGAGTAAGACACAACTGACTGACTGAACAGCAACAACAACAATTCTTGCCCTTGAGAAGAAGATGGGATAACTAAGAGCTCAAATGGCAGTTAATATTATGGAACACTTACCATATATATGAAAGCTCTAGAATAAGTGTTGAAATGATACTCCTTTGAATCATGCATGGCTCTCCTTCCATCTTACAGATGGGAGGATGGAGGCAGGTGGACCACCGCTTGATTTTGATTGTGCAATTAGTGACAGGATGTAAACTTGAGTGAGGTTTCACCCAGGCTCTGGCAGTGCTTTTTGTTTAAACATTTTAGACAGCATGGAATCTCCCCTCCTGCTTCTCTGAGGAATAGACATTGAGATGGGATAAGTTTTTTTTCTTTAGTTCTGTGCATTCTTGCCTGCCATCCTGGAGGCAATGGCCCTACCCCTGAGCCCATTACCTTGGCCAAAAGAAGCCACATATTAAATGACATAGGCTTGGGGGCCCATCCTAGAACTAGTCACAGTGGCATTCTCTTGTTTTGCTTCACCCAATCAAAATTCTCCCCTGGGTATGGGGGTGGAGTCAATTCCAACCAAATGTCAAGGCTGCTGCCAATGGGGAGGGATGGAATGAATATGGGGGACATCCTTGGGGTCTGTTTCATAGGGTCAAAGACAGGGGGCTTTTTTGCAGATGGAAGAGACTTTGGCCTGTGGTCAGGCCCAAGGACAGGAAAAGGTTAAGGATGGAGGGAGAGGACCTATGTGTGATTAGGAGTAAAATCCTAGAGAAGAAGTGAAGTGGAGAGGGGAGGAGGGGCTATATTTGAAATGCGGGACTGGATCTTCTCCCAGGAAGGAGAGTGGTAATGAGCTCTGTGAGGCAAGTGAAGGGAGGACCACTGAGAATATTCCTTGATGCCCTTGTGTACCATGTGGGGCGAGCACTGTCTTGGCATGTGTAGCTTCATGGGTCTCTTTGGGAAGTACTAGTGAGTAACTTCTCGGAGAAGGAAATGGCAACCCACTCCAGTGTTCTTGCCTGGAGAATCCCAGGGACGGGGGAGCCTGGTGGGCTGTCGTCTATGGGGCCGCATAGAGTTGGACAGGACTGAAGCGACTTAGCAGCAGCAGTGAGTAACTTCTCAGGCGGCACTAGTGGTAAAGAACCTGCTGCCAATGCAGGAAACGTAAGAGTCGCAGGTTCGATCCCTGGGTCAGGAAGATCCCCTGGAGGAGGAAATGGCAACCCACTTCAGGATTCTTGCCTGGAGAATCCCATGGACAGGGGAGCCTGGCGGGCTACAGTCCATAGCGTGTCACAGAGTTGGACATGACTGAAACAACTTAGCATGCCTGCATAGTGTTTAATTCTAATTGAATTTCCCCTTAATGAGAATTGCTGCCATCTTAAGGTGGGGGGCACGCAAGGCTAGGATTTTTATTTACTTCTCAAATGAATAGAAAGTACCTCTACCTTATAAATATCTGCAGAATTAGGTTAGGGGATGTGCATGCCAAGATTTTTTAGCAAGTCCTTCGTGGAAATCCCTTTAGCCTGGTGGTTAGGAACATGAGTTCTGACATCAGATGTCCTGGGTTCACAGCTAGGCTGTGCTGCCCGGGGTAGGCTCCTGGCCCTCTCAGAGTCTCTGCTAGAAAATGAAGATGACGTGTGTCACTACCTTCTTCAGAGGGCTACTTTGAGGATCAGAGGTCACAGTACCTGCGTGTTGAGGAGACTGACTGGCACATATTAAATACTCTTAAAGGTGAGCCATCAGGGCTTGTAAGAATCCTGTGACCAGGTAGTATGCACTGTCTTCAGACTGGGCACTGTCCTTAGGAGTGAATCTTGTTTATTTTCCTAATTCACAGAAACCTAAATTTTTCCAGTGCTATTTTCGTTGGGAAAGGATCATGTAGATGTTTCACAAGTGTTTCCAGGGCTTTCCCTGGCTGTCCAGTGGTTAGGGCACTGTGCGTCTACTACAGGGGGCACGGGTTCCATGCCTGCTTGGACAACTAGGATCCTGCATGTGGCCTGGCCCAGCCAACAAGTAGAAAAAAAAAAAAGATAAAAAGTGTTTCCATGTAGCCAGGTTTAAAATGACATCATTGTCTCCTTTCTGATGAACTGTGCAGAGGTAAGCTACCTTAAAGAAAATCCATTCTAGAGCTTTCCATATTAACAGTCATGGAAGGCGGTGCTGATCTGTCTCAATGAGTGATTTATTTATGAATGTATTGATGGCAGTCCCTTCTCGCACTGATGGCCTTTCCCACTTCCTGGCCCGGATGAGAAGAGCTTTGGCAGTCAGGAATTGACATAGCATTCCTGGGATTATCCGTTGCAACATCACATGGAGGACACAGTTCTACTGACCTCACCCTGTGGTGCCTTAAATGGCTGCTATGGGAGGAGATCTTGCCCTAGAAGTTTCTGGAAGACCTCCCTGAAACAGTGTTGCTAAGGAAGAAACCACTGGTAAAATGATGCACTTCTGGCAGGAGGGTGTGGCTGCCCCTCAGAGCCTACATTTCCCAACTATTTTAGATTTCTTTAATTCATTTCTGGTAGTTTTTTCCAATTAATAATTTCTCAATTCCCCCAGGGATTAATGAGTTGACCTAATACAGTCTTCATAATGGACTTCCCTGGTGGCTCAGATGGTAAAGCGTCTGCTTACAATGTGGGAGATCTGGGTTCAATCCCTGGGTCGGGAAGAGCTCCTGGAGAAGGCAATGGCAACCTACTCCAGTACTCTTGCCTGGAAAAACCCATGGACGGAGGAGCCTGATAGGCTACAGTCCATGGGGTCGCAAAGAGTCAGACAGGACTGAGTGACTTCACTTTCACTTTCAGCTTTCATAATGGAAGGCTGGCTTTCCCTGTACAGACCCCTGCACCACAGCCTGCATCCGGGGCTGCTGGCCTCATGGCCTGAGGTGGGTCCCTTTGGGACAGGCTGCTCATGGGCCCACCACCCCACCCTTGTTTCCACTCCCCTTGAAGAAAACACACTACGATGCATTGCACAACAAAGCTGTTCTGAAATTCTGGAAAACCAACAGGCTTTGCACACTCCTGGAAAAAAACAAAAAACCAACCCCCCCAAAACTGCCAGAAATAAGAATATTTGGTCAATTCAATAATATACTGCAACTTTCACAGGGACTTCAAAGCACTTGGTGTTGTCTGATAGAAAAATTTTAACAGCCCTGATGGTTCTGTTAAAAGAACTGAGATCTAGAATAACAAACAAGTATTACTTCTGTGGTGGTTCAGTGGTAAAGAATCCACCTGCCAATGCAGAAGATGCAGGTTCAATCCCTTAGTTGGGAAGATACCCTGGAGGAGGAAATGGCAGCCCACTCCAGTATTCTTGCCTGGGAAGTCTCATGGACAGAGGAGCCTGGCAGGCTACTGGGGTTGCAAAGGGTCAGACTTGACTTAGCAACTAGAGAATAACAATAACAATTATTGCTCTAAGACGAATCTGACTCTAAATGGAGACTGGGTGTCCTGACCCCTCCAGGGTGAGGAGCAAAACGATGCAGCTTGCTCAAGTCTTCTGTCCCCTTCCAAAACAGTATTTCCTCATTTGCTCTCTATGCTTCAGGGGTATCACAGTGTGGGCTGCACAGCAGCAGGTACTAAGTCAGAAAGGGTGAAGGTTCCCCGTGTTCACCCGTGGCCTTGTGTGGGTCATGCTCCAGAAACCAGGATGGGCCTGATGCAACCACAGCCACCCTTCTTGGTGGCTCAGTCTGCTTAACATCATGTGGATTTTGCTCTTCCGTTGATTCTCATAATTTAAAAATGTGGGAAGCTGTGGAAGGCTGCCCCACCCCTGGGGATCATTCCAAAGAAAACTGGGAGGTAAGGCTCGCCTCAGTCCTTGCATGCAGACGTCCGTCAACGGTTTGTACAGTTTCCAGGCTTCTGCTTTCATTTCATTCCTTGGGACTTGAATATTCAAATCTGGCATATTCTTGAAGCCTGAGAGATGGATTTAGAAGCGATTTTGTTTAAGTCACTTGATCCTAAAAACAGGGCACACCCTTCTTAATAAATAACTTTGAAGAAATTGTGGTTATAGATCCTGTGATTAGTTTGGTAGAGGAAGATGTGCAGGAATAAACACAGTGAAATCATGAGGGCAAAGTAATGTCCTCAAAGAATGAGATATTTCTCATTTTTCTCTACGTCCCTGAAATGTCCTGAAAAAGCAAGCATTCAGGGCAGGAGCTTTGCAATCAGTTACAAAACGTCAGTGTCTATTGAAGAAGGTTCAAATGCATGGAAGCCTCATGCATTTTTCTTTTTTTTTGGCCGTTCCTAGACCTCCTAAATAAGGCATTTTTCCCTAGAGTAGGCTCCCGGGCAGCATGTCAGGGCAGTGGCTGAGTCTGCTTGCCGGGGGTCAGGAAGGCTGTTCTTCCAGGAAGGGCTGCAGAGACCCTGGGAACAGGACTAGGCTGCTCACAAGTATGAAGAGAATGTCGGGAGAGGAAGTGGTGGCTGTGAGTCAGCATGAGTCATCTCGTTCCAATGAGAATGAAGACTGAGGTGTGCGCCTTTTTTTTCTCTCTCTCACTTTTTAAATTTTTTTTATTTTTTTGAGTCTCAATCGTGTGGACATCACTGGGAATGGAGGGAAATAACTGACTGAATGGTCGTTGCTTTTAAGTTTCAAACCGACATTCCAGGCGGGTTGTGTCTGAGCCAGCCTCGGGCTTTCAGACCTTCACAGCCTGGTCCTGAGAAGGTAGAGCTCTCAGCTTCTCCCTGGTGAGTATGTTTCTGTCACTTTCTTGCTCATTTCTGCAGTTTGTCTCAAGAATCTCAGCTCCAGGAGCTTGGCTGAGGGGTCTTGGAGTGGATGCTGTGTTTTGTTCAGATTTTGAAGACCTCTGACTTTAGAAGTTGGCTTCTCAGCGCCCTCACCCCGCTAGCTACTGTTTGTGAGCCTGATGGTTTGCAGAAATTTCTTAGCCTGTTAATTGTGAGCGTGTGTATTACGGAGAAGCCGGTGGTGCTTGGCTGGTTTAAAAAAAGCTGTTTTAAGACTCCTCTCTAGAGCCAAAGGGAAATTCAGAGATGGAGGTGGGTGACCGTGCTAACCCAGGGGTGCTGAGGTTGGGCTGGCTTCCGCTTCTCAGGGGTGGAGGCAAGACGGCTTCTGAGCAATTTCTGGCCTCGTGGTCTGAGCTGCCCACTTTTGGTGCAAGGGTTACAATAAAGAGATAGAATTTTGACTTTTCTCTCTAAAAGCATGTGAATGATTCCAGGAGCTTATTGAATGTCTTTTGCCTTTCCTTAGCACTGAAAGTCACAAACAGTAGTAAAATCAGAAAGAAAATATTCAGGGGGCCGGGGGCAGCGGGGGCGCGGGTGTGAGGATGGGGTTGCTGAGTCGTTGAGGCTTGACTTGACCTTGATATGTTTCTCAAGCTGTTACTATTCTGATAAAGCTTCGCTTTACTGTCAAGTAATATACAGGAAACTTTTTTTTTTCAAATGTCGTCTGGTTACTGTAAATGAAACGGTTAAAATGTCATAAATACCTTATGATAAACATTTTTCAAATTTGCTTAAAAATCTGCACATCAGTAAGCAGGGTATGACAGAGCTTTTTCAGTACAGTCATTTGAGTGCGTGGGCTTCCTGGGTTAATAATGAGTCAGCACCCGATTTCTCAAATTGGAGTGGCTGAGAGAATATTCTGTTTGCCCCCAACACAGCCCGGGGGCTGGCGGGCCCCCTCCTGGAGGGTGTGGCTGTTTGGTCTCCTCTCCTGTTTGGGTGGCCCATCTGGCTCCAGTCCCAGCTCTGTGCTGTGTGGCTGGGAGACCGCTTTGCTGAGGGGTCCTTGTGCAGGTTCATCTCTTCTGGTTGACGCTGAGGGGTTTGAGGGACGGCCATCATGGGATTGGTTGAGTATACAGTTGGTGCAATTAAAAATCCAGAGTTTATGAAGGGTAGTGGTGGCCCAGGGCTGAAGCTGTATCTTGTGTCCTGTGATGTCACACTGGCCGAGGGACCCAGGGGGAGAGGCAGTCACCGCGTGAGTTTCAAAGCCCGTGTCGTGCAGGGGACAAGTAGCACAGGAAGACGGCTACATGTCTTCGCTTAAAAGCCAAGAGCAAGATTCTGAGGAAGAAAACCTCCCTCCAACTTTCCTCTTCTTATCTACAGCAGGAGAAAAATATTAAAATTTTAAACAATAATCACTGGGTTGCAGGCTAGCTGCTCAAGGCCCCAGCGCAGGCCCTTTTGACTCCATCCTGCGCTAAGGTCTGTTGGCCGCGCAGGGCTGGTTTCCGATGTTCTGATGACTATAGGTGGCGGGTCCATATTCTTTGGATCGCAGGCCCTGTATAACCCTCAAGGCTATAACCCTCAAGCAAGGCTCTCGGGCTTCCAGACCATGTGTGACTCCACTGGTTTCAGTGGGTGGTCGGGAGGACTCAGAGAACCAAGTGTGTACAAGAGGGTCTGGGCTCAGCAGCACACGTGTGCTGAGTCCTTAAGTCACGTCCGACTCTTTGTAACCCCACAGACTAGCCCGCCAGGCTTCTCTATGCATGGGATTCTCCAGGCAAGAATACTGGGGTGGGTTGCCATTTCCTCCTCCAGGGGATCTTCCCAACCCAGGGATCAAACTCGATCTCCTGCCTCTCTCCCATTGGCAGGCAGATTCTTTACCATTGAGCCACCTGGGAAACCCTTGGACTCGGCAGGGACCCCCTCAATGTTAGCTCTACTGCCTTCCCGTCTTACCTGGACTCTGAAGGGATCTGGGCTTACAGCTCCTGAGTTTAGTGCCTTGACCTTTTCAAGCAAGATCCTGCGATTTCCAGCGGAATGAGCCTTGTTCCAAGGCTGAGTCACAGCCATACAAGTGTCAACGCAGGGGCTCAGCCAGGCAGGCGACAGGGGTTTCTAAGGTGGGAGATTTGCCCGGCATCTCTTTCTTGGTGAGTAATCTTTGTAAGTGCTCAGACAAATGCCATCTTTGTGGAGAGAAGAGCCCATAAGAGTAGAAATGCCTTAGGCAGTGCCTCTGTGTCCCGTGGCCACCAGTCCTCTCTGTGGTTCACATTTCAGAGATTGCACCAGGCATCAGACATGTGTTTATCCCTGGGTCCTGTGTCTTTAAATCCTCCTGGCTTTGGGGTGGCTGCTTTTATCCTAGACATTGATTATGTTCTGTCGTGTGGAAGTCAGGCAGTCGTATGGATGCTGGAGGTCCACGGTCTCTCACCCACGAGACAGAAGCCTATGGTGAACTGCTGTCGTCACTTCTGTAATCAGAAGAAAGAGTCATTTAGGAAGGTCTGAAATAAAGCCGCGGATAGGTCTGAAAAGAGAGCATTTCTGAATGTGATTTGCTGCTTTATCATCTTTTTCTAGGGCTTCCCTGGAGGCTCAGTGGTAAAGAAACTGCCTGTCAATACAGGAGACCCAGGTTCAATCCCTGGGTCCGGAAAATACCCTGGAGAAGGGAATGGCAACCCACTCCAGTATTCTTGCCTGGGAGATCCCACGGACAGAGGATCCTGGCGGGCTACAGTCCGTGGAGTCCCAGAGAGTCAGACATGACTGAGCAACTGAACAATAGCTACATCTTTTTCTAACTACCCAAAGGTGCTGAGTCTAAGTGTGAATGCGGGTAGGGATGAAGAGAGAGAAATATTCTATAATAGAAACTTCAGATGTTTTAAAAGCACATTCTTTGGCAAAAAGAAAACGCTGAGAGTTTGATGACATTTGACAAGTCGCCCTGCGCCCTCTGGTCATGGTGCCCTCAGCCTGAGGACTGGCCTAAGGCTTGCTGCCTAGGTTCCCCCTTCTCTGCTCCTAGTCAACATCCCAACCAGGGTTCTCATTATCCCTTGCAATGAGGTTTCCAAGGCACCTGAGAGGTGGCCCCCCCAAACCCTCGATGTTTGGCAATCTGAGCTAGTTTTTTAACTTACTCGTGTCCTATCTTCATCACCATGAAATGCAAATATCATAGCACCAGTCTCATGGGGCCTTGTAAAGATCAGTG
>NW_011495064.1:1641574-1649703 GCF_000754665.1 Bison bison bison
AAGATCAGTGGTAATTAGCACACAAGTTACAAGGAGACTCAGTAGCCATCACGTACACATTCACTGATTCAGAAATGTATTCACACACCTTTCCATCTCTCCCTGGGCCCTGAACCCTGTGAATCCATAAAGAACTGGCTCTGATGCCCCTGAAGTGAGATCCTGTCTGTGTCATCCATAATATGACACGTTCTGTATTTGCAGGACATTTCTTGATTGGTGAGTGGGAAAGTCTTTTTGGTTCTCTCCAGGAACACTGAGGTTCTAGATGTCATGACCATCATGACCATCATCATCATCCTTGTCCTTAACATTATCACAGAGACAGCAGCTCTAATTTTATTCTGCCCAACCACGTGGTAATAATAGTAACTGTCTGTATATTACCTTTAACCCCCTTCTCCCAAATCCCACACGTACCCACCCTAGAAGACAGAAAGGAGGGCCGCTTTCCTCTACTCACTGGAGATCCAGGATTCTCAGGCAGGTGTATCAGGCAGAGCAGTTTCCTTCAAGGAGTGCGTTGGTGATGGGAGAGCCCCTCGCCCCCACCAGGAGAGCAGAGTCAGGAAAATAAGGGGACTAGGAGGATTCTGAGCATCATCCAACCAGACTCAGGCCACAAGCCAGAAAACTCATGACCACTGAACCTAGACCTGCCCCCAGGGTGGAAGCAACTGGATTCTGTACCCATGCTTCCTGTCTTAAAGTCGGCTACAGTCAACTTCTGGTTGTTTGAAAATCATCATAGTATATGGAGCTGACTCATATTGAAAATATTAAGTAAGATACACTTAAAACTAAAACACAGGGGAACATAATATGTCCTTGCCTTGTCGATTCTGGAGACATTCAAGATCAGAGAGTGTCTCAAAAGTCAGATCTTTACATTCCTTCTGCAGGGATCCAGAAGTCCCAAGTGTGTCCCTGTGCTGTCTCTGCCCTCCTAGGAATGGCCCCATCAAAGTCAGGTGCCAGGTGCTCTGTGCATCTCCTGTCTGAGTTCAGGCTCTGCATCCTGGGCTCTGGCTCCAGTGTGTCAGTCAGTCTTAAGTGGTGTCACTTTGTGGACAGTTTTCCCCTGCAGCCGCTTCTGCCATAATCCAGAGGACCTCTACCCAGCGCCTTGGGGTGGGGCAGTGCTGTGCTTGGCTCAGCGCTGCGGGGCAGAGTTTGGGCTCCTACCAGACTCAAGAGGACAGTTCTGGGGAGACCACAGAGCTCAGGCAAGGTGGAGCCAACAACAGATCAGAAGGAAGTCGAGGCCACAGAAAGGAGGGGTGGGGTGGGGGGAGGCTTGACTGGTCTCAGAGGATTCCTCTGATTTAAAAAAAAAAACCAGACAACTGGTTTTATTGCCCCTTGTGTAATCAGAAAAGCTAATGGTGAGGGCGAATCTCATCCACTGCAGTTTTCTTGCTTATCTTTGGCTTTCGGGATTGGTTATTCTGCAAGGGAAGGCTTCTACTGCAGGCACTTTTAGCCCTTCTAGCCACCCTGTCCTTTCACAAAAGTATCATACTTAAAATTTTAGAATTTTTAATAATGGCTGAAATGTTCTCATTGGACAAATCCTTCATAGAGTGTGAGAGGGAGAGTTTCTATCAGTTCAGCTAGATATAAAGTGAAACTATCAAATAGCAGGGCGTCCAGCAAGTGTTTAGGTTTCCTTTCTCTTTGAAAAAGATAAAGCAGGTTGTCTGTCCAGGGTGAAGGCCAAAAGACAGTTCATTCATCTTTCTTCTCTGCCATCCTCAGCAGCTTTTCCTTGAAATTGCCTCATGGTTTTATGAAGGCTGCTGGATCTCCTGCCATCACCTCTTCATTCCATACAGGAGGAAGAAGGGACAATGAGGGAAAACAGCTAAGAACCCTGGATGTCAAGCTCCTTTAAAGAGCCTTCCTAGAACCCCCAACTAACCCTTTCTGCCTAAATCTTTCACTAGCCTCCTATCTGGAGAGGATCCTAGGAATTTTTTTTTTCTTAAACTGGGCACATTGCTGACCCTGACATTGCTCTCACTGGAGGTATCAGGAGGGGAGTACAAAGAGACTGGTTTCCAGAGCTTTGAACAACTGGAGGAGACATTCAAAGGGACAGAAATCCCTTTGATTTTTGTGTTATATCTAAATAGAACTTCTTTTCATTCATGCATTTAGCAAATATTTCTCTTTTATCCATTAAAGTAATGAAAATCTGAGTACTGTTTTGTTTATGGAGTGTTTACTGGACAGCAGGCCCAGTTCTGGATGCATTGTATATATGACCTCACTTAGTCCTCACAGAAGTGTGCGCAGAGTCCATCAGGTATCGTCCCCATTGTCCAAATGAGGAACCTGGGATCCAGAGGGGTTTAGGAAGATGAGTAAGACCACACTGAGCTTGGCTTTGAAACCAACCATCTGGTTCTTGGACCCAGAGATGTGAACAGGCAGACAAGCTCTCACCTATCATATCTTTCTGATGAAACAGACATAAATAAATCCAGGAACATCAGGAGGTTGCGGGTGCCCCAGGAGACTGGCCCAGAGAGATGGGGAGCTCTCATCTCCGGCACTGCAGAATCAGGGCCGAGCTGAGCCTTCTGCACCCCGCCTCCCCCAGGGGACACACCAAGAATCTCAGCTATGTCTGGGCTCATGACTCACCCCTTTCCTTGCAGCCAGCTCTTCCCAACTTGGACCGGCTCCCAAGTCAGGACCACGCCCTTCCAATCCCGGAGCTGTAGCAAGGAAACTGCCCAGATCCGGCTTCAAAGGCTGGGCGGGGTTCCAGGGAAGAATAGAATGACTGAAGCAGAAGAGGCGGGGCTCCGAGGGCTTGCAAGTTATTCACACCACTCAATCTGGCCTTCTCGGCTCCACACAGCCGCCTGCTACCTAGTGACACAGTCGGGGCGATGGGATGCCTGGGGGCAGGAGGGGTTTGGGGGAGGGGAAATATTTGCTGTTAGCACACCTTGGACCTGCCCTGGGCCAGGAAGACCCCCTGGACAGGGGAGCCTGGTGGGCTATAGTCCATGGAGTCGTAGAGAGTGGGATACAACTGAGGCAAGTAACACACACCTGGGAGCTCAGGCCCCTCCCGTGCTCTGCTCACTTGGCACCTTCTCGGGGCCTTCCTCTTTCAGCTCCTGACGCAAGGTGGCCAGTGGAAGGCACAGTTTGTAAGCCCATGGCCTTATTTTCTGTGTGTCCAACGCAGAGGAAGGCCTGGGAGGGTCTTGTCATGGAGACTGTAGGCCAGTCCTGATTGGGGGAATGGTTTCTGGACTGGGGTGATCCCCTGGATTGTGAGTGGTCCTCTAAATTGTAGGTGGTCCTTTGGAGTGTGGAGGATCCCTGGACTGTGGGCCGTCCCCGGGACTGTGGGAGATCCTCTGGACTGCGGGTGGCCCTCTAGACTGTGGATGGTCTCCTGCACTGTGAGTGGCCCTCTGCACTGTGGGTGGCCCTCTAGACTGTGAGTGGTCCTCTTGACTATGCGTGACCCACAGCAGTGCCTCTGAGGGTGGCCAGTGGGTCTGGCCTGTTGTGTGTGGTTGGTGAGGCTCACTTCAGTTCTGGAAGTGACCGTGTGGGTTTTCAGATAAGGATTCTCACAGCAGAGTCATATGCTTGTGCTCATTTTTACTTCCCCATTCCTCATTCTCCCTGTAACTGCACCACTTGTGCAGAGAATTTGTCCAGTGGGTATGGGTTTCAGTCTCTAATGCTAAGGTATCAAAGCTAGTGTGTGTGTGTGTGTGTGTGTGTGTTGCTCAGTTGTGTCTGACTCTGCCATGCCATGGACTGTAGCCTGCCAGGCTCCTCTGTCAGTGGAATTCTCCAGGCAAGAATACCTAAGTGGGTTGCCATTATCTTCTCCAGGGGATCTTCCTGACCCAAGGATCAAACCTGGTTCTCCTGCATTACAGTTCAGGTCAGTCCCTCAGTCATGTCTGACTCTTTGCGACCCCGTGGACTGCAGCACCCCAGGCTTCCCTGTCCATCACCAACTCCCAGAGCTTGCTCAAACTCATGTCCGTTGAGTCAGTGATGCCATCCACCCATCTCAGCCTCTGTCTTCCCCTTTTCCTCCTGCCTTCAATCTTTCCCAGCATCAGGGTCTTTTCCAATGAGTCAGCTCTTCAAATCAGGTGGCCAAAGCATTGGAGCTTCAGCATGAGTCTTTCCAATGAATATTCAGGAATGATTTCCTTTACCATTGAGTGGTTTGATCTTGCAGTCCAAGGGATTCTCAAGAGTCTTCTCCAACACCAGTTCAAAAGCATTAATTCTTGAGCGCTCAGCTTCCTTTATAGTCCAACTCTCACATCCATACATGACTACTGGAAAAACCATACTGGAAAAACTTTGTGTCGGCAAAGTAATGTCTCTGCTTTTTAATATGCTATCTAGGTTGGTCAAAGCTTTTCTTCCAAGGAGCAAGGGTCTTTTAATTTCATGGCTGCAGTCACCATCTGCAGTGATTTTGGAGCCCCCCCAAACAAAGTCTCTCACTGTTTCCATTATTTCTCCATCTCTTGCCATGAAGTGATGGACTGGATACCATGATTTTCATTTTCTGAATGTTGAGTTTTAAGCCAATTTTTTCACTCTCTTCTTTCACTTTCATCAAGAGGCTCTTTAGTTCTTTGCTTTCTGCCATAAGGGTGGTGTCATCTGCAGTATCTGAAGTTATTGATGTTTCTTCCGGCAGTCTTGATTCCAGCTTGTACATCATCCAGCCTGGCATTTCACATGATGTACTCTGCATATAAGTTAAACAAGCAGGGTGACAGTATACAGCCTTGACGTACTCCTTTTCTGATTTGTAACCAGTCTGTTCTATGCCCAGTTCTAACTGTTGCTTCTTGACCTTCATACAGATTTCTCAGGAGGCAGGTAAGGTGGTCTGGTATTCCCATTTCTTTAAGAATTTTCCAGTTTGTGGTGATCCACACAGTCAAATGCATAGTCAATCAAGCAGAAGTAGATGTTTTTCAGGAACTCTCTTGCTTTTTTGATGATCCCATGTGAAATCTGATCTCTAGCTCCTCAGCCTTTTCTAAATCCAGCTTGATCATCTGGAAGTTCTTGGTTCATGTATTGTTGGAGCCTTACTTGGAGAATTTTGCGCATTATTTTGCTAGCATGTGAGATGAGTGCAATTGTGCAGTAGTTTGAGCATTCTTTGGCATTGCCTTTCTTTGGGATTGGAATGAAAACTGACCTTTTCCAGTCCTGTGGCCACTGATGAGTTTTCCAAATTTGCTGGCATATTGAGTGCAGCACTTTCACAGCATCATCTTTTAGGACTTGAAATCGCTCAACTGGAATTCCATCACCTCCACTAGCTTTGTTCGTAGTGATGCTTCCTAAGGCCCACTTGACTTCACATTCCAGGATGTCTGGCTCTAGGTGAGTGATCGCACCATTGTGGTTATCTGGGTCATGAAGATCTTTTTGTACAGTTCCTCTGTGTATTCTTGCCACCTCTTCTTAATATCTTCTGCTTCTGTTAGGTCCATACCATTTCTGGGTCCTTTATTGTGCCATTGCATTACGGCGTTTTCTTCAGCGTCTGAGCCACCAGGGAAGCCTATCTAAAGCTAGAACACTCCTTTATTCTCTAAATTACATCACAGTCTCTTGCAAGCTTATACTGCCCCTACTGCACCCCCTCAATCTGGCTGCTGGGGATTCAGATTCTTTCACTGGGGATCCTCGTTAGTCCTGGATCATCAAACAACCTAGGGGTCATGTGGTGCCAGAAGACGGGGCAGGGGCGGTATCCGGTGCGTGTGGTGGCCACCACAGCTGCTGCTTCAGCAGTGAAGGTGTGGAAGGGCTGAGGCCCCAGAGCTCCTCTGCATCCTGCTCCACCGAATAGGAGCCCGCATGACCTGGTGGTCTGTCCCGTGCCCACAGGCCCGCTCTTTGGAGGTGTGCTACTTCTCCCACGGCCTGGCGTGAGCCCCTAAGCCTCCACAGCTGCCCTTGGCCACGTCTGATGGGAGTGCCGTCTGCCTGATCTGTCCTGCCCAGTGCCTGCTGCTGGACCACTCCTGACCTGGGCCTCTGTCTTGGCTTGGAGGGCCAGAAAGAGCAATGTTAACAGTGGAGGCGAAACCGGACACACTTGGGCCGCCCATGGGAGACCGTGGTGTCCTCTGTGGCTTCCCAAACCCTCCAGAGCACACCATCCTGTATGCAACCCCAGCCACACGTGGCTAGTGTGACTGAGGAGCTGAGTTAAATTACTTTTTACCTCATTTCAATTAATTTAAAAGTGAGTGTATGTAGCTGCATGTAGCTAGTAGTTACCTTATTGGGCGGCACAGATGGACAGCTTGTTGTCCTAATCTGGGTTGAGGGTCAGGCCATCACCCCAAGAAAGGGTGTGGCCCTGGGGTGAAGGTTCAGAATGGGGCACCTTGTCTACTGGGGTCCCCAGAAGAGTGTGTGCCTCTCCCAGGTGGAGATACCTTCCGCCAAGAGGGTGGGCCAGGCAGGTGGAGATCCTGGACCTTGGTCCCCCGTGACTGTAAGCCTCAATGTCCCCATCTCTGGGGGATAAACCCCCAAGTGACTCTCAGGGCCTGAAGGTCCCCAGGTGCGGGGTCTGTCCAGGAGGACGCCAGGGCTGGGCGCCTGGCACCCGGAACATTTCTGCCAGTGCTGTTGATGGCTTTTTCAAGGTTTAGGGGCCTCAGCTGAGGAGCACACGGCCTGACCATCTATGTTTGTGGTATCTGATCATGAACTTTGCTCTTAGCAGACAGGCATCCTTGGTTTTGTTTGCGTAGAGCCATTTCAACGACTAAGCAGATTGGCTTAAGGAAGCCTCAAGTGTCCCTGTCACTGGCCTCCTGCACATCCTCCAAATGCATCTTCTGACTCTTTTTTCCCCGCCGCACAACTTGTGGGACCTTAGGTCCCTGACCAGGATTGAACTTGAGCCCACAGCATTGAAAATACTGAGTCCTAACCACTGGATGGCCAAGGAAATCCCTCTTTTGACTTTTTAAGAGCGAAGCATTAAGCTGTGTCCAATCATCACTGATAAGAAACACAAGCAGTGGGGAGATGAGCTGACCTTGGAAGACGGCAAGCCTTGGCCCTTTGGCCTTGCAGCTCTCAGCGCAGTACATGCTCACTCGGGCACAGATGATGTCATTGCTCATGTGTGGGATTGTGGGCTGAGACAGACTACCGTTCCTCCCCAAAAGCAACCCCAAAGTCCAAGATTTTGCTCCTGGCAGTTCCCCCAAGCCCAGGGCCCTTTGCTTTTGTTTCTTGGACCATGTGTCAGCAGGGAGGCCACTGAGCACTGTGACGAAGCTGCTGCTGGAGCTGAAATTCTGCCTAATCTGTGACTCACTGCCTGGTAAGTCATTTGCATCTCCTGGCCTGTTTCCTAATCCTTGAAATGGGAACATGGGAGCAATGGCCACAGAGGATTGTTTTGAGGATGAAAGATTCTTCATGAAAAATCCTTAGAAACATGCCACAAATAGTTAAGTGTTCTGTAGAATTAGCGGTTACTGTTAGAACTGATACCTTTTTGCCATTCACTGTTTTTGTTATGTTTTTAAATTGAGGCACAGATGATGAATATGTCATTTACTCCTGACTTTTCTCTGGGGCCCAGATCTCTACCCCTACAGTGGGGGTGGAAACACACTGCTTGTGTGTTTCTTATCAATAATGATAATATAAGCATCAAGCATCACAGCTTGGTGCTTCTCTTTTAAAAAGTCAAAAGACCTCCACCACTTGGCATCTGAAGAAGTCTGCAGGCTTTTCCTCCAGGCCCAAGGGTCAGCGTGGCTTCCACCAGGAGACGGAGATTCAACTGTCCATCCTATGTTTTTTGTTTTAATTTTTATTTTATATTGGGCCATAGCTGATCAAGCCTGGCGTGCCGCAGTTCACGGAGAAGGCAATGGCACCCCACTCCAGTACTCTTGCCTGGAAAATCCCATGTACAAGGAGCCTGGTAGGCTGCAGTCCATGGGGTCACTAGGAGTCAGACACGACTGAACGACTTCACTTTCACTTTTCACTTTCATGCATTGGAGAAGGAAATGGCAACCCACTCCAGTGTTCTTGCCTGGAGAATCCCAGGGACAGGGGAGCCTGGT
>NW_011495064.1:1649803-1687945 GCF_000754665.1 Bison bison bison
CTGCCCCTAAAGCCACTGTCATAGCCAGGATAGTAATTATGGTCGTAATTCAACACACGCCTTAGCATCCACTGATGAATTATTTTGTCCCCCAAACTGCTGAATTATAACTCGAGCCCCAGCTTCTTCCACGCCAGAGCCCTTCCAATGGCGTGGAC
Source organism: Bison bison bison (assembly GCF_000754665.1). Taxonomy (NCBI): domain Eukaryota; kingdom Metazoa; phylum Chordata; class Mammalia; order Artiodactyla; family Bovidae; genus Bison; species Bison bison. Next base: position 1,649,962 of record NW_011495064.1, read on the forward strand.
ACTGGCACTTGCGTCCAAGCTCTTCCTGCTCCCCGTGGTTCCTGAAATGTGCAGTAGCCTTGACCCCGCGCCCCTTCAAGGCACGGACTGCAGTTCTCGGACGTCCCTCTTCACAGAGGCCCCATACCCTGCCTGCTGGGCTGAAGGTTTAGGCCAACACGCTCATCTGTTGGACCCACAGTCAGCCACCACCCCGCCTCTTTGTGGGGATCTGTTTAAAGCCACATCTCTCTCATTTTGCATTTTTGATGGAAACTTGCTTTTGACTTTTTTAAACAGAAGTAAAATTTTACATTTTCCTTTGTTTGATCTTCTAGATTTGATCTGCATATCCTCTAGTTAAAATGGAAAGCTTCTCCTCACCAGCTGTCTCTTACACACGGTAGCGTGTATGTCGATGCTGATTTCTCCGTTCGTCCCACTCTTTCCTTCCCCCGCTGTCCACAAGTTTGTTCTCTATATCTGTGTCTCCATTCCTTCCCTGCAAATAGGTTGATCAATACAATTTTTTTTTTTTTTTAGATTACAGGGAGCCCAGCCTGGTGCTCTATGACGACCTAGAGAGGTAGGGGAGGGAAGCGATATATGTATAATGGCTGATATATGTATTATGGCTGATGTGCCTTGTTATATGGCAGAAACCAACATTTTTTTTCTTCCAATTAAAAAAAAAAACTTTTTAATGCAAAGCTCTGCATCATTGGCCAGTTGGAGGGGTATCCATTTTATAAATTGACTGGAAGGTCTTTTGACTTAGGGGAGACCTAGAGCAGAGGCCTGTAGCACTCCACTGGTGATTGTCTTCGAGGCTACCAGCATCTAACACTCTGGGGCACCTCACAAAACACAAACAACTCACCTTGCAACACAAGTTTCAGTGATATGGATGAAAGGATGTGTGGCGTGATACCATCAGATGTGTGATGTGATCTTATAGACAGGTAGGGAGCGTAGCAATAATTTAGACACTCAGCCAGAATTCTGATGGGAGGTGGGTAGCCACCCTCTTTCTCTCCTGTTCTATTCTGTCTTTCCCCCATCCTCAGGCATGAGAAGCTTTTGGGAAGGGTAGCTGTGAATTAGATACGGGGGCTTCCTGGTGGCACTAGTGGTAAAGAATCTGCCTGCCAAAGCAGGAGATGCAAGGGATGCAGGTTCGATCCCTGGGTCGGGAAAATCCCCGGGAGGAGGAAATGGCAACCCACTCCAGTACTCTTGCCTGGGAAAGCCCGTGGACAGAGGAGCCTGGCAGGCTACAGTCAACGGGGTCACAAAGAGTTGGACACAACTAAGCACAAAATTAAATACTAGCAGTAAGTTACCTTAAACTCCTAGAACATTTGAACTCTTGCTTGTCAATGATCCCAGTTTTAGTTGTTTTACATAGATATCCTCCGAGTTTGTGGGCTGGATGCTTTTGATCCGCTTCAGATTTGACTTTCAAGTTGGAGCCACTGAGCCCAGTCTGACAGACCGGAGACTGTCTGTGTGTGGTCCCTTTGAAGTCCCAGAAGTGCCTGCTCAGGGTGAAGGTCTGTGGAGGGAGAGGTGAGACATAGAGTGAGTGCAGACTGCCACCCAGCAGCACAGAGGGTGACTGCAAACCCCGAGCTTCCCCCGGGGAAAGCGAGTCTCCCGGCTCTGCCTGCTGGCCCTGTGCTCACAGGCTGAGCCCACCACCAGTGAGCAGCTCAGTGGAACAGGGAAGTCACTAGAGAGGGGGTTTTATTTTCCAAGGGCACATCCAGATGAAAGCCTTTCAGGATCATTCAAGTACACTGTTTCCAAGAGAAGACAACTCTTTTGTAACCTCTTCCGGAGCATCTCTCCTGTGCGCAGGGAGTCTTGCTGTGCGCTCTGTGGTTGGTGAGTGGTAGGGGGCATCCTCCAATCACGGGCACCCAGAGGCTGGCTCCTGGAAAGGGGTCCTTAGGGGGCACTGACTTTCAGCCTGTGCTTCTTTCTCAACATCTCTTGAGATTTCCACATGTGTCCAGCTCTTTGCGACCCCGTGGACTGGAGCCCGCCAGGCAAGAATACTGGAGTGGGTTGCCATTCCCTTTTCCAGGGGATCTTTTTAACCCAGGGATTGAACCATGTGTCTCCTGCATTGGCAGGCAGATTCTTTACTACTGAGTCACCAAGGAAGCCCCTGAGATGACCATATAGAATGTCGCTTTTAATCTACAAGTGTGGGAAATAGGGAATAGGGTTTCCAGCTTTAATTTATTTGAAGAAGCTTCAAAAATAAAACTGTATTAAAAAGCGTTCAGTGGAAAGCACGTTCCCACCGTGGTCTCTGATCCGGTTCCCTCTGACGCCCGCTCCACCACCCTATTCTTAGTTTCTTATGTATCTGCCAAGACTTTCTTTATGCAAATATAAAGCATGTAGTTGAATGAGTCCTTTCCTTTTCTTTCCTATTTTCCGCAAAAACTATCACAGTCATTTTTGACTGTGAAACCACTTTGTGTGTGGAGAGGATCGGCTTGTGGGTGCCAAGTTCCTGGTCCCGAGGTTAGGGCAGTCAAATCTCAGGGTTCAAGGGCGACTGGCCCAGAGTCCCTTTCTCCTGGTGTCCTGGCAGTAGGGCCGTGGGCTTGTCCAGGCGTCCAGGTGACAGATGGACAGGCCTTCACAGTCTAGGAAGTCATGTGTGCATGGGCCCCGGTCCCCAGTGAAGCCCCAAGAGGCAGAGGGGTGAGTTGCCATCGTCAGGAACAGGCGGTTCTAAGACGCATTCCCGGGGCTGCGTCTGCATCCCCCAAGGTGATGGTTCGGAAAGCGGCTGAGGGCCAGGAAGGAGAGACTCGACTCTGACAGGTGGTGCTTCCTGAGGGTCACAGGCCCCCAAAGTCAATTTGACACCAAATTGTATTTCCAAAGCAGGCAGATGAGGAAACGGAGACTGCAGGTTCGAAAGAATTATCTCAGAATTCTTCTGAGCAAGTGTCCCTGCCTATTGAAAGTCACTGAGTTTTCGGTGGTGAAAGGCGTTTCAAGCAGCCTTGTCTGGCTTTCAGTGAGCACCTTCTCTGGGCCAGTGTCACACACGCTGTCATCGCTCCCCAGCTACCTCTTAAGGATGGTCCCCATTCCTTGGAGAGGAAGCAGCAGCTGAGTCACACAGCTGACAAGTGGAGGAGCCAGAGTCCCAGGCCAGCTGATCCCAAGGCCACGCCAGCTTCTCAGTGGACAGCTGAGGTCTCTGAGCTTTCCTAGATTTTACCTTCAGAGCACCCAGGAACATAGGGGGCAGAAGGCACCACAAAGCCCAGGCTGGGTGTCAGCTTTGACAAGAGACGACGGCCCAGCCCTCCTATCTAACCCTGTTCTTTTTAGATGCTGGGCTGGCCAGGGAGGCTGGGCTTCGAAGCCCTTCCTCCTGAGGACCTTGGAAATCAGCAGCAGGATTTTGAGCTGGATGGAATTCTGAGCTTTTTAATTTGACTCCATCTCAGTGCAGACATTGACTCTGATGGAAGAGGAAGCAAATAACAGGTGCTTCTTAAGAAGGGAACTTCTTTGGGAGGAATGAGTTCGAGGGAGGAGACAGGCAGAGTCAGTGACAATGAAAGTGAGTAGGAGTCCAGCTCTGTGAGTCACCATCGGGGGCCCCTGGGTGTGTTCGGGTTGGGTTGTCACCCCCATATTCACCTGTTGAAGTCCCACCCCCGCGTAACTCAGAAGGAGACCTTATTAGGAAATAGTATCAGATGTAGTTGGTGAAGATGAGGTCCTCCTGGAGTCAGGTGGGCCCCTAGTCCATGATGGCTGGTGTCCTTACAGGAAGGGGACCATTGGGACAGGCGCTGAGACAGGGTGTCGCCTGAAGGTGACAAAGGACCACCAGGAGCGAGGAGGGTGGCTCGAAACAGAGCCCTGGAGACTTCAGAGGCAGCCTGGCCCTGGAACACCTTGATCGCGGACTTGTAGCCCTCGGAACTGTGAGATGATAACGTTTCTGTGGCTTGAGTCCCCTGGTTTCCTTTGAGGCATTTGGTGACGGCAGGTCTAGGAAATGAGTACAAAACAGTGAACGTCCTCAAAGATGCTGCAGGAGGTGCCTCTGAGCAGGTCTCCACCCGCGCCCAGCTCTGAGTGGGTTAACCCTCGAGAAGCATCTGCCAGCAGTCTATGAGTGAATGAGTGATTCAGACAATCAGGTTTTATTTAAGCACATAAGATGTTTTCACTTTCCCTGAACTGCCGAAAGGCAATTGCTCAAAAATGGAGTATGGTCTTTACATTTGCTCAAAGAAAAATTTACAAAGGGAAGACAGGGAAAAGCGTGCTTCATCTTTTCAAGTGATGGGTTCCGATGCTCCATCCCGGAAGTAGGCTATGGGGTGTGTCCCTATACGGGGGGCTGCTTGGGTCAGTCACCCCCAAGGGCCCTCGCCTGAGCCACGGGCTCCATGTAAGCAGGGAACCTCACACGAGAACAATCGGAACTTTCACGGTTGTTGTTTTCCAGCTTCTTTCCCTTCCGCCCATGCTCACACTCATCACTCCACATTCGCAGAGTGGCGCAGGGGTTCCCTAAGGGCCGGGAAGTCACATTTTCTGGGGGGACTTTTTCCACATTTCCTAGTTATTGAACACGGGTGCCTGTGAGCCTAACATAAACATGGGTTTGACAAGCAGTTCAGAAAAACAGGAACCATCAATTCATGAGAATTTAAAGAAAAAAATAGTTTAAAGAACCGAGAAGTTGCCACATTATAGTGAAAGAAAGTCAGGTTTGGGAAATGACAAAAGTGAGCAATTTTCACCTCGAAAAGCTGGTGGAATCAGTTACACAAGATGTAACCACACACAAACACGGGCATTTCTTATCATATAAGCGCATTTACAGTCAAGAAGCTTCTTTCAGAGTATTTCATGGAAAGTTATTTTAGTAGCAAGGGGAGCCTTCAAGCAATGACTAGTTGTCAAGTGAAACCTTGAGTTCAAAGTCAGTAGACAGAGGAGCCCAGACTCAGAACAGAAGGCGACTGGCAGGGTGGGTGCCCAAGTGCCCAGCCCCACCTCGGGCACTGTGTGCTCCCCTGTGACCAGGCAGTGGGCACACCAGCTGCCAGGGCCCCCTGCTTGCCACTGTTTGCTACAAGGCCCAGATTTTAAATTTTTAAATGCTTCTTTTATTATAAAATTGAGGGCATGATTTAAAACAAAGCAAAAACTGCATGTAAAAAAAAAAAATGCCCATGGGATGTAAATGGCTTATTACCTTAAGGTAATATCTGAAGAAAATATAAAAGCACCAGGTGAAGGCGGCCTGAGGATGGAGGCGCTGTATGAGTGTCCCAGGGCAGAAAAGGAGCTCTGCTGGGACCCACAGCACCTGGACGCCTGTCAGGTCGCCAGGTGCAGGCTTTAGAAATAGACGTTGGGAAGACAGGGACGCCCCCCTGCATTCTTACTGCTGGAGCTTTCTGCTGTTCCCATCACGTGTGCTTCCTTCTAGTCTTTCCCCCTCGTATGTATTTAGTAATTACATAAGTAATCTGTAAAATAATCTTTAAAATTTAGACTAGTACACTTCATGGAGCACCATTTAAAAAAAACTATTTATTTTTAATTGAAGGATAATTGCTTGACAAGTTCTGTATTGGTTTCTACCAAACAACAGTGAATCAGCCATGGGTTTGCCCGAGTCCCCTTCTACTTGACATCCCTCCTCCCTCCCTCCCCATCCCACCCCCCTAGGTTGTCACAGAGCCCTGGTTGGATTTCCCTGAGTCATGCAGCACATTCCCATTGGCCGTCTATTTCACATATGGTCGTGCGTGTTTGCATGTTACCCTCTCCAGGCAGAGCACTCGGGCCTGCATTTTCGTGTTCAGCTTACCTTGCAGTCATGCACAACTAGCCCCTCTTCAGAAGAGTCTGCATTTAGGGATGTCTTTAGAATTTGCCCTCTCTGCTGCAGAGTTTCATGGCGTAAATCTTAAAAGGTGTAGCTATACTCTTAAAAAAAATGTGAAGGAGTAAACCCAGCCTCCAGAAATACTGATTTTAAAAAACCAATGTATAAACTACAGATTTTTCTGGGGAGGGTTGGTTTAAAGGCTGTGACATCAATTATTCTTTTAAAAATTGTCTGCTCGTATTCTTTCCCTGTTTCCCCTTCCCTTCCTTCCTCCTTCCCTCCTCCCTTTCTCTCCTTCATTTCTCCCCCTCCTTTCCTCCTTCCCTACCTCCCTTCCTTCCTAGTTTTATTTTTTGTTGTTGTTCTGTAAGAGCTCTTCAACTATTCCGAATTTTAAACCTTTGATATATACACCCTGCAGATATTTTTTTCCCGGCCTGTTGCCTGACATTTTATTTTGTTTCTTCTGTCTTATTCCTTTTATAGAAACATTTAATTTTGTATAGTCCAGTCTGTTTTTATTTCCCTGACCCCTAGGTTTTAGCTTGCTTAGAAAATCTGCTCCCACCTTTAGATTACAAAAGTATTCTCACATAATTTTTTTTCTGATGTTTTATAATTTTATTTTTGAGCTTTAAAATTTCAACTCCATGGGGATTTATTTTTGTTTATGATTTGAAGTTGGGGGGAATGTCTAATGTGTCTTTAAATGGCCAGCATTTTTTTCCCAGTATCATTTTTTAAGCAGTTCACTCTTTCGTGCTGAAAATATATTGTACATTTATACATTTTAGGTTGGGGGAGATGGAGGGCGTGGCATAAATTATTCTGGGTGGAAGGTGGGGTTGAGGGCTTTGACACAACACCTCTGCCTTTCAAACATCCTGTGACCTCAGGGCTGAGGGACGCTTGGAGCTTTTAGAGAAGGTGAAATAGAAACAGGAAGGGGCCGGGGCAGATAAACGGGGATACACAGACAGTGGACACAGTCAGGGAGACAGAAGAGCCTCGGCAGAGGAGAGAAGATGTCAGGAGAGGGCTAAGGGGAAGCTTGGAATAAACAGGTCCTATGGGCAGCCAGTTCATAGAACACAGATACTCAGTGGCTGCAGGCGCGGCTGGGCCAGGTACTGAGGAGACTCGTGGGTGCTAGAAAATTTGGTTTGGATGAATGTCTTCATATGGAGAAAATCTGACCTAAACCCGGAAAAGTAGACACGCTATCCAGGGAGAAAAGAAGCCTGAGTTTTCTGGAGCCAAAAACAAACAGATCAATGAAGATAACCTCAAGATCAGGTATGGATACAATCTTTAAGAAAGAGCCTGACCTCGCCATGTGGGGGTGGAATCAAGCCAGATGATTAGAGGGGCTGCTAAGGGCTCGAGGCGGGTGGAAATCTGTGGCGGGCATCCAGAGGGCCAGTCTGAGAGTCTCCTTTCAAAGAAGGCTTCCTGAGAGGCTGTGAAGACTTAGAGTGAGACCGTTAAGTCCCCAGCGTCCGTGGCAGAGATGGCCCAACCTCGGAGGTATGGGCTCTACGCATCACACAGGTCCCTGTGACCGGAAGGTCGGCGCTTGGTTTAATGCCCTGCTGTCATCATCTTGAAATTCTTCACTGTATTTAAACAAGGGACTCTGCAGGTACCCTGGGCCCCCTGTGTTCTGCATCCAGGCCTGAAGGTGGGGAATAGGTCCCCCCGCCATCCCATGTCTTCCTGCACACTGTGCTCCAGGGAGCCACTGCCTGAAGGAAGGTGGGGCCCTCGAGAGGCAAAAAGACTTGGAGTCTCCACGGCTGCTTCATGTAACAGCAGATCCTGATTTATGAAACGTGCCTTGAGAGCAGCTGACAGAAATGAAGGGGAAGAGTGTGTGTGTAGGGGGGATTTTGCGGTGAAATTCTGCCTCCTTGAAAGTACCTCCAGTCCCGTGAGTCCCTGCGGTTGGGCTGTGTTCTCTGCTTTGCAAGGACCCACAGAAAAGGGAGCCTGCAGCAGGAGGCCCGGGTGCTCCACTGAATGGAGGGTGCAGCTGTCTGTGCGTCTTCTAAACCGGGTCCCTTCTAGAACTAAGAGGTTGGGGGAGTGGGCAGCTGCTGTCTAGCACAGGGAGCTCAGCGTGGTGCTCTGCGATGACCTAGAGGGTGGGACGCGTGGTGGGTGGGAGGGAGGCTCAGGAGGAAGGGGACAGATGTATACTTATGTCTGATTCATGCTGTTGTACAGCAGAAATCCACACAACATTGTAAAGCAATTATCCTTGAATTAAAAGTAAATAAAAACAACAATGTTTTAAAAAAGTAGCCAGGGGCCTGAGGGATTATGTCTCTGTCCTGATCAAAGCCATCCTCCAGGGGGTGGAGCTGTTGGACTATGTTTCAGTTGACCTATCTCTGGGGAGCCCTGAGGACGGAGAACAGCGTTTCCTGGTGAGGATTCTCAGTGCCCAGCTGTGTCCTGCAGCCGTGTGGCCTCCCTGTGCAGGAGGCGCCACTGTGGCTTCAGCACCCGGGAGTGAGGTGGCACCAGAGGGGTGTTTCTGGGCATGAGGCTCAGGCACCCTCCGATTGGGGGAAACTTGTTGTCAAGCTATAAAGGAAGCACAAGGGCTTCCCTGGTGGCTCAGACAGTAAAGGATCTGCCTACAATGAGAGAGACCTGGGTTCGATCCCTAGGTGAGGAAGATCCCCTGGAGGAGGAAATGGCACCCCACTCCAGTATTCTTGCCTGGAGAATCCCATGGACAGAGGAGCCTGGTGGGCTACAGTCCATGGGGTCGCAAAGAGTCAGACACGACTAAGTGACTAACCTAGGCCAGATGACAGCCTAGGTTCCTGCCCCAGTTCACCTAAACCCAGGACTCTGAGATGAGTTCTCCTTCTGGATTTCACAGGTCAGGTTCGGACCACCGAGTGCCCACTGAGCTCAGCTCACTGCGGGGTTCTTAGAAGCTGGTAGCTCAACCAATCTGATCGCTGCTGAAATGAAACACCCAGGGCTTCTGACTGCAGTTGCCAGCCCTAGGAAGCAGAGGCTTCAAAAAAAAAAACAAAAAAACTTCTCTGCTGCTTTCATGTTCAGGCCAGTTGTAGGTAAAGTTGTTCATTATGTAGCCGTGTAATTGAGGGTGTAGACCATAATAAAGGCTACGCTCCCCAAAGAGCCTACACCCAAGGATAGAGTGGGGAAATTCAAGTTAATTCAAGATTTTGTATAAACTGCAGAACTTCTCAGAGACTTTGGCCATGCCTTGTGAATACCTGAAACAGCATAAAATAAGCAGTTGGTGGTAGATGATGGGGGAACCCTCTTCTCATTTATTTCTTGGAGAATTTTTATAGAACCAGAGTTCCAGTGAATGCAATTTGGGATACACAGTGCAATATTGTAGAAGATTAGATGGAATATTTTAGTATGGGCTGAAAGGTGAAGTTTGGACTGAAACTTAAAAATGGGAAAAGATCCTTAAATGGGAGGGGTGGACTTCCCTGGTGGTTCAGACGGTAAAGAATCCACCTGCAATGCAGGATACTCAGGTTCAATCCCTGGTTTGGGAAGATCCCCTGGAGAAGGGAATGGCTACCCACTCCAGTATTCTTGCCTGAAGAATTCCATGGACAGGGGAGCCTGGCAGGCTACAGTCCGTGGGGTCACAAAGGTTTGGACGTGACTTCACTTAATGGGAGGCGTGGCGTGGTCAGGGGAAGCACAGCCTGTAGAGCTGGCTGGTGGGGAGGAGCCTGGGTGTTTTGTTAGAATCTCGATTGCCTGATCACTGTGTAGGGCCTTTAACCTGCAGGATGTGTGTGCATGTGTGCAATACTCAACAGTTTTGTAAAACCTGGGACAGGATGCTGAAGCTTTAGAAAAATGACTTTATGGGAAGCCTAAAGACCTCCTGGTCTTCCCTGGTGGCTCAGACGGTAAAGCATCTGCCTACAGTGTGGGAGACCCGGGTTCAATCTCTGGGTCGGGAAGATCTCCTGGAGAAGGAAATGGCAACCCACTGCAGTACTCTTGCCTGGAAAGTCCCATGGACGGAGGAGCCTGGTGGCCATGGGGTCACAAAGAGTCGGACATGACTGAACGACTTCACTTTCACTTCTCAAAGACCTACGGGAGACTTGGAGCCCACTTGGAAGGCACTCGTCACAGAAGCCTGGTGTGTATAGCCAGGAAGGAGTGACCTGTCCCATGGCAGGGTGGCAGATGGATACATGAGAGCCATAATCAAGACAGAAGCAGCAACTGGGAGAACTGGCTGAGTTGTGAAACTCCAGGTCGCCCATTCCACCCTTCACATTTGAGAACTCAGAGCAGATGGCAACACCTGGGCCAGTCTGTACAGATGGGCAAGGAAGATAGCTGCCACCACGTGAGGGGTGGGCATGGGGTGGAAGTCATTTCTCTCACCCAAGATTACAGAGGGACTCCCCATTTCCCTCGGGTGCAGTGGCTGAGCAGCACCAACGGGAACACCTGTGTGTCAGGTGTGCGGCGTGGCGGCGTGCCCTGCCAGCCCCCGAGGCATGGCCAGCTCCTTCGGCCAACTGTCTGCACAGAAACGGCGCGGTGACCGGAGGGAGTTGGAGGCATAGACAGGCCGTTTCAGTGATGGACGGCTAAGCACTGCCAGGCGGTAACTGCGGTCCCAGACATGTATTTCTTCAGTCATATTCCAATTGCATCTGGCTCTTTTAAAGTATAGGAGTTGGACTTCCCTGGTGGTCCAGTGGTTAAGAATTCACCTGCCAATGCAGGGAACAGGGGTTCAATCCTTGGTCCAGGAAGACTCCTCATGCCGCCGGGCCACAACTACTGAGCCCACGCTCCAGAGCCGGGAAGGCACGACCACTGAAGCCAGTGCGCCCTAGAGGCCATGCTCCATAACAAGAGAAGCCGCTGCGGTGAGAAGCCCGTGCCACACAGCCAGAGAAAGCCCATGTGCAGCAACAAAGAGCCAGTGCAGATAAATAAATAATTATTTAAAAAGGAAAAAGAAGCAACAGCCAGCCCACAGCTGTGGCCACTGCCTTAAAGAAAAAAAAAAAAAAAGCAGAGGAATTTCTTGTTATTTGGAACCAGCAAAATCCACTCTCCTCTGAGCTCCCTGACTGTCTTGGAATCTCACAAATTTGCACGTTGAAGTTTGTAATAAAGGACTAAGTAGATAATTCAAACAAGTCCTGTGGGTTGGAAGTCACAGGTTCTGGGGTTGAGTACTGAGACATTCAGGAGACAGAGGTTGAGCAACAGCATCTCCTAGAACCACACCATGTCTGGATCAAATGCTGCACCTTCAGACAGTCTCCCGGAGAAATTCACCCGGCCTCTGCTCTCGGTTTGTTCCCATCCAGGCACATATATATGTGTGAGTGCGCTCTCACGTGTGGTATGCAGACACTGGGACCATGATATTTTAATCCCTCCTTAATTAAGGCATATAACCAGGACAGACTGATGGAAGGTTTTCATTGCTTAGAAGGGCAGATCTGATAGTCATGGCACATTATAAAGAGCACCAAAATATCGTATGCGCAATGAGGAAGTGGGCTTCCCAGGTGGCTCAGTGGTGAAGAACCCACCTACCTATGCAGGAGACATGGATTTGATCCCTGGGTTGGGAAGAAACCCTGGAGAAGGAAATGGCAACCCAATCCAGTATTCTTGTCTGGAAAATTCCATGGACAGAGAAGCCTGGTGAGCTACAGTCCATGGGGTCCCAAAAGAGTTGGACATGACTGAGCGCATGCACACACACACACACACACACACACACAAAATGAGGAAGTACTGAGATCTGAATGAAGTAAAAACCCACAGATATTTTATTTAAGCACCATAGGTTCTGATGAGGACGCAACCATCCATTAGAAAAGAATTCTGGTGGAAATGACAGTGAGGGATATAAAGCTACCATGAAGGGGGATTTGGACCACAGGAGTGAATGACATACGCTGGGACCGTGGTGTCTGCCAAGGAGGTGGGGTCTGGACCAGACCGTGGGAGGCAGGTCTGGGATGGACAGTGGTGAGAACAGAAGGCTGTCCAGGCGCAGGTGCCAGCTGGTGTGAGATCACAGAGGTGGGCGAGTCCAGACTGTGCCTGAGATGAGTGCTGGGTGTCATCTGGCTGGTGAAAGACTGAACAGAGGTAGAGGAGAAACTCAGCAGGAACAGGAGTGTGTCCTGATTAGACCTGCTGCGACATGAATATGCAAATGAGCATGACCCCTCACCCCCAAACCCTCAGGACATCCATTCCGCCAAGGTTAAGACTGCTCAGAACAGGGCTGAAACCCCTTTTGGGGCACTCCTCTCAGAGCCCTGGACAGCCACAGTGGAAAGAGCTCTTGCCATCGAGCTGTGGCTCAGCCAGGCCCTCACCAAGCTCACTCTACCTGGCAGTTTCTGAACTCTCTCCCATGGAATTTGTCACTCTGTTAAGCATCCAGAAAAAGCATGGTGGGGCCCCAAAAGCTTTTCCAGAAGAGCTTGAAAACTGAACCTGAAGCAGCCCAAACCATGACTTGCAAATCGCAAGGTTTATTTGAATTATTCACTTAGTCCTTTATGAACAGCCTCAATGTGCAAATTTGTGAGATTCTAGGACAAAGAGTTCAGTGAACAGTGGATTTTGCTGGTTCCAAATAGCACAAAAAAGCCCTAATTTTTAAGAACCAGATCCCTTTAAGAATATTCTTTATTAGTCACATGGAGCATGAAGATGACTCCAAATTATGTATTTGGTCTCTCTTTTTCCTACCATCTTAGAGTTGTCACAGTGCTCAACCTGGATTCAACTGCTCCTCCCCACAGCTATCCCTCGCTGACTCCACCAGGGTAGGTTTCATCTGTGTGATTCCGTGTTGTCCCTGTGGCGGTCTTGGCTGTACATCATAGTCCTTAAAATCCCATGGACTGCGGAGCCTGGTGGGCTACAATCCATGGGGTCACAAAGAGTCGGACACGACTAAGCGACTTCTGTGTGTGTCTGTGCGGGAGGACAATACTAAGGTTTATGAAGTCACAGTTCACAAATTGGCTGCGACGATGTGGGCTGAGGGTCCTCTGAGCACTTGAAGGCTGGTGTGGCCTCTGTTGTTCCTGGTGGCCCAGGAGATACAAACCCTGGACACCTTGCCACTGTTTGTAAGGAAGTAGAAAAACCAAAGTGATTTCGAAATGTGTAATTGATTTGCTGGGGCTGCCATAACAAAATATCTTAGACTGAATGGCTTAAACAATAGAACTGTATCTGCTCTCAGCTCTGGAGGCCAGAGGTCCATGATCCAGCTGTTGGCAGGTTTGGCTTCTTCTGAGGCCTTTCTCCTTGGCCACCTTCTGGCCGTGTCCTCACATGGCCCACCTCTGCTCGTGCATACCTGATGACTCTGCGTGTCTCCTCTCCCTCTTCTTTGAAATTGACTTTTGCCTGCCTTTTGCAGTGCCTCTCTTGCACTGGGTCTTTGCTGGGTCTTCTTTGCGAAAGTCTTCTCTAGCTGCCACGAGAAAGGGCTACTCTTCGTTTGCAGTGCACAGGCTTCTCCTTGTGGTGGCCTCTCTTGCACAGGCTCTAGGCTGGAGGGCTTCCGTAGGTGCAGCATGCCGGCTTTATAATTGCAGCTCGTAGACTCTAGAGTGTGGGCTCAGTAGCTGTGGCATGCAGGCCTAGTTGCTCCGAGGCATGTGGAACCTTCCAGGAGCAGGGACTGAACCCATGTCTCCTGCATTGGCAGGCGGATTCTGACCTACTGTGCCACCAAGGAGATCCCCCTTCTTCTTACAAGGACAGTCATCTTGGATTAGGGCTCACCCATATGACCTCATTTTGCTTAATTCAACTCTTTAAAGACCCTACCTCCAAATGCAGTCTTATTCTACGGGATTGAGTCAGGGTTAGAACCTCAACATGTAGGTTTTAGGGAAACACAATTCAGCCCATTTTTGGCTGATGCATTTAAAAGACTCGAATCCATGCCAATGGATGAATTATGCAGCCAGTGGCTGGATGAAATGTTTGGCCAGTTGACATAATTTCTCTTAACTATAAAGACAAAATACATTCGCCTTTGCGTTCTTCATTCTGGCTTCCATGCTTTAAATAGCAAATTCAGAATTTTGCTAGCTAGAGTGTCAAATCTCTGATCAAACAGTACACTTTTATCTCTACATATTTTGACCCATGTTGCTGTTGCGGTTCAGTTACTAGGTTGTGCCTATTTTGCATCCCCATGGACTGTAGCCCGCCAGGCTCCTCTGTCCATGGGATTTCCCAAGCAAGAGCACTGGAGTGGGTTACCATTCCTTTCTCCAGGGGACCCAGGGATCAAACCCAAGTCTGTTGCATCTCCTGTGTTGCAGGTAGATTCTTTACCACTGAGCCACCAGGGAAGCTATATTTTGATCCATGGACAACTGCAAATAGGTGGGATGTGATTTTCATGCTCAGGAGCACAGGGGCTCCTGACCTTCAGAACAGAACTCTTTATTCCTGTGATAAGGGGTCACACCACCTGCCAAAGGGCTTGACCTACTTGGTCCCCCTGACAGAGAGCAACTCTAGGGGTCAGGCAGACCGACAACGGGATCAGCTCTACCCCCTGAGACCTGCTGACTCCCCCTCTCAGACTTGAACTTCCTGCCCCAGGCAGGTTTCTCCCGTCACAGAGAGGCTTCCATCTGGTCCACCTTCCACTATTCTTCTCCATGCATGTTTCAAGTTCAAATTGTATAGACTCGTCCTCCAAAGGAGGAGGTTGGAGGTTGGAGGAGGTTGGCTATCTTTGTTGCCTTTCTGCTCTAGATTTTTGGGTTTTCTTTCTTTTACTTGGCAATTTTTGATATTAATTTCTCCCACATGTTCTAGTCACCTAGGAAGTCACTAAGGTGATGACCAGATGGAGTCAAGGAACGCCTGAGTGAGTAACTTAGGCCTCTCTCAGACTTTGAGTCTGTTTAATGATGGCACTAGTGGTAAAGAATCCACCTGCCAGTGCAGGAGACACAAGAGATGTGGGTTCGATGCCCGGGTTGGGAAGATTCCCTGGAGGAGGAAATGGCAGCCCACTCCAGGGTTCTCGCCTGGGAAATCCCATGGACAGAGGAGCCTGGCAGGCTACAGTCCACGGGGTCACAAAGAGTCAAGCATGACTGAACACAGCACAGCACGCTCTCAAATACAATTCACGGGGGACTTCCCTGGCAGTCTAGAGGTTAAGACTCTGTGCTTCCACTGCAGGGGGCACAGGTTTGGTACTTTTGGGGGGAACTAAGATCTTGGGAACGGCACAGTGTGGCCAAAAAAATAAGAAAAAAAATATACAATTCGCTTGACCTTTTTTGGTCGCTTTGGTTCTTTTCTCACTGGATTCCCACAGACAAAGGCTTGACTTTTGAGCCCAACACATACTAGTATGTTAGTAAGTTAGGTTAACTCAGTTGGTAGTCCCAACTCCCAACATCCTCATCCATAAGATGGAGGTAAATGATAACACTTATTTCTGTTTTAAGTTTTTTTTACCTTTTTATTTTGTATTGGGGGCACAGCCAACTGACAATGTTGTGATAGTTTCAGGTGAACAGGGAAAGGATTCAACCAAACATATATTAAAACATGTGTCCATTCCCCTCCATACGCCCCTCCCATCCAGGTTGCCATACAATATTGAGCAGAGTTCTATGTGCTATACATGGAACTCTTGGTTATCATGTAGGTCCTTGTTGGTTATCCATTTTAAATATAGTACTGTAATACTTGTTTCTGAGACTGCTGCCAGTGTTAAATGTAAATCTCTTAACACAGAGTTCGATACTCAGTAGGTGCTTGGAAAATGTCAGCTACGTCGTAATATTTACTCTCACTTTGCTGTGACATCTCACCAAGTTATTATTCGTTCCCTACACCCATCTCAAGCTTCAGGAGGACCCAGTGACCATCTCATATCCACCCAGTCTGTACCTCTCTACTCTGTAACACCTCCTCCCATGACCAGATGCCAAGGCCATCTTCTAATGGCTAGTAAAGTGGGGTCTTCATTAAGCCAGGCTGTTTATTGGAAAATCTGCCAACTTCTGATCCACATCCAGCCGCTTGTACAGAGCAGTGCAGCCTGTCTGTTCCCAGGGCTCTCTCATGGCCCTCCAAGATAATGCAAGACCCAACTGAAGACGGGTGGATGTGCTTCCCTTCTCCTGCACCTCGTCCCCTGAAGCAGCCAGATCTCCTCCTGCCTCTCCCAGACCATCTCTCCTCAGTTCCTCTTTGATTCACCCTCCATGTCCTCTTTCCCCTTCACCCCATCTCTGGGCCTCGCTCCTCTTCTTAAGTCAGCTGGTAGTGGCATCTTTGGTTTGCTCCAATTTTTATCTCTTCTTCACCCTTGAAACCTTTAAACCTATCAGTGCTCACTGTCCATACCTCCAGAAGGCATCTTCCTTGGAAGGGATGATGATGCAGATTTTACAGAACCTAACTGAAAATTTGATGTCTTCAATGATGAAGTTCTTTCAGGAAATCATTGATGTTCGATTCTGAAACATCTTTCCTGTCTCAAAGAGTGAAGTCCCATGTATGTGATAGGGTTCAATCTTCCTCTGTAGGATCAATAGCAACAATGTCCCAAAGGATCTGAGTGATTTCCCAGCTGTATCTGAGCTATTTGGTGGTTTCAAACCTTGGCCCCAGATTACCCTGACCAAGTGAGCTCGTGTGAGTCCCTAAAAAGGTGTTTCCCACCTAGGGTACAGGTTACTGACCAAATCTAGGATGGACTGTTACAGTTTGGACCTCAGACACACTTATTCTAGGAAGGCAGGTCCCAGCGAAGCTCGCTGGGAATCCAGGAGCTTGTTTATCCTCCCTGGGGTGACTCAGGGTAGAGCATCCATTATTCAGTCGCTAAGTCATCTCTGACTCTCTGCATCCCATGGACTGCAGCATGCCAGGCTTCCCTGTCTTTCATCATCTGCTGGAGTTTGCTGAAACCCATGTCCATTGAGTCAGTGATGCCATCCAACCGTCTCATCCTCTGGTGTCCCCTTCTCCTTCTGGCTTCAATCTTTCCCAGCATCAAGGTCTTTTCCAATGAGTTGGCCCTTAATATCAGGTGGCCAAAGTATTAGAGTTTCAGCTTTAGCATCCGTCTTTTCAATGAATATTCAGGGGGCATTGGACAGTCCCATAACTGAACACCAGGATGCTATGTTCCTGTATTTTTTTTTTTTTTTTGGCCATGCTCAGAAACATGTGGGATCTTATTTCCCTGACTGGGGATCAAACCGGGAGCCTTTCACTGAAGCTCAGAGTCTTAAGCAATGAACCACCAGGGAAGTCCCTACACGCCTTAGTTTATGTAAAGACCCATCTATGGTCCCTGCGGGATGCAGGGCCCCTCATCTCTTCCCCGCATCAGTCTACAGCTGTAGAGTGGCAAACTCAAAGTTCCTCAGGGAAGAAGGCAGGAAAGGAAGATGACAAACGTCTACTGCAGAGTGCAAAGGGAACTCAGATTCTCAGATTCCATCCAGGGGTAAAGAACAGACATGGTTCCCTGCATGCCAGGACACTGGGGAGTGTCCTGAGCCAAGATCAACTTTCCCTCCCAGATACCAGCTATTTTCACTGACAGAGCTGGTGGTGAACATGGTCTTCTTACGTGGAAACAATAAGATCCTTGATGTCACATACCAGAACTAACCAGATGTGCCCACACCGACCAGGGAGAGGAAGGCCATTCTTGAGTAAATGGTGTCCAGAAGTTGGACAGAATTCGTACATCTGGTTGTTTTGTCCCCCCTTAGAGGGATAGTGGGTGGTGATTAAACAAAAAAAGAAGCCTTGGGGCTCCCCTGGCGGTCCAGTGGCTAAGACTCCAAGCTCCCAGTACAGGAGGCCTGGGTTCCATCCCTGGTTAGGAAACTAGATCCCACGTGCTGCAACAAAAGCTTCCACGTGTTGAAACTTAGACCCAGTGAGCGTGTGCTGCGTTGCTTCAGTTGTGTCTAGTTCTTTGTGACTCTGTGGACTGTAGCCCGCCAGGCTCCTCTCTTCACGAGACTCTCCGGGCAAGAATACCCAGTGTAGCCACATAAATAAACAAAAATAAAATATACAAAATATATATTTGAAAAATGCTTTGATTTCTAGCTTTTCCAGAATCTTGGGCAAGTTAATCTCTTCTAAGTCTTGTTTTTACCACCTCTAATAGAGACAGTGCTCATCACATGGTTCCCATCCAAGGCAGGGATCACGCTCAACTCAAGTGACTGGTGGGGATTCATGGACAGCCTGGGAAGATTCCACCTGTCCAATTACAGCTCTCCTCAACCTAGCCTTGTGCCCAGCACCTGCCATGGAAGCAGAAACAGCCTCTAAGTTTGCTCAGGATCCCTTGCAAGGCCTGGTGGGCTTGGTTGTGCCTTACATTTGATGGGTCTCACCGTGAGGGCTGAAAGGCATCGCTCTCAACGTGGATCAGCTTTAAACTGAGTCACAAGTCACTAGAGGATTTCTTTACTACTTGGGGCTTTCCGAGAAGTGTCTGTGCTTGGGTAGTTTTTGTCTTATAAAAGTTTCCCACCTGCAGTGGAGTTTATAATTACTTCAGAGCTTTTTATAAATGAACTAGATTTCCTTTGCACTCAGGATAATTTACAGAGTCATCAGTCACTTCAGTGCAGCTGGGAGCTTCACACCAACCCTGCAAACGCACCTTGAAAATGAAACTGCATGTAAGTGGGAGCCAGGAAGCACGCCTTTGAGGGAAGCAGAAATGACTGTCCAGCAAATGCTTGCTCCTGTGTATCTGCTGATAGAAACTCTTAACATTTTTAAGAAAAAAAAAAAATAAAAGTCCTAAATCATTCACCAAGATTTATGTGAATCTCATAAATGAAACAATAAGGACTACAACTTAAAAAAGAATCATTCTGGTCTAAAGCTTGTATTAAAATACCCTTAAATGATTTATTTTGCTGTACAAGTGCTGGAAGGCATGCCTTTCTGCCCTCCCCTGCATATCCCGCCCCACCCCCCATTTTACCAACACTGGTTCTGCTTGGGAATTTTTTTGGTGAGCATGGATGACACCTTAAACTACCTGAGTGAAACTGCAAATAAAATCACACATTATGCAAACAAAAATGACTGCACTTCCCAATTTCGAGTGACTTGAATGTGAACTGGACATTCGCCTTTCTAAACCCCAGGAGACTCCAGGATTCTAGAGGACGTCAGAACACACCCACATTTGTCTCCTGCCTGGGATTCAGTGTCATTCCTGGCACGTGCCTTTCAATGGGTCCATTTCTGTTAGAAGTTTGCACTTAGCCTCGGGGCTTTTTTCCTGCCGCTGCACCTAATTCATTACTTTATAGTCGACATTGCCCTTCGGAAAGGAGAATCTTGTCTCCAAATTGCATCTGGGCATTTTAAAATAAATAGGATGCAAATACTTAGCTGGCCTTGTATGTACGTGAACTTCAGAGTGAATAATGAATATGTAAGACTGAACGGGGGTGGGGTGGGGTGGGCGGGGAAGTCATTTGCATAATGGTGTTTGCTGCGGGGTGAAACTGAAACCCCGGCTGTGTGGGTGGGGCCCTGTTTCCTTACGTCAGCGCCGTCGCCCACGGCCGCCCCCACCGACACATGATGCCCGGTGGCAGCCCCCAGGCAGAGGGATGGCGGGGCGTGGGACACGGGGGGGAGGGGGGACCACGAAGTGTGAAACCAGAATCAACACCTGGAGTTGGGCGGGCTTTGGGCTTCTTGGTCTCACTCCTGAAGAAACATACATCATCTTTTTCTCCTGATGCTTGTGTGACCCTCTTTCAAATGGGGTCTCATCTTGTGTGATAGGGCAAGTCTTTAAAAACAGGGATAAGTCATTTTTTAAAAGAATTTCTTCTGCTGCTTCTCTTCCTCCTTTTCCTTCTCCTTCTTTTTTTCCCTGCCTTGAGAGTCAGTGTCTGAGTTGACTTGAGTTTTCCAGAGTCCAATAACAGAGGTCAGGGTTGCCCGTGGCCTTCTATTTCCCAGAGAACAGTTCAACCCTTAGGGTGTTATAAAGGTAGCTCCCTAGGTTAAACCAGCCTCTTTCACCCACTTGGTGTGTACCCCCGAAGTACCGAAAAGCAGTTTGGGCTCGTAGTAGTTTGAAAACTATATGATCTTGTATTTTCTGTTGTGTTTGGCTAGCTAATGTCTCCAAGCAATGGGGTGAGTTTGGGAGGGGGTTGGGAGGAATAACACCAGGATGTTTTTTCATACAGCTCAGATTTGCGCTCAGTACTAGATTTTCTGCTGTAAAAGATACACTCCTTATAGGAGTTGTGAAAATAAGAGCCTTTTATAGCGATGTTTCTTTCTGCTCTGTCTTCAGCCAGCAGTTGGCTTGTACCCTTGCTGGTCGACAGTGGAAAATGTTTTTCTGGAGGAGTGGTCCCACCCTGGAGGTCTCATGTCCCCTGGGATGTTCTCAGGGCCTCTGAAATCCACTTGCATGTCAGCCATTGTAAATAACTAAATAATGGCTCTGGCATTTATGTGTTCTATGACACAGAGGCTTTTTTTTTTTAATGTATTGATATATTATACAAATTCTTTTATATGCCTAGTTAAAATCATATCATTAAAAAAAATTGTTGATGTTCAGTCGCTAAGTTGTATCTGACTCTTTGCAACCCCATGGACTGTATAGCCCACCAGGCTCCTCTGTCCATGGGATTTCTCAGGCAAGAATATTAGAGTGAGTTGCCCTTCCCTTCTCCAGGGGATCTTCCTAGACCAGGGATTGAACCGATGTCTCCTGCATTGGCAGGTGGAGTCTTTACTGCTGAACCACTGTATGACTAGTACCGTAATACGGGTGAGCGGGTAGTGACTGGGGCTCAGGAGACGAGCATCACAGTCCTGACACAAGGTTTGGTTCTGGGCAGAACCCAAGGAGATGGCAGTACAGGACTGGGAATTGTGTTCTCCAGGAATTTTCATTTATAAACTTTGGTCACTGTTCATTTGTTCCTAAGATGAACATCGTGGAACTACTTTTCATCCTTCCGTAGTAGTAGGTATAGCTTCTCACCATCAACTTCTTATTTAAAAGTGTTTATTTTATGGAACATTGAAAAGAAGGTAATTTATATGTGTGTGATTTTATTAGGCCTTTGTAGGGTGTTTGCACTGAAAACCTGTGACTGAGGCTAAAAGACAGGAGGAGTGGGGGCTGTATTTAATTAACCTAGACATTTTAAGGGCACCCCACTCCAGAACTCTTGTCTGGAAAATCCCATGGACTGAGGAGCCTGGTGGGCTGCAGTCCATGGGGTCGCGAAGAGTCGGACACGACTGAGTGATTTCCCTTTTACTTTTCACTTTCATGCACTGGAGGAGGAAATGGCAGCCCACTCCAGTGTTCTTGCCTGGAGAATCCCAGGGACGGGGGAGGCTGGTGGGCTGCCGTCTATGGGGTCGCACAGAGTCGGACGCGACTGAAGTGACTTAGCAGCAGTAGCAGCAGCAGACATTTTAACTGACCTGTGCTACTTTTCTTGTTTCATTTTGGAAGAAGGAGGAAAAAAAAACAATTTTAAAACCAGGATTGGGTTATTAAATGTGTTTATTTTCACACATATTCCATAAATGGTATTATGTCCTAGGCCCCAAGCTACCCTAAGGAATAGTGCGTTGTCCTCGGGACGTTTGTAGCACAGAAGGGCAGACAGTTGGGAAAGGTCCTGTGATATCAGTACTCTTCCCCAAGGGCCAAATGCATGCCAGACTCTGGACCAGGCTCATCCCATGAACGATCCCATTTCTTCTTCACGCAGTCCAAGAGTCCAAGGACCCTATTACGACCTCTGTTTTGCAGATGAGGCTGTTGAGGCAGAGAGGCTAAGTAACCTGTGCAGGGTCACACAGCAGGTGAGTCGCAGGGCCTGGATTTGAAGCCCACAGTTGGATTCCAGAGTGCTATTCTCAACTGCCATGGTACTAAACCAAACTATAAATGAAGCCCTCTGGGAGCACAGAGAAGACCTCCGAGGCTTCTGTCTGTGGGCATCCAGAATGTGTTCAAAGAAAAGTTGATGTTTAGCTCAGCCAGGAAGGGCTGGGACACCCGTGCTGGACAAATACGTGAGGAGGCTTCTCCTGCTAATGACAGTAGACGAAAAGTGTCACAAGGCCATTTGTTCACACTTAGAGACGCTTCACGTTTTATAGGACCCTGGTTACTTTTCATCCTGGTAGATCTCAGTTCAGGGCTACATGGTTAATGTTGGTGAGGATGACATTCCTATCCCCCAGACCAAGATGTCACTTCTCATACACGTCATTCAGGGCATAAAGTGAGTAAAAAATGTAACACTAAAGAGAATGTTTCATCAAGATATGCTGCCTGGGGATTTCACTTATTGGTACTAGAAAGCCTCCCAGTAAGTCATGAGAAAAATAGATTTTGAAATGTTCTGATGCAGGTGATGGCTTTCTTGGTGGCCCAGTGGTAAAAAAAAAATCTGCCTGCAAGGCAGGAGATGCAGGTTCCATCCCTGGGTTGGGAAGATCTGGAGGAGGAAATGGGAGTATTTCTTGCATGGGAGATGTCATGGACAGAGGAGCCTGTTGGGCTACAGTATGGGATCACATAGAGTCAGACATGACTGAACCACTAAATAACAACGACAACGAATGAAAGTGACATGCACCCGAAAGATGCCAAGCTGGGCCACGGAGAAGCAAGATGCCTCTCCTGCCCTTTGGTGGCTCTTAGTTAGAAAACTAAATACTCGTTTGGTGCTACCATGCCCAGCCTTGCATCAGATCCTTTGAGGGCAGTGCATGGGCCAGTTAAGGCACGAGAGTGATGGTGCATCAGGAGGACCAAAGAGACCATGAAAGGTGAGGTCCATGGACAGCCTGATGGGCTCCAGGGCTGACTTGGCCACTAGCACTTCAGTGCCCCCACTTTCTTTCTTCAGCATCTCAGCCATTGCCAATGGGAGGCTGACTGGGATGCCTTCTCTGCTTCTTGCTTCGGTGGATCTTGGTTACACGTTAAGCTCAAGTTCAATATCCTGATGCTTTTACTTGTACTCAGGGCTGCACAGTGGTGAATGAATGAAAGATTAGGGCAGAGCAAATGTCAAATCTCAGCAGGTGACCTTAGATTAGAGTTGTTTCTATGAAGCAAACCAAAAGTTATGATATAAAGATTATTTTTGAAAGGGAACTTTGACCAAAGTTGGATCCATGTTTCTTATTATTTTGAAGTTTGAATGTGTGAACACCTT
The DNA here is from genome assembly GCF_000754665.1 of Bison bison bison. Taxonomy (NCBI): domain Eukaryota; kingdom Metazoa; phylum Chordata; class Mammalia; order Artiodactyla; family Bovidae; genus Bison; species Bison bison. Next base: position 1,673,128 of record NW_011495064.1, read on the forward strand.
TTAAAATCCCTTATTATATGGAGCTATTCTGAAACCAATACTGCCAAGAAACCTGTGAGCATTTTTTATCATAAACTGAATGAAAATGAAAAATCTTTATATTTTAAACTCTTTAATAATTATTCTATCCTATTTGGTCAGATTCTAGAGCATACTGCTGCTGCTGCTGCTAAGTCGCTTCAGTCGTATCCGACTTTGTGCGACCCATAGACGGCAGCCCACCAGGCTCCCCCGTCCCTGGGATTCTCCAGGCAAGAACACTGGAGTGGGTTGCCATTTCCTTCTCCAATGCATGAAAGTGAAAAGTGAAAGTGAAGTCACTCAGTCGTGTCCGACTCTTCTCGACCCCACGGACTGCAGCCTACCAGGCTCCTCCGTCCATGGGATTTTCCAGGCAAGAGTACCGGAGTGGGGTGCCATCGCCTTCTCCTCTAGAGCATACTATTGATCCCCAAAGAAAATAAAATTCCTGGGGTAGAGGGGAATTGGGATTTTACAAAATGACTGGATGAGAAATAATGTTGAAAATAGAAGGCAGTCTAATGATCATAGCATGTGACTTAGTCTTCTCTGTTTCAACAGTTTTGTCTGTCTTTCTGTTATTTTCTGTATGTTTTAGCTTAAATTATTTTTAACTTCCTTTATAATTGTGCAATTCTAAAGGAGTCTCAGAGGAACCCACCTGGGAAACCTGGAGTAAGGTCTCTAGGATTTCTCATCATGCTAAGGCTTGAAGGGACTGAGAGAACTGTTTTGTTTAATTTTATCTTTTGATATATGTTCCCATGTTTGTAGTTAAATGGGATGGACTGTTGAGTAACGTTGAATATTTTAGAGAAAAACGAGGAATCTACACTTATAGACCCTTTCCTTTAGGAATGGATAGTATATAATTGCAGATGAGCTTCAGATTTAATTAAGAATCTTTCCAGGTTAAGGATGACAGAAAATTCAACTCAAACTGGCTTAGACAAATTCTAGAACTTACCATCTCATGTCAGTAAGCAGTCTCAGAATAGGATTTTCACAGATACCTCTCAGATAAAGTTAAGACTTTTCAACATTTTTCTCCTCTTGGCTCAGTTTCTACTGCCTTCTCAAACAGACTCAACTTTTATGCCCTCAAGTGGCTGCCATTTGTCCTTCTGTGTCCAAATCCAGCAGCAAAGAGCTTTTGTCCCAGCATTCCTTGCAGAAGTGCTGAAATTCACTCTGATTGGATCAGCTGAGGTCATGTACCTATCCCTGAGCCAATCACAGTGGGTGGAGGACTGTGATGTACTCATTGATTTACCTGATCTATCTTCACTCCTCTCCTGGTGGGGAGGAGGGGGGATGGAGTTATGAAGATTGAGAATGGACAACTAGGGCAGCAAACCATTGATATCCACTAGATTTTACTCAGTGACACAGGTGACTTGCTAAATATATGCTTACTGGTGTGCAAAGGAGCCATTTCTTGACTTCCAAGTAGCCACCTGTCATGTACTTGTCACACTTCCTATGCCTTTTGTTCGGTAGTTGGAAGAGGGACCTCAGTAGCTTACAAGGTTGTTCTTGTTGTTGAGTCGCTAAGTCGTGTCCTACTCTTTGTGACTCCATGGACTATAGCCCACCAGGTTCCTCTGTCCATGGGATTCTCCAGGCAAGAATACTGGAGTCAGTTGCCATTTCTTTCTCCAGGGTATCTTCCCAACCCAGGGATCGAACCCATGTCTCCTGCATTGGCAGGCGGGTTCTTTACCACTGAGCCACCAGGGAAGCCCAGCTTGCAAGGTAGCCCCTTACAAATTGAGCATTGTGTCCATTATTCTTAAGCCTGATGTGCAGTTGGTGGCAGAACAATCCCTATTCACAGATGGGCGGTCATTTCTTCCACCTCCCTCGCAGCAACCCCAGCTCCTGGTGCCAAGTGTCTGACTCCTTCCTTATTTGCCCATGGCATTGTCTTTTGTGTTTGAGAAGGATTTTCTCATTTCATGCGTCCACATTTTCTTTCTGTGAAGCAAACCCAGGAGCTTTGTCTCTCTGAGTTTCTCTATGTCGTTTGGCTAGAACCAGTGATTTGCTTCAGAAATGTTCTCTGATTCTGATAAAATGTTTTGTCATCTCTTACGCCCAAGGAGTAAGTCTTTCCTTAGCAGAAAGTACCTTTTAAAGGTTCATCTATTTTGCCAGTCAAATGCCACAGGAATACTGTCTCTAATAAGAATCCCTTTCTCAGTTTTGACCACTGGCAGGGTGACCAAGGCCACTTAGCCATAAAAACAAAAAACAAAAAACAAAAAAACCAACCTCACATGTCTTTTTTTCTTTTCAAGCCTTTTAGTCTGTAACTGGATCTAGCCGATGAACAAGCAATATTGTGATAGTTTCAGGTGGACAGTGAAGGGACTCGCCCATACATATACATACATCCCGGCCTCGCATTTCTTTGTCTTCCAGGTTTAAGGCATATCTAGTGAATTCTCCATGATTACAACCAGCGAGCAAAGCATGGCTGCTGTATAAATCGGGAACTTCATTGTTCACTGCGGTTGTCCGGTTCACTTTTAGACGCTCACTTCATTTTCATTCGTTCAGAAAGACACATATTTGTTCTGCTTGAGCATTCACAGTCTGTTTCTGATTAGTTAACATGGTCTTGACCAGGGCTAAGTTCACATTTCAGCTTTAATTTATGTCTTCCCTATCTGCTGGGATATGTTGCTTGTTACCCCATACAACAGAAGATCTCTTATTTATTCCTTCTCATTTTCATGTGAACAAAGTAATTTGGTATGAGAACTACCTAAGTGAAGCTAAGTAGGCTAATATTATAAGAGAATAAGACATGGAGATACTATATAAAATTCCAGATCACTGGCGCATAGAAGAAAACTTCAGTAATTTCTTGAGCTGATAATTCCAAATGCTTAGGTATCCTTCTTGAGAAGAGAAGACAAGATATTAGAACTGTTCAAAAAGGGTTCCATGGAACTGGGCCAAGGTTTTTGATGAATGCATGTCCACAAAGATAGACTGTACACTTAAAAAAAATTATTTACTTACTTACTCACCTTTGGCGGTGCTGGGTCTTCTTCGCTTCTAGCGGGCCTCCCCTAGCTGCGGTGTCGTGCTTCTCCTTGTCGTGGCTTCTCTGGTTGCGTAGCCCCGGCTCTAGGCTCAGTAGCCGCAGCACTCAGGCTCAGTGGTTGTGGTGGGCAGGCTTAGTTTCCCTGCAGTATCTGGAATCTTCCCAGACCAGGGATGGAGCCCATGTCCCCTGCATACGCAGGCAGATTCCTATCCACTGTACCACCAGGGAAGTCCACTCAGGATGTTTCGAAGAGAAAATGTGGCCAACCAGATCTATGTTTTTAGCTCTGTGGCCATTTGTTCTTTATTCCCTCAATCTTACTGGCCCTGAATCTTGTTCAAAATGTGGGCAGGGTAGGAGCCCAAAGAACGACATGGTAGCCAAATTAAGGAAGAAAGACTTCACAGAAGTCACTGATAGTTCAGTAATGACCTCATGGCTTAGCTGAAGTGACCTTCTCAGGGCCCCCTGTTCCTTTGAGGAGAGACAGGCGTCTCAGCCTTTGGTCCATCTCTGAGCCTGGGAACCAGGACACCCTTCACCTCGATCCCACACCCTCAGGCTTCTCTTACACAAACCACCTTTGCAATAAATGTTGTAGGTGGCATTTGTATTTTCACTGTGTTCGTGGGTATGTCTGCCAAAATACAAAAATCTTGCTGATAACACGTGAATTCTTCCGGTGTAGAAATGAATGCCATCATCCAGAGGTACGGAAAACAAGCCCACTTAAAACTGTTCAATCACATGTTACTTTTATAACTTTTATAAGATGGTACATTTCCTCTTAATCTCTGCCACCAAAGGCATTTGAAGACCTGAAGTGGGTCCCATGACAAAAATCCACATGAAACAGCCTTGGAAAAGATATTGTGTGTGTGTGTGTGCATTGTAAGATGTTAGATTGAGTGCTTTTGTTTTCTTTTCCCCCATTTATACAGACTTTTGTTCTGCTCTTAGATAAAATACTAATAAACAGGAAGTTCAAAAAAATGTGGTGCAATTGTTCTGAATGTTGTTTTTCTTGTAAGGCTTTAGGGACCATACCGCACCGTCCTATTCAAAGCAGGCCCTGTAGGTGGTACTGTTAAAAAAGAAATGAACCAGCTGGGTTGCTGGAACCGTCTCTGTGTCTGCCTGCCTCCCAGAGAGGCCTCAGCCTTCAAGATCTGTGGGGCCCACTCAGACTTTTCAGCAGTTTCCTCTTTATTTGCTCCGAACCTGGTTGTAGAATTTTAAGGATGTGAAAGTAAGGCCATTCCTATGGAAAAAAAAATTTTTTTTTTCTTTGCTCCTCATCCTGAGTACATGAGGGTTTGCATTTCCCTTGAATATTCGTTTGTGTGTGTCTCTGAGAGAGACAGAGTGTGGTGTGTGTGTGTGCGTGTGTGTGTGCTTTAAAGAACCAAGAGCAAACAATTTAATAGGAATGTGCAAACTTTGTTTGTCTTTAAGACAGCTCCTTGGTCTGTTGCCACTGAAACAAGTTGTTAAGAAAACCTGAATCTTGTTCTCCTTTTCTCAAAGGGGGACTTGAATAATCATGGCAATAGTTAGTTTCAGGATCTGTGATAAGATGAAGGGCAACAGTGAATTCTCCTGAATGTAACCCTCACCTCCCTAGGTCCTCTGCCCTTAGCAATTCCCGGCACCGTGTGAACTGGGGTCTGGGAGCTCCCTCCCCTGGGCCAAGCAGAAGCCAGACAGGGGAGGTGTTGAGACGTTCCGGTTTGGGGGGGACAGTACAGCCACAGTGTAATGTCACTTTGCTTCTTCTAACCCTGCACTTGTTTTTCTACCTCTCGGGGCTTCCCCATACTGTGTGAGGGTTTGCAGAACCTGGAGTTTTAGACCCTCTAGCCTTTAGATTTGCCCCCACCGTGGTGTCACCGTAGCTGGGGTGCCAGCAGGGCACAGAGATGCAGAGCTGCAGGAGGGATGCCAAGGGAATCGAGATGTTAGCAGGGGCCAGGCCAGGCTGTCCTGAGCGTGGTCAGGGCCCTAGCCCCTGCCCGGGGGAGCCCTCCTGCAGAGGGGCCCCACCATCGCTCGGGCTTTTATCCTCCGCTGCCCGGGTCTCGTTCGAAACTCCCCGGTGCCTGCTCTCATGGTCAGGCTTGGACCATGGCTGGTGCTGCACCACTCAGACAGCTGTGTGTCCTAGACCCGCCCCTCTATCTTGTCTGTTTCTGCACTCAGTGTTAAGTGAAACTCAGTGCTAAAAACTAGAGGAAAAGATAGGTATGCCGTCACAGGAACGTGAGCCCGGCCAAGGTAAGAGGGGGAAGTGCCAAGCGCCCAGACCCCACCCCAGGGATCCCAGCAGCTGGAGCTCCGAGGCCGTTTGAATAAGTGCTTGCTGCTGTGAATGACAGAAAATGGGAGAGAGGAGTGGTAGTGAGTCAGAGGCAGTGAGGCGGGTGAATGTAGAGCATTATACAGAGTGAAGTAAGGCAGAAAGAGAAAAACAAATATTGTGTATCAACGCATAAACATGGAATCTAGGGAGGTGGGCTAGAGACGCAGAGGTAGAGAATGGACTTGTAGATACAGCGGGGGAAGGAGAGGGTGGGGCAGATGGAGAGGGTGGCATTGACATATAGACACCGTCACGTGTTACATAAATAGACATATGTGCACCGTCACGTGTTACATAAATTGACGTATGTACACCGTCACGTGTTACATAAATTGACGTATGTACACCGTCACGTGTTACATATGACGTATGTACACCGTCACGTGTTACATAAATTGACGTATGTACACCGTCACGTGTTACATAAATTGACGTATGTACACCGTCACGTGTTACATAAATAGCCGAGAAGATGCTGTATGGCACAAGGAGCCCAGCCTGGCACTCCGTGATGGCCTAGAGGGGTGGGATGAGGGGGAAGAGGAGAGAGGCTCAAGAGGGAGGTGATATACGTATAACTGGGGTTGATTTGTGTTGTTGTATGGCAGAAACCAGTACAACATTGGAAAGCAAGTTTCCTCCAATTAAAAAATAAATTTAATTTAAAAAATGGGAGAGAGGAAATAAATCCCTTCTCTCACCCTGAACCTGGTAGGATCTCACCAGTTAGTAATCCCATGAGGTCTTTTCTGGGCTTAGCCCTCTTGGGAGAACCAAGGTGTGTGTGTGTGTGTGTGTGTGAGACATTCCCTTTGGTTCTGGAGAAAGATTCGAGAGGGACAAATGTCTCCTTGTGGAGTTTGGTGTTTGAAGGACGTTTTAGGGCAAAGAAGCCTGATTTTGACAGGATTAACCAGTTTCTTGGAGGGCAGTGATCACTGTTCCTGGATACGGTGGTTAGTGGATTTTCCTAAGACATTGCACATTTTATATTGAGTACATAGGTATTCAGCTCTCTTACGGTTATTTTTTTTTTAACTTTTTATTTTCTATTGGGGTATAGCCAATTAACAGCACTGTGATAGATTCAGGTGAACAGAGAAGGGACTCAGTCACATATCCATGTCTCTATTCTCCCCCAAACTCCCCTCCCGTCCAGACTGCCAAATAACATTGAGCAGAGTTCCCTGTGCTGTACAGTAGGTTTCATGGCTATTTTTAACATTTTATTTTCTGTTTAGAGTCAAGAACTGTATCCACCTAAGTTAGCCCCTGTCAGCAGATAGAGTGTCCCAACAAGGAAGTGTCTAAATGCTTCCCGGACCAGACCCCTACAGTGTCTGTGAACAGAAGCAATTAGAATTTAGTGCAAAAGCAGTCAGGTGAAAATACCCTGCTGGACCTATCAGGGTGCTTTTGTTTCTTTGGGCTCCTGATTTACTGAATCTTTTCTTAGATGGCTTGGAGGTTAGAGAGCAGATAAGTAATCCGTCTCTGCAGCGCTGAGTATTTTCACTGATCTCAGTCTTACTCACTAGCAAATAATCTATTCACCCACAGATGCCAAGGGTTCTAGAGCAGAACCCCTCTGCCTCCCCCTCTAGCCCGTTTAGACCTCTTCTCCCCCGCTGTGGCTTTCACAGTCAAATGTGAGTTGACTGGCAGTCCTTTGTGAGCCAGAGGTATTTTTGAAGCACTCGTTCCCTCTCTGTCATGATATTTGGTAGTGGAGGGAGGTGTGTGGCGTAAAATATCCACCCCAGAGTCCTGCGAGGGTCAGCGCCCCCTCCAAATTCCGGCATCCAGACATGAAAGTTTGGGTGTGATCACCCCTCAAATACAACCGATGGAACAACCAGTTTGTAAGGGCCCTGTTATGAAATTGCAGGACTTTCCCTGAAGATGCTGTTTGAGTCATTTGCAAACATCGGCACCCTGAGTCTGATCAGCCTATTTATATTTTTGACATTTTATATTTTAGGAGGGATTGAAAACGAATTTGATCAGTTTCACTTTGACGTTTCCTGAAGGTCATTTTACCAGCTTTAGACCAAAGTCGATAAAGCTTTCGTTTTAAATATCGGTATTTTCTTTTTGTGAAGTGTGTGGTCTGGTGACCGATGATTTCAAAACCCTACGGTGTGATAAAGCTTGGTCTTAGGGTCTGGTGGGACCGGGTGGCTCACTTGGCCCACCGATTGGCCAGACTTTGCACCGAACAGTGTACCACCAGCGATTAGATTTTGTCCAAAAGAAGGAAACAGTAGAGGACTTTGATGGTGTAATTCTAGATTTTGGTGTTTGATTGTTGGTCTGAAAGATCCATTCTCTTCTATAAATATATGTAAATATATATACTCTGTAATCTCTCCCTCCAGGTAATTCAGACAGCCTTCAGTTAATTGTGCCAAATCAGACATTTGCTTTCCCAGAAAAATTTCCTGTTTTCCTAGGAAACCTATTCATATGTCTGCTTGGTTACTGTATAAATAATATTTCATCTATATTTAAATATTGTGTATTTTATGTAATGTATATATACAAATGAGCTGAATCCTTTTAAAAGAGAAAAATAATAGTTGATTCACCTCCATTTCTTGTCAGTATCAAAAAGGACATTGTTATAATAATCCCAATAGGAGAGGGTTCAGATATTGACACAAGTTGATATTTGCTGAGTTCTGCATCAAAATGGAAACTTTAGCTTTCCTTTTTTTTTTCCCTCTATTAAGCCTTTTACATACCATCAGGCCTTTTTAGATCTAAGGTAAAATATGATTTAGAATTACATTTCAAATTAGAACTGTCATATGGTCACTCACATATTTTACTGTTGCTATAAAATAGTAAACAGTGGTCTTTAATCAATAATTCACATATGAATTATTCATAGATGAAGATAAGAATTCAGTGATTCTTACCTTCATATTCACCCATATTGCATGGCATCAATATTTCACAGTTGCTTATTTATTAAATTAGTATTTTATAAATACTTGCCTATGAAATTTGTATTTCATATTTGCTTGCCTATGCAATTAAGTTTCCTGTGATACTACAGCTCATCTTTTTAGTACACAAGTCAAGAAAATTAGCAAGATGAGTGTGGTTCCCTATACAAAATGAAGGCTACATGCTGGCCCTACCTACACTTTTTGATGATAACAAATGAATTTGAAAAATAAAAGTTGCCTTTTCTAACCATAAGAAAACCTTTTTCTTTTTCTCTTCTCCCTCCTTTTTTTTTTTTTGGTTGGGTCTTTTTTTTTTTTAACCACTAAATCGTCCACCTCAGCTATCCCTTCTTCAGGGGAATTACTCACTGTATTTTCTGTTGGGATCCATGATGAATTTCCTGTTGTTTCACAAAAGTTTACTCAGTGGTGAGAGCGAGCTTGCATGCAGAGGACTCGTGATGGATACGAGATAGCAAGCAGCCTGACAAATTTTACCTCTGAAATGACTTCTGAAAGAGCAGTTTTTAAAGTGTGTCTTTCACCAAACCAAAACAGCAAGATTTACCACTGAATCCTCTCCCTGTGTACAGACTTTCTATGCAATTAGATGTCTGGACTTCACTTCCATTTTTCGAATCTGTGAAAAATTTCTCACACCAGTGACCCTAAAGAAGGCCATTTTGTTTTAATATATCTTACATGTTGCAGGACAGAAAAAGAACAGTGTACCAGATAAACCATAATCCTATTTAATCCTTACCATGCTGAGAATATTTGTGAATATAAAAATATGGTATGATTGTACTTATATAAAATACCTAGGGCTGTCAAATCCAAAGAGAAAGAAAGAATAGGAGGGCTTACCAGGGGCTGGGGACAAAGAGGAATGGAGAATTGTTGTTTAAAATGATTTCTGTTTGGATGATGCCAATTTTGGGAGATGGATAGTGGTGATGGTCATACAACACAATGAATGTGCTTCATGCTACCAAATTGTAAGCTTAAAACTAGTTAAAATAGTGAATTTTATGTTATGTATATTTAGCCACAGTGGGGGGAAAAAAAAAAAACACATGCATGGAAATAAGGCATCTGAATCACTGTGTATAATAAAGTTAGATGCTAGATGTAATTTGCAAGGAATTATAGAAATTATGGAGGTGGGGAGAGTATCTTAAGAGCCACCATCGAGTCCAGACCTCCGGTTGCACAGATCTGAGAGCTGAGGCCGGGAGGGAGCATGTCTCACTCCTAGGGATCAGCGAAGCCTAGTCCAGAGCTCTGAGATGAGACGTGGCCGCCTCTCCCCAGAACAACCTTTCCTTCTTGTTCAGAGTAGCATGCCATTGGTTAGATTAGCTTTGTGCTAAAGCCATGTTGCTAGGACTTTTTCATCCTGCAGTCTTATATCCAGACAGTCTGTGAGTCAGATGGATACCTCACTAAGGGAAGGCCCCTAGACCTGGGGCCGATTTCTCAGCCCTGTGACGGGCTTTCCTTTCACGGGAAAATTGTGTTTGAAACTGAAGTGGTTCCTGGTGGCAGTTTGCGGCCCCCTGGCTCTCCCAGGGCACAGACAGTGTCCCTTGATGTGAGTTTTGCATTTGATGGGATCTACCATGCTTTTGAACCTTCATTCATATTTAGTTTACATCTCTAAGTCAAGTGTACCATCTTACCGAGGGAAGTATGTATGTGAGAATTAGTCACGTGATGTTTGTAAGTGGTTTAAGTCAGCTTGGGAGGAAAACCCTCATAAAATGAATTTCGATAAACACTCTATGGCCATGGAATAGAATCTCTCAAGAGATTCTATCGCAGAATTCTACCATATCATTATATCATAAAATCTCCTTTTCTATGATATTCTTTTATTTTTTTACTATCATATATATCCTCTATCATCAAACAAGTTCTTGAGCCACGTTTGATTTTTTTAAAAAGTCCACTTCGTTGGAACTAACACATTATATTTAATTTCACACGAGCTGTAGTCCCACTTGTAGACAATTTACCTACTTCCTGAGAGTAAATGCCACACCCGTGCAAGGTTTAATTGTAACACGTTTGTGCCCAGTGTCAGCATTAATAATTCTGGGTAGAGGCCGCAATGAAATGAAGAAATTGCCTGAGCTAGGGACCACAAAGGCCTAATGTGTGAGACAGGCATCTCAGTGAAGCAAGTGCACGACATACTTTTTCTTTCCAAATGAGGTAGCACTACAACTAAAAAGCCAGCTTGCCTTTCACTTTCTAAAATATATCTTGCTGGAGACAGCGATTGCCTCATCGCATCCTTCACCCACGGAGATGCCATTCGGAAAAGTCTGGCATGAAGGACAGCACCTCCGAAGGATTTATAAGTGGCCCTCCCACACCGTCCCAGTGTGGAGCCAGAAACATCACCTTCAACATCGAGATTGTTCCAAGCTGTTTCTGTGGTTAGTCTTGTAATTCAGCTCGTTGGGACGCTTGTTGTTGTTTCGTCCCTCAGTAATGTCTGACTCTTTGTGACCCCATGGACTGTAGCTCGCCAGGCTCCTCTGTCCATGGGATTTTCCAGGTGAGAATATTGGAGCAGGTTGCCATTTCCTCCTCCAGGGGATGTTCCTGGACTAGGGATCAAACCTGTGTCTCCTGCATTAACAGGCAATGTCTTTACTGGTAAGCCACCTTGGAAGCCCCACTGGGAATCTTAGGTGAAAGTACATTTCTCTTAATCTGAGGAGTAGGGTGGAAAAAAAAAGAGAAAAACCTCATGGAGGAGGAGGAAGGCAAAGGACCTGAGTGGCTGGAGGAAAGTCACAGAGGACAGCCTGGTGGTCCAAGGCTCTTGAGAATTAGATGCGTTGATCTTGTCTGAATGGAGCTTGGGCAGGAAAAGGAATAGAACTCGTCCACATGAAAGTGACTGATGCCTAGGAGAAAAAAAAAGCATTTAGTGTGGTAGGAAGGGTGACCAGGGTAATGGGGTGAAACCAAGAAAGGACGTCCTGGAATTTCATATTAGAAATTAACTTTCTAACAGGGATGTGTCTGTCAGAGTGTGAAATGGACTTATCAGAAAAAGAACTAGAGACGGGGTCTGGTGACTTCGCCCATAAGGTTAGAAGGAAAAGCTGATGAACAGGATGAACTAGCAAATAAGGGATGTGTTGGTGGAACTTTGGGCCAGGTGCGGACCGAGAAACGATATGGCTTTTTTGCAGACACCCTTCCAAGCCAGAAGATATTAGGGAAGTCAGGTTTGCACCTGCACCTCTGTCTGTGAATCAGGAGCTGTTTCTAAAGCTGAGCTTTTTGTCACCTCAACACCCGTCATCCCAAGCTTGACCACCGACGTTCCTCCGAAAGCCTCTTTATGACTGTTACATCATGTTATGGAGGTCACAACCAGGAGTGACGTGGATGGTCATAATGGTGCACTTTTTCTGTTATTACATCTTTGGACTTTTCAAATAAGTGGCAGAATTGTCATTAATATCTATACATTTTCCATGATAACAGTAGTTCATTAAAAGTGCCTGGAAATGCCCCTGCTGACTCCCGGTGTCTTCTAGCTGGATTTGTTTTTTTTTCCCTAGCAGGCAAGGAGATTTATTCCCACAGCAGGGGTTTCCGGTGTCATGTTGACAGTCTTGAGACCATTCTCCCTGGCTTCATGTACTGACTGGCTTTTAAAACAGTCCTGTCGCAATGCTAGGTAGGCAAAGTCATGTTTTTATCTCAAGGGAAGATCACCTTTTCCCAGCTTGAAAGGATCCTGTGAATCACTCTTAGTTTCGGCTGTGCTGGGTCTTCGTGCGGGCTTTCTCTGGTTGTGGCTCTCGGGTCCTAGACCGTGGGCTCAGCTGCCCCACAGCAGATGGGATCTTCCCGGACCAGGGATCGAAACTGCATCCCCTGCACTGGCAGGCAGATTCTTAACCACCGGACCACCAGAGAAGCACCTACAATTGCTTTTTAAGAACTGCATCAAATAAGTATCTGAATCAGAGAGGAGGCCCAGGCTTCCTTCAGATTCTCTAGGCAGGAGCCTCAGTGTCTGGGTGGATTTTTCCTCCATCCCTTCGTACCCCCTTCCCAGATATCTCCCCTTCCCCTTCCTCTTTGTCCTCTTACTTTTTTTCCTGAGTCCTCAGCTTCTCTTTCCTCTGAACTTTTTTCTTTTTTGTAGACAATGTACATAACTTGCTTAAAAAATATAAGAAAAATATTTTTGTGTTTTTGCTTAAAAAAAAAAAAAAAGACACAAATTCAACAGTGAAACCACCCTGGATATATTCACCTACAGGAAGAGAAGGCCAAGGGAAGCAGCAAATAACAGAAACACAATTATTTTATTATTTTTTCCAATGATGGAGTGACTCAGAGAGGATGTCCCTCCCACCGAGTGGGCCATGTGTGGTCTGTGTTAGGTGGTCTCAGGGAAAGAGATGGGTCAGAGCTCAGATGAAGGGGAGGAACAGAAAAGCCGCGGTGCCCTGGGTGGCCCATGACGGTCTGCTTCCCAAAGCAAGACTGTGGGCCAAGCAGGGGAAGACTGGTTAAGGAGAAATGGTCCTCAGGCTCCCCTGGAAGAAATTTTATAAGCTGCCTGCTGGAGGGACAGGCTTGTCTCAAAACCCCACCTTCCCTACTCCCAACTCCCATAGTTTGCTCTGAAAAGAGGCCTGAAATCCTGCTCTGAGAGTTTTATGAACACATAAGCTTCCTCCAGGTGTGTTCAGCACTGGTCTGGGAGGCGAGCACTGGTCTGGGAGGCGAGCCCAGGGTCCTGATGCCCACAGGCCACCTCCCCAGTCTTTCCGGAGAAGGGTCAAGAGTCGGGGCATGGAAGACAGGCAATGCAGTGCAGGTGTTAGGACTCGCAACAGGCCTGGAGGGACTCCCTGGGGGACGCTCAGGGACAGAGGAAAGCTAAAGGCGGGAGACCCAGGCTCCCCAAAGTGCATGCTGGGAGAGAGGAGCCTTCTCCAGGTGGGAGTGATGAACCTGTGGTTCAAATTTCTTCCTCTTAGTGTGAGCCCAAACATCCAATACTGAAGACAGCTCCTCTTAGCTTTGAAAAGCCCCATGGGCAGGAGATGGCAGCTCACTTCTTGAACAAAGATGAGGTGTCCATGATGCTCCAGACAGGGCGCTCAGGGCTGGGAAGGCAGTCAGGCCAGACGCATACGGGTCTGTGGACCAGCAACCTCTGTGGGAGGCGCTGCATGGGCTGTGGATGGGCGCTGCTGATTTAAACAGTGACGAAGGCGGCGGCGTAAGAAGACAGCGATGCGGGTTGGGGCAACAGAGCTCAGCCATCCTTCCCGACTCTTCACTTGCGGTCATCTGCAGCCAGTTAACCACCTCCCACTCTCCACCCCATGGCTTCCTTCTCCTTCGGTGAGGGTAACAAGAGTAGCAGCCTCAGAAGTTTGAGGCAAGTCCGATAACGGACACGAAGCGCCTAGAACGGGACCTCAGTGAGTGGTAGCTGTCGGTCTTTGTCACCTCGTGGTGCCCATCTGTGCCTCCCCTGGAACTGTGGTGAGGCCCAAGCTCCTGCTACCTGAAAAGCTGCATCCATCTGTCACTTGTGGGGCTATCTATCAGATCCTCACCCAGCGCCAACTTGGACCAAACACCATGCTGCGAGAGGATAAGACACAATCGAGCCGGACCGAGCCTGTCTCAACACTGGTCACCCAACTTCTCGGAGGCCTACGTGTTTCAGGTGACAACATGTCCCAGGGAGCGGTGACAGGACGTGACTTTCAAACCGCAGAATGACATTTGGACTTCCATTCAAATGAGGGGTGGTGGCATCTAAAGAGAGAAAGGCTCACTCCATCTCCACCAGTTTGCAAGGCCACGGCCACCAGCAGGGCCTGGACGCTGGCCACCCGCACAGAAGGCACGCGAGAGAGCTGGGGAAGCCGCGTCCAGGGGACCGAGGTGAGTCTGGGTTTGAGGACAGAGACTGGGCTTTGCTTCCCGTTGGCAAGAGGCAAATACAGATCACTGGTACCACTCCAAACGCTAGGCTTCTCGCTGAATCCGAGTGAAAAATGACAATGGTTTCCAAGCGACTCCTGGAAATAAACTGTGGGTAAATAGCATCTACTTAAAGCCTGGAAACCCAGCTTCCTTTGGTTTGTGTTTTTAAATGCTTTGACGATGTGGTTTGCTTCTCTCCAAGAACAAAAAGAAAAAAAAATAGTAAATAAAGGCTGACAGCGGAGTGAGATCTACAGCTGAGCTCTGCGTATCGTCCGCCGTCACCTGGGGGCGGGGCGGTGGGGGACGAGGACAGTTGGTACAGACAGGAGATCTGCCACAAAGGCACCAACCCCAGCGTGAAGGCGAGAACGACGCATCTCAGCAGCGGGGAGTATTGCCAGCCTGCGGAGGGAAAATGCCAGTGAGGATGTTTTG
>NW_011495064.1:1688045-1693325 GCF_000754665.1 Bison bison bison
CCCTGTCACCAAATGGAGACGTTTGTGCTCATTCACTGCCAAGTATGGACGGCGGCTGCTCTTGTTCCTTTGAAGTGATTAGGGCTCCTTCCCTAGAAACAGGCGACCGACTGCAGAAAGCAAGCCTGGCGGGAGTGTCACATAATCAACACAGTGGGAACGCGGCAAGGACAAAGGCAGCGCAGGAGGGGGGCACACGCGGCAGGGCCCGTCACCTCCTGGCCTTGTGGTCTGTGACAGAGGTCACAGGCCGCTGGGAAGCGTCCCGCCAATGCGGGAATCCCTCTGATGTGCTGAATGTTTGGAAGATTTCACATCGGATTTTGCAGGCTCGTCTGCCCATTCTAGAATCGTCCCATCAAAAGTGCTTTAGTGCTGTTTCATAACTTCTTTTTTCTTGATCTGTCCTTCTCAAAACCAGTCCGTAAAGGAAATTGGCTGATTAGCTGTCCCTGGGTCACTTGTGCGCTGGCTTTGAACTTCTCTCTGGAGGTCAAAGGAACAGGCAGGACGAGATCTCTCAGGATCTAGAAGCAGAGAGGCCCCTGGGTTTGGGGGACAGGGAAGCCCCTCTCTCCCACCCCACCCCAGATTCCAGCTTTCCTGGTGCTTAGGCACTGGTTTTGGTAACTTCCCAAAGGAAAGCCACCACACGGGCAAGAAGAGAACTCTTAATAAATGAAGCCCAGTTGTTTTTGAGTTTAGAAAATGAATCAAATGGCTGCTTCTCACTTAGTCACAGAGCAGAAGACAGGACACATTCTTGTCCTCTGCTTGTTCCTCGGGCCCCTGTTATGCTTCCTTTTCTAGCTGCTGTGTCAGACCCTGATGGGGATTTCCTCTGGGCTGGCTCTCCTGGGGTTGAATGACAACCTATATGGACAGACTTTATGCTACATCTTAAAAAAAAACGATTAACAACGAAAGACTTGGGTTTGGGGAGAAGCCCTTTGTAAAACAAACTATGAAAGGTAATTGATGTGTAGTGGCAGTCTTTGAAAACATTTTTTCTGTATCCCTTTACAAATTCTGTTTCTAACTGCATGTAAATTCCTGAATTAATATCCTGACACTGGTATCCTTTGACTTCTACAATGTAAATTTAGGTAGAAAGGTCCTGAGGAACAGACTTCTTACTTAGAATGTACATTTTGGTCCTGTCACATCAACGACCATTTCCCTTTCATTTTGAAAGATGTGTGTGGTCCCAGGCATGAGGTTGTGTGGTTCAAGGGTGCTGTTGGCTGTAAATTTCACTTGGGTCTGCTACAGCTTCTCTCAAGCTGAATTTGTCTTTGAGCTTAATTTTCATTTTCAACAAATTAGACAAGATGAAAAGTGATCTTTGGGAAAGAGTGAATGAGTGACTAACACATTCTTTAAACCCATTTCTTGTGCTAGTGCAATGGTGGTGATTCACTAAACCATCTCAATAAAACGTAAAGCATGAATACATGGTCACTAAATAGACTGACAAAACTATCAAACCATGCTCCTGATGTGAGGATGTTTAAAGGCTGATGTTTTTCTGGGATATTTTACTGCTCCTTCGAGGGGACTTTTGCTGAGACAGTTTTCATCGTGGTAAAACTTCTGGTCTCACTCTGGGTTTTCCTTGAAGTGGACAATGCTAAGTGTTAAGCGAAGAACAGTTCTTCTTATCAGAATGTTGTTTCCAAGATACGCTGCGTGAAGTAGTGGGTTGGGGTTTGGACCCCTCTCTATTCCAGGAAGCATCATGCTTGTCAATAACTGCTCCTCTGTGCTCAGTCACCACGGTTTGCTTGTTCTCTCACAATCCCTGCAACCCAGTGTGAAAGTGGGCTTCAATTCCACTGTTACCCTTGGCCCCACTCTCTTTTTAGTCAGTCTTAAGTAAGGAAGTGAGAGGACACGGAAAGGATCTGTGTTCAGTAAATAAGAGTTAAATCTTTGCAGATTTCTAGGCTGGAAATCAACAAAACAAGATCTGCTCACAGAAGTGGTTACCTCTAAACTAAGTATAGGCTGGAGATAAATCTGACAACCTCTGACATCTTTAAATGTCAAATCCACCGCACGGCATAGATGACATTGTACCTAATGATCGAACTCCCTTTAAAATATACTTCATGTAAATACATTTTTTGTGAAACCACAAGCTATTTCTCTCAGTTTTGTTTTCAGCTGGCTTTGATAAAGAGATTGGTTGGCATCTTACAGCTAATTAAACAGCTTTCAAGCCAACATCAATGAAGGATTTTTAGACTCAAAAATATACTATGCTATTCATGATCCAGGGTTATTCACGATGCTTTTAATGATGCTAACAGACCCTGTCAGAGGGAGGACCATTTAGCTGAAACCTGAGTTTCCAACACACATCATCCTATTTCTGATGCTATAGACACAGGGTCTGATCTCTGTCAATTCACCAACACAGTAGGTTGAATTCATACTAACAAGAAAAACAAAATTGCAATACCTGTGTTCCTTTAGATTTATTCATATTTAGCATATTGCACATTGCCATTACTTGTTACATATTTCATTTGGGGACTAGAGAGCTATTTGGTTTTTTCCTTGTGAAAAATAGAAAATGCAGTGTGAGAGACCTTTGTTTTCAGGGCAAAGATTCTGAGCTTTTTTTCACCCTGTCTGTCTGGCATTTTTATTTTCTTTTTTCCAGAGGCAGTTATTTCTGGATTCTGGAAAATTATTTCTTGCTTTCAAGAAAAAAATGGTTTGGTTCCTAATTTTAATTTTACAGTAGAACCTGTCCTAACTTTTAAAGCCAGATTGCTCTAACAAAACTGTTGTCATTTCATACACAGCAGATTGACTCCCAGTAAAAATGTGTATCTAAAAAATGGGGGAGAAAACCCTTACTTATACCTAGGAATGCCTACAAATATAACAATGGTATTTCAAAACCTTGGTGTTAACACATGCATTTTGTAAAAAAAAAAAAGAAGAAGTTAGCTAGTTGTAGGTGAAGTAATTGTGCTGAGAACATGAAATTTTCATATGGTAGAGTCTATCTTTTGATTTTTACACTTGCCAAAAAAGTGGGAGTTTTTTTTTTTAAGTGCTTTGAATCTTTCTTCCATGAAAGCTTTGTCCTGTGCCACCCTGCTCATGAGAAATTCCCAGGTTACAGATACAACCGAGGGTGAACTTGAATTTGTTCCGTGAGCACGGCCTTTTTTACTTGTGGTAAAAGAGTTTAAATGACAACGGTTCTGAAGAAAGTGCTTAAAGACCAATGTCATGTTTCACTCTTTCCAGATGACTAAAATCACCCTCATTTCCCAAGTCTTATGTCGGGGGAAGGGGAGATATGTGGTTTAAGAGTGGCGAGTATTGGCTAAGGTCAGGGTTTTTCTGAATGTGAGTATTCGATTATGCTGGTTAAGGGTGAGGGAAGATATTCTAGGGTAAGAGACTCATACAGAAAATGTCTGAAAGTAACAAATTCAGGTGATTACCATAGCCTTCTTATTCCCTGTCATCTTTCATCGTAGGGTTCATTCAAGGTTTTTTGGTTTGTTCTAAAATTCTGTTGCCTTACGCAAGTCAGGCTGCTTGCTCTCAAATATCAGAACAGTCCCATAATATTGAAAGAGCTGGATCATAAAATCATAAAGTGTATAAATTCTGAATCACATGTTTTAGGTCTAATGTCAAACAGCCTAACCAGAAAATGTTATTACACTGATACTGTGTTCGCTTCAAGTTTCCCCAAAGCTATGCTGATCACTCCCTGAGAATGCCTGAAACTCACCACAAATGAGTTCATCCTTAAGGACTGAAAATTCCTCCTGTTAAGTTTTCTGTCCATCAGTCTGTGTTCTGTGGTCTTCCTGAGTTGTGCTATTTGTTTCTAGTTTTTTTCACTGTTTATCTTGCTGCCCTATGTTTTAGGAAGAAAAGACTTCTTACTGTCTGTGGGTGTTTACTTTCTTTATTATCTTAAGAATTTTCATGTAGGAATAGAATAGGAGAATATATATTTGTGCAAAGAACTTGGTGAGGGGAGCATGAACTAATTTTTAAATGGTTTGAAATCAGGGGACTGCTGGACTGGATCTTTTGGGGGTTTTCAAATTGTTCCTCAATTTAATTAGCCAAAGCCCTGAGTAGTATTTCTTTCTGATATAGATGTTGAAAACACATTAGCTTTACTAAATGTAAATAGCAAGGACTCTTAGTATTGCTTGCAAAATCTAGAAATATCTGCAGGCTGTTGTGAACAATTCTGTCTCTTTATGGAGAGTTGTTTGGGCTTTTTAGAAACTCATTAAATTGATTGTGAGTGCCTGAGTGTTATCAGGAAAAGGAGCTTTAGAAAATGGTTTCAGAATGTGTCATTTTCTCCTTGGTTTAATCTGAGATAGTGTGTGGGCATGCTGATATTTTAAAAGGCTAAAAATGTACATAATGCTGTGCCTTCAAATATGAGATAGGATTGCAAACAGAGAAGAGTTTTCTTAAGTCTTCTGTCAGAAATTCTGCTTTTCTTCCAACTAATACTTCTTGGATTTTTAACAAGGAGTCTTTCATCCGTGTTTCATCTTCAATTTGTCGTTGAAATTAAGCACAAACAAATTTTGAGAAGCCAGGTCAGCTTTCTCTCATTTTGATCTGAATACTGAATGTTTCATCAAGTAAAACCCTGTGTTTTCATTTTAACTAGTTCATTATTTTTTTTTTTAATGAAATGATTTGTGGTAGAAGACTGCTCTTTGGTTTCAATATTAATATATAAGATGAACTACGTGGGTGTCATTTATTTTCAGTAGTAAATAAGTGCTTAACCGATTCTCTGCCTTTAGCAGAATTTAATTGAGTCCTTTAGAATTTGGCTGTGCAGGTTCAAACAGTATTTGATGTGTGTGGATGTAAAATAAAAATTACCTCTTGTGTCATTAAAAGCTCTTTTCGTGGTGTCCTGTGGTCAGAATCGGGGAATGTTCTGTAGTTGGTTTCAAAATCCAATCAGTAGGTTAATCATTAATTATTCTTTTTTCCAGGAAATTCTGCTTAGGTTATTTCAGAATTTGAATTTGCTAGAATTCTTGTTTTGAATCTTTTATTGTGTGTGTGTCACTTTAACCTTAAAAAGGGGTTAATGTAGCAAGATTAGGTACCTTTTCTGTTTGTATTGTGGCTTCTTCAATTTCTCATAAACTATTTGGTAGCTAAAATGTTGAAAGCAGTTTGGGAACAAAATGTCTGCTTCAACCATGACAAAATTGGCCACAATTTGCCGATTGGGCTGATAACAAAAGCCAGCAACAC
>NW_011495064.1:1693425-1707179 GCF_000754665.1 Bison bison bison
CACAAAATAGGTAGAAAAACAGTTTGTTCGGTGATGTGAGACCACTGCAGGTCTTTTTGCATGTTATTTTTTTCATTCTGCTGTTTATGTTGTGCCGGCAGAACGTGGAGAGAGGTTTTTGCTCACCCATGATTTTGATTAACCATTTCATCCAGAGGATTTCTTTGAAAAACTGCAGAAAACAAGCTGCTTACCTGGCATCTGAGACCCATTTGAGTTAAAATCCAGCTTTGCATCTCCACCCCAGGTTTCATCCCAGCTCAACTGCTTGGAAAGTATCTCAAGGCTCAGAATTGGATGTTTTCAAGAAACTCCTCAATTTCCCTTTTTTCAAGACTTCAACATGGAAATATATGGCTGGGACTGCAGTTTTGCAAGTGTAAAACAAAAACATGAAAGTTTGCAGCTTAAAAAAAATAGTTCTCTACCTGAGCCTACAGTGGACCAAAGTTTTAACGACTCAAAGTACCCGTTGCCTCTCGTGTGGCTGTTACAGATTGTAAACAAATATTAATGTTTGACATGAGACAATACATTTTTTCAAGTGATAGGATGAGATAACAGGACCGTCTCTCTCCCCTCTGTTGTTTTGAATTCTCATGCCTTGAGTGTGTGTCTGATGCTCTTTCTTTTTTCTTTTTTTGTCTGAAAAATCAGATACTCCAGGGCAATAATTAGGATGAGGTTTATGTTTCTACTTATCTAATCTTTGTTTTCACAAATAAATACAAATAACTCAAACTGAAACTTGATGGCTTTGGTGATAATAAAATAGCAGCCACGGGGAAATTTTCTTCATTTTAATGTTCTTTCACAACCCACATTCAGTTTCGGTAGGAAAATTATTAACCTTTTCAAGAGCATGCTAAAACATAGGTTCACAATAGACGCCTGAGTATGATTTGCAGGTTTTGGTTCTATTTTGAGATTTTTGGGTGTGCAGAGTTTTTTTTCTTTTTCTTTCTTTCTTTCTTTCTTTTTTAAATGGCTTTCTTTGACAGCGATAGTCATGACTTGGAGTCATTTCGTTGGTGTCTTTCCAGTGTGGGCACATTGAGAGCGTTTGTATTTTTTTTTTTCATGATGAGGAGGGAAGATTCCTGTTTCCTATCCTCTTACTATTTCGTGCTATGAAAGAGGAAATGTTCTTGAGTCTCATTGTTTTTCCTCATTTGAATTCTTGGGTGGACATTGTGAGTTTCTGGCCCCCATTAAAAAAAAAAAATCCATTTGAGCCACATTCAGGGAGGACAGATGGCCCTGGTTTAGGGGTCCTACGTGACTCCTGTCTGCCTTGGGTGGCCTCATGTCCATGCCCTTCAAACCAAAACAAGGCTGGCCAGTTTGGGTTTGTGGTCCTGAAGGGGTGCCCAGCCACCGGCTTGGATGGAAGGCCTGGGATGGTGGGGTCTGCCTAGCTGACTGCTGTTGGCTTTGGAAGGCGTGTGGGGTGCGGTGAGCATGATCTGGTCTTGAAACACACAAAGGGCAGAACGTGGGACAGCAGGGGCGGACACGGGGGAGACTCTCGGAGGGCAGTTTCCATTTTAGGCGTCTCTTCTCCACGTCTGGCTGGGACAGCCGTCCCCGCCTGGAGGGCCCCGGACGGGGCGCCGTCCTCCGCCTGTGTGTGGCGAGGCTGTGCCTCGGGGCTCACGGTCCCTTTCTCTCCTGCAGCCCCCCTCTTTGTAAGTCCCCACCCTTGCCCAGTGCCCTACCCTACCTGTTCCCAGCACCCCTGCAAAGTGGGAATGGGAACGGCAGGACCTTCCCTTGGTTTGTATCCAAGGCTGCCACGTTCAGCATTGTAGCCTGGGGCTGTGTTTTTCTTCTTCTTCTTCTCATACTTCCTGTATGAGGTTAGTTTTTTTAAAATGATAAACAAACTATTTTTTTAAAACTTTTTTTTTTTTGACCTGGTCATGTGTTGCCAGCTACCTATCCGTCTGTGAGCCTTCAGCTGTCAGCCCCCTACCTGTTCACCACCGGGAGTGAGCGGGGCTCCAAAGCAGAGGGGGTCTGTGCTCCCCTCTCCTCTCAGAGTGGCAGTCAGGTAAAGGCATGCTCTAGTCTCCTATTTGAGAGCAACACCAATAGACATCATGGCTCAAGGATTCTCCCCAGGCAGAGAGCGTGGGGGAGAGGAAGGCTATGTGTGGGAGGAGAGGGCTTGGCCAGGAAAGAGATGTGATGTGGTGGGGGATTCCCGGGTACAGGTGTAGAATCCCACGGTGTCAGTCCCACGCTCTGCAGATGCACAGCGTCTGGGAAAGAGGATTATGGAATGAGCTGTGCCGGCCTTTCTTCCCAGGTCACCCCAGACCGTGCTGCCAGTCTCAGCTGGCTTCGGGGCTGCCGGTTCTCTCCTCCCACTGCGGCGTGTCAGGGCAGAGCCATCCCGTGAGGAGCCTGGGGACAGCTGACCAAACAGAGAGCATCAGTAGACAGCTGAGCTGCCATGGTCATGGTCGTGGTCATGAGCCCACAGCCCAGGATCACTTGCCATTGGTGATACTCGGGTGTGTGTCACAATCATTTGGGCACTTGTGAAAAGAGACATCCCTGGGTCCCATTGCCAGAGTTTCCGATTTAGAAGGTCTAGGGCACACCCTGAAAATCTGCATTTATGAAAATTCTCAGATGATACTGTTGGTCCAGAGGTCCATATTGAGGACCATTAGTTAGGGCCATGGGCCAAGGGTGAAAACCTAAAGGCCTAAAGATTGTCTCTGTTGTCCCCTTTAATGCTGAGATTCCCTTCATATGTTTTAGTCCAACTTTAGAAGTAAAACCAGCCTTTCAGAAAGACCTTTGCATCCCTTCGTAACAGTATAGCAAGGTTACCTGTAACTTTGACCTTTTACAATGTCAACCAGACTATAGATCTGCTAAAATGTTTTTGAGGTTTAATTCTTTGAAAAGAGGATTTTTTCATGGATAGAGAAGGTGACCAAGGGGAGGGGGATTGACTAAACTAGGAAATAATTGAGTGAGGCCCTGTCCTTGGGCTGCCCACCCTCGTCTCCATTTGTGGAAACCTTCAGTATTAACAGAGGGAGGTATTTTGTGGGTCCCTTTTGGTACCAAAAGGTGGACAAATTTCCGAGATCCCCGGGGCTCAGGGTCAATCACCCATGAACTCCTGTTCATCCTAGAAGGTGGAGCAGTGTCACGATCAGGATGCTGGACTGGAGGCTGAGTGCTACCAGGTACCAGCTGGTGGCTGAACTTCCCCTGCCTCCCAGGTGAGAAAGATGCTCCTGTAGCAGCAGTCTGAGAGGGCAGATGCTCACAGAAAACACACATCCAGACTAGTATCTGGGATGGGATGGGATGAGCTCAACAAACAATGAACTACAGGATGCTGCTTGTGTTTGTGGCAGCCCTGGGACAGGCTCGCACTCTGCTGATGGCTTTGTTAAAGGCTGAGACTTCCTGAACCATGGGTAGGTCTGTAATGATGCATGGAACACTTCGCAAAAACTGCTTCTCGGGGAGGTCCCCTCAGAAAAGGTTCTATGTCTGCTCGGGGTTATGTGGCTTTTGTTCTAAAAACAGGGCCCTCCCCAGAAACAAGGGGAGGGGGCCTCTCAAGGGTGGCTCCTCTTTCCCCTGCCCTGACATCTCTCGTAGCACGAAAGCTGAATCATTAACACAGGGGATCCATATTACTTATCCTTAAAATTAGTCTGCGAGAAACAATGATGTCTGCTGAGCGTGTCCTCTAGCTTTTCATTTTCTGAGAGCATGCACCTTGGCATTGCCAAGCTTGCCACACCCTCCTGGCAACAGTTTCAAAAGCTCAAAAAAGTTGGCTTCCAACCCCATCCGAAGCCGATATGAATCAACACGAACAGGATGTGAGCGCCTGGCCCATCATTTTCCCAGGAGCTGATGGAGCCCTCGATGGCTCGAGTATGTGTTTTGCACGTGGGTGGCTGGGGGCTCTGGTCTAGGGTTTTGGCACTGGGGTTTCGGCACTGTCAAGGATGTTACAGCAAGTTGAAGTGTGTGCTCTTTGCTTCCCCATTTCCCTGCCCAAGTATTTGTTGTTGTTTAGTTGCTAAGTCCTGTCCCACTCTCTCTGCTGGCTCAACGGTATTGAATCGGCCTCCAATGAATGAGACTCAGGAGATGCGGGTTTGATCCTTAAGTTGAGAAGATCCCCTGAGGGAGAAAATGGCAACCCACTCCAGTATTCCTGCTCTATTCCTACCACCTGGGAAGTATAAGCTTGGATGGAATCGAGGGGAAACGCCCTGACCTGTGACCCATCCAGTTGGGGTGGATGTCTGAGCTCTGTCTCTCTCCACTTCTCAGTTTCCCAGGCTGAGGACTCTTCTCTGCCATAAGGAGCCGAAAGGGTGTAATCTGAGACCTGGCTTGGGGAGCATCCAGGGAATTGCCTGGGCTGCATCTCAGGTCCCTGATGAGGACTCGTATTCACAGTGTGATGTACAGATTTGAGGAAAAGTGGAGCTGGGTACCCACAGTGGGGCGAGCACATGGGGGTCCCCCAAATGCTAGAGACTTGCAGGAAGAACACAGCTCAGTCAAACTGGGAGGAGTAACGTGTGACCAGGAGTTTCTCTAGAATATCCCAATGCAAAAGAAGTGCTGTGGTCTCTGCTCCATCCCAGTGTATGCTGGCATATGGGAAGCCATCTGTGTGGTCAGCTCTGAATTAAGGGCAAAACTTTTAGAGTCCCTGGATGTAAAATCTTAAGTTTCTTCAATGATAACTGGACAGCCCGGTCAATGTGGCATCACTCAGGATTTGATTTATGCATGCAAAAACTCCCATACCAGCTAGATCAGGTTTTACAGTGAAAAGCTAGAATTCAGAATCTAGGGATGAAGGTAGAAGAGACCTGGGTCTCATTCCCAGCAAAGTCTTTCCCAGAGTGACCCTGAAAAGACTGCCAACTTCCTCACTCTGTATATCTGTAAAATGTAGGTTGACCAGATGACACCTCCCCCCCCACCCCCGCGCTCCCCCCGTTGTTATTTTGGTCCAGGTCCACATGGTCAAGTGATGCATACCAAATCCTGCCTGGGCTCTTGCACTTTGGTTTTTCCTTCCCACTCAGAACTGGAGAGGAGCATAGGTTCCTTAGCTGCCTCTCTATTTCAAACTAGAGGAACCAGGTCGCCCCTTCCACCCATGTCAGCTACTGATGCGTGCCTTAGTTCCTGTTTCTCTTTGCCCACCCAGGAAGGCACTGCATATAAAATCTTGGGCCCAGATTCAGATATTAAGTCACATTAGAAAATGCTAGCTCATTGAACACACAGTAGGAAACTGGTATTCCCAACAGGCTCAGGTGGGCAGCGTTCTCCCCAGGATGTTAACAAGCACAAGCCAGGTTCATCATCACTCAGAAAGGTCACTAGTGAAGGAGGCTTATGAGAGAGAGAAAAAAAAGGCTGCAGGAGTTTGTGTGATTCAGTGAACTTGTATGTGGGGGACCTTAGAGGGAAAATATTGAGGAAAAGCAATACAGAGTTCCAAGAAATAGACTGTCACAATTGCCCTGTGAGTCAGGACAGCAAGGACTCAGTCTAAGTAAAGCTCTGCTCTCTGTTGCCCAGTGGAACCCTGTCGGCAGAGGTTCCAGTGTAAGAGGGGTTCCACTCCAGATATGTTTGGGAAGCACACAAGAAATTAATTTAAATGGCTTTCTTTATTTCCTAACTTCTCACGGTCTTCTGCATGTTACTGTGCATTGTGAATGAATCTCTTCCAGAAGGATGGAGCTTTTCCAAAATCATGCAGCGCCCCGTGCTCCCAACCTTTTTTGCAGAAAGTTTTGTGCCATTAACAAAAGTCAGGAAAGGGAGAGGGGCCCAGGCAGCTGGCTTTCCGAGTGAACTCAGGGTCACATCCAGGAAAGATGGCATGTGGAAGTGATGACAGGGTGTGCAAGGAAGTTCTGAGCAGTCCTGGGCAGAGTGCATCCCCTCTCCGACCATCAGTGGTGGCTGGTCAGAGAATGCGATGGGAGGAGTGGGCAGGTGTGGGCATGACTTTGCTCCCATGACAGTGCCGTCTCCATTTCTCTCTTCCTCCTCCAAGGTCTGAGCAGCAGATTGAAGTGCAAAGCCCATTTTTGGGGAGAGGTTGGACCGGTTGTATTCATGAATCAAGCCATCCCTCTGTCTGTCTCTGAACCTGTTCTTTCACTTGTTTGGGAGAATTAAGGGTGAGTCTCCACAATGTGCTGCTTGGGAGCCAAACCATACCAGCCTCAAGTGGACAAAGCAGTTTTCAATAGAATCATAGTCTCTGGAGTTGTCTTCAGCCCTGTGCTGTCCTTCAGGGTCTTTGCTTGGACAAGACCCCCCGCCCTTACCATCTCTCCTTCCTCCTACCTCGCTGAGGCTGCTCGGTACAAGCTTGTGTGCTCACAATGCTGTGAGGTCCCTGGGAGACCAGCTCTCTTGAATGGGAAGGGGAGAGGGGACCAGAAGTTCAGACACCATCCTCTGCACCCACCTGCATCCAACTACAATTCCGTGGTGACTTCTTTTAAGTCTCTTTGGACCCCTGAGGAGAGGCTCTCAGAGTATCACCTGGGCCAACACCAGGGTTGTCCAGGGAGTCCTATCTGACTTCAGCTAGACCAACAAGGGCACATAGGGATAGTGCCATGGTGTGCCCCAGACTTAGACCTGGACCCGGAGGAGGCAGAATTGACTTCAACTTTTCAGTAAACAGGCAGTGGGCTTCTGGGAACATCTGCCTTTACAGCCTCTTTCTGAATTATTTTTGAACAGATGCCCCGCCCACCCCCATCCCCACCGCAGTTTTTGTTGATTATCACCATTTGAATAGATGCTGATAAATTTGATTCCCCATCTTGCTGTGGCATTTACGATCTGTCTTTCCCTTTTCGGTTTCCATGTACTGGAGTGACTGTGTCTCAATGCGGTTGGCAGTGACCTGTGTTTTTCGTGCATGTTTTTGTTTCAGAATAACTGGGAGATGAAACAGGAAACTTTATGACACACTTGCTTGAAAATGACACAGGACTCAGCCCCTCTGCATCACCTCTACCTGCTGCCCACAGCCGAGTGCGGGGGAAGGGCTGGCCCTGGGACCTGATTCCAACCGCCGTGGACTCGACGTTCAGTGTGATGTGTCTGCCATACTGTGGTCATGGGCTAGTCTGGTCGGTTTCCTATGTAGCTGGCCACTCTCAGTGTATCTTTGCCCCTTTTCCTTCATTAAAAGCATAACTAAAGAAAAATGGATTGTTTACTTATTGTTGCTGTTCATCCGCTAAGTTGTGTCTGACTCTTTGAGACCCCATGGGCTGTAGCACTCCAGGCTCCTCTGAACTCCATGATCTCAATAGCTCTGTTTAAATCTCAATGTAAAGGAGACCAAATAATGTTTGAGATTCATTTCTCTAGGACCACAGAGAAACCATGTCATAACCACACAGCTCATTATGACAGCTTCTAGAAGAAGTGTGTTGAACTTGAATCACTTATTACTCAGTCTGGTCTGCCCTGCCTTTTCTTCTCTCTCTGGAAGCCCTCTCTTGAATCAGTACTGGCAAGTTGACACTTGAGAAAAATCCTGGGAGATATTTGGAAGTCTCTTCCCACACCCTCTCTGATCATGGCCTACAGACGGTGGCCCTGAATCGTCACCAACCTTGAGCTTGCTACTGCAGACTTCTGTCTTCTCAGCTGCCCCTCTCCTTCCCTCTGCGCATCAGCCACTCATTCACTGTTTCATGCCACAAGGGTTTTTGGGCTTCTCTGTGCCAGGTTCTGAAGACAAGGGTGAGGATGGGGTCAGTCTGCTTGGCCTTCCCAACACCTCTAGTCTAGTTCTGCGTGAGCCTCTCTAGGCTTCACTCACCAAGTGTAGTGGGTGCTGGACAGTTCATTACAGACCATAGATGCCCAGATTTTTTAAATCCACCCTTCACATTGGAGCCCCTGGAAATGGCACCTAAATATTCCTTGAAGTGAGTAAACATCAGCACGCCCGTTCTGCCGGATCGCACCCCCTCCCCGCTCTTGGTAGGACATTTCCATGCTCTTGGGGACCTGGCCAAAGAGGCCATTAGGAGTTGCCTTCCAGAAATTCCTGTCTGTCTTCATGTTTAAGCTTAGCAGACACATAAGAATAATTTAAAATGACCGTGTCCTACTGTTTCACACAGTTCAGAATTAATTTATCAGTAGACCATGATGATCATATTGAAACCCCCCTACTGTCCTGAACAGTATATACAAGATGTATATCTAGGTCTCAGCCCAAATGTCCCCAAGTCAGGGGGCCTCTCTGACCACCTGTCCTGAGAGACCCCATTCCCTCTACAATTATGCTGCTTGTTCACTTATTAGTTAGCTATCACTCTCACCTGCCCCTCCGGATTTCAGTTCTATAAAGGCAGCCTCTGATCTGTCTTACCCCTCAGGTTGTCCCCAGCACCTGACACTCTGCTCAGGGATAAGGAACTGACTGGATCCATCATGACACTGCTTCTCAGAGTGACCCTGTGAGGTTGAGCACCTTGTATTCTAACCACTGTCTGTTGGGTGAGGAAACTGCCAATCCCTTTATTCTGATGAGCTGAGGAGATAAACAGTGTACCCTCAGAGAGGACCCAATCTTCCTGCCAATTCACTGCCCAGCAGGAAAGGTTGATCATGAACCGTCTGCCCTCTGGATACTCAGACCCTCATCTGAAACCAATCTTTGCATTTCCTGTGTTGTTGTTTTTCAGTGTCTAAGTCATGCCCAGCACTTTGTGATCCCATGGACTGCAGCATGCCAGGCTTCTCTGTCCTTCACCATCTCCTGGAGCTTGCTCAAACTCATGTCCATTGAGTCAATGATGCCATCCAACTGTCTCATCCCCTGTCATCCCCTTCTCCTTCTCCATTGCTTATGAATATCCTAAAGTTACATTGTGTTCACTCACGTTCCAGAAGGGGACAGTGACCTCCACATCCCAGTGAAGGGATGTGCGGGGTGTCTGGAGGACACAGCTCCCATCCTTGTTCTGCCAGCCTTTGCCTTGGACGAGTCCTCGAACTTGGGACACCAATTTCCTTAAAGAATACTAGGAGGAGCGGGTGAAAAGATTCCTGAGGCCCCACTCTACCCTGAGGTTCTTTTCTTCCACCTCCCTCATTACGTTCCCCTGGGTTCTAGAAGAGGGAGAGTCTATGCAGAAAAATATCATGGAGCAGCAGAGACAAAGCCCCTGAGAGTGCCAGGAACCCAGGACCATTTATGGGTTTGTGGCTGTGCCCTGTGGGTAGATGTTTGGAGTAATGGTTCTGAACCCAGGCCAGACATTAGAATTACCTAGGAGTTAAAAAAAAAAAAACCTCAAAAGCCCAGGCTCCACCAGGACTAATCACACTAGAATTTGGGGTGGGGGGACTGATATCAGTATTTTTAAAGCTCCCCAGGTAAGTCCATGGTGTAGCCAAGGTTCAGAATGATTGGTCTAGGACCGTATGGACAAAAATGGCAACCACTGACCATGAGAATCCATTGAAAACTTAAAATGTGACTGGTGTGACTGAGGAGCTAAAATTATAATTTATTTTTATCTTAATTAATTTAAATATAGATAGCCACCTGTGACTTATGGCTGCTATATTGGACATAACAGATAATAGAACCTTCATATTGTCACAGGAAGTTCTACCAGGCAGCTCAGTCTGGGACCACTCTGAGGCCTATAACTACCAAGTAAAATTATACTGACCCTCTTGAAAGAAGTTTAAGGTCATTATCCCTGTCTGTTACCTTGACTAAGACCTGCTCTCCTGTCTTGCATTTAGCAACTAAATACAGTGTATTTTTCACCTAACTTTTGAACAGCAGCAAGAGTGGTGAGACTGAAAAAAATTTAAAATCGTTGCAAAAGTCTAAGGCCCCAACTGAAGTCATTTGGCATCCACTCTGGCCATTTACCTGGTTATATCTTTAAAGACCCGGCTCTGGAAAGGGAGATTTCTGAATGATTATTTAATCAGTGGAAAGCTGATCTTCCAGAAAGAACTTTTGGAAAAGCAGATGGCCAGAAGAGGGGTTTGGAGTCTGAGAGGCATTTAGGCTTTTGAAGCTGGGCTCAGCTAATGCTGAAGCTGAAGCTCTGATACTTTGGCCCCCTGATTTGAAGAGTTGACTCATTGGAAAAGACTCTAATGCTGGGAAAGATTGAGGGCAAGAGAAGGGGGCAACAGAGGATGAGATGGTTGGATGGCAATTCAATGGATATGAACTTGGGAGAACTCCGGGAAATGGTAAGAGACAGGGAGGTTTGGTGTGCTGCAGTCTGTGGGGTCACAAAGAGTCGGACTGAGTGACTGAACAAAACAGCGGGGCAGCTTGCAAGCTCTACCAATTTGGGGTTAGAGCTGGAGAAACAGAACTCAGCGCTGAATCATTTTCTGCTTATCACTTGCAGTCTGTCAGATTTTTTCTTTCTTTTTTTGGAGGGAAAGCACCTTACAACAAATAATAACACTATTTTGAATTTCAGAGCTTTCCCTTTTTCAAAGCACTTTACCACCTCTGACTTATTTTGTTCTTACAACAAGGTCACCCTGTAAGTAGGGAAGGGATTTTTAGAACTTGTCTCACACACTGAAGAGCTTTAATATTATGGAAAGAATTTACAAGTAAAGATGAAGCCTTTGGGGTGTCATTTTGTCATTTCTGGCTGCACTCAAGTACGTAGTAGCACGGCTGGAATCAAATGTGCCCTGATTTTGTGCTCCTCCAGTGGATTGTGATTTGAAAGGAAATGTGGGGTTCTGTCTTGTTTCATCCCAGTTTTCCAGCTCATGTGAGTGAGCCATTTTTCCCTCAGAAGTCTTGCAGTCTGTAAATTCAACAAATATGCTTTCAGTGTCTCCTTCCAAGCTATATTTTAATTAATCAGTTGTTTTAATGGAAGCATGCTTGGTGTTGGAGAAGGAGATGGCCGCCGGCTGCAGTGTTCTTGCCTGGGAAATCCCACAGACAGAGGAGCCGGGGGCTACAGTCCATGGGGTCTCAAGAGTCAGACGTGACCGAGCAGCTAAACCACCACCACCACAGTTGATGTACAACGGTGTGTTAATTTCTGTTGTACAGCAAAGTGATTCACTTACACACACACACACACACACACACTCACACACACATTTCTTTTTGCTTTATGGTTTGTCGAGGAAGTTGAGTATCATTCTCTGTGCTTTACAGTAGGACCTTCTCTTAAAGTTGAATGGTGACTGCACAGAGCCCTCTGAGCCTCCATGGGAGCATTTCTGCTGCTTCCAGTAGCTAGAACTGGTGCAAAACCAGCCAGAGACCAGCACTGTCCCCTTGGAGTTTTTAGCCTTCTCTAGTTATAGAACTGTGGAGAACCATTTCAAACCACACTTGCCACAAGGCAGAGAACTCTGAATAGTCCAACTAAGACCTCCGGGGTGGCCATCCTGGCCCTCTCCGGCAGCCGCGGTGGGACTAGAGGCAGTAGGACTGACACGACGCTGTGAGTGGACTCCTTCGGGGTGCTCCTCCTATCAAGCGTGGATTCTCCTGGTCACACCATCCTTTGGAGCATTTTTTGTATCTTACGCGCATAGGATCCGATGAGAGGTTTTCAGATGCTTTACTGAAAGCAAGACACACTTTCTGGGGCATTCCCCTAATTGACTGTTCTGGTGAAGCTCGTCAAAACAGGAAACGAGGTTAGCATGGAATGACTTTCTCTTAGAGAACTCGCAGTGCTCCTCTAGAGACCACCACTTTCTTCCCAAATGCCTCACGCCTTTTCTGGGTTTGCCTGGAAATTGGAGCAAGTCTGCTCTTCTGGAGTTTTTAGAACCGCTTCTGTTTTATTTTTTTTTGTATTGAGGTATAGCCGATCAGCAGCACTGTGATGGTTTCAGGTGAACAGCAAAGGAACTCAGCCACACATATACGAGTACCCGTTCTCCCTCCAATCCCCCTCCCACCCAGGCTGCCACATAACACTGAGCAGAGTTCCTGTGCTATACAGCAGGTCCTTGTTGGCTGTCTGCATTAAATATTGCCGTGTGTACATGTCCATCCCAAGCTCCTTAACCATCCCTTCACTCCATCTTTCCCTCTGGCAAGTTCTAGAACCCATTCTTTTCGGAAGTGGTGGTGATATTTGCTTGTCCCCAATTTCCAGACCCTTTCCTTTTCACTCCAGTATCTGTAAGATGTTTGCAAGTTGCCCTGCAGTTAGATCTGCACAAACACAATCCTAGCACAAACATGACTGAGCTAAGGGCTCCGGGTCCTTGACCAGGATGGATGTGGTCATCCTTGGGATCCTGGGCTTCAGGTGACTCTCCTCCTGCTTGCTGGTCCAGGTGTTCCCTTTCCGACAGAGATGCCAGTAAGAGAGGATGAATCCAGTGCAGATGAAAGCTTGGTGTCGGGAATCGATGTTCCTCCCCTGCTCCCCACGTGAGCACCTGGCTCAGAAAGGCACCGTGATTGAAACAGCAGGGCTCGGCTTCACTCACGTGAATCCCCACATCGGGTTCTGACTCCGTTTATCAAAAGCCGTGAGCGTTTCATAGTTTTAGGCACTCTGCCACAGGTGTATGGAGGCTGAGGCTTTCTGATAAACAGCCGTACTTGAAATTTCTAGATTTAAATGTCGTTTTGTTAAGACTGAAGTACTTTCCAATCACGTTTGTTTGCTTTGATCCTGTGGAAGGGAATCTACATGGTGGGGGAAGGGCTAGACTTGACTCACATGTGTGTGGGGAGCACTGACGTCTCCACATGTGACACTCGGAGTCCCTCGGGAAGGTCTGCCCGTGTGTGATGCTCTCACTACTGTAACCCCGGGACTCCGTCTCTTTTCCCAGGACTTAGCTGGATCTTGAAGCCATCTGAGTCCCCGTGGCTGGGACGGGGCACAGCCACTCCACAGCCCCTCCTGCAGTCAGGGTCCCTCTCTACCCACGTCTCCAGGCACTGTGTTTTCAGTGACAACTGTCCAAATAGACAGATTAATAAAGGGGCACCTTGAGAATAATCCCACTTTTTGGTGATTCACAACATTATTTCCAGTTCTCATAACTGGCCACAGAGGTGAAATTATTATCCTTTTGTTTCAGTTAAGAAAACAGAGTCTCATTTTGCTCCAAAGCACAAAGCTAGGAACGTGATGGTGCATCCTGACGGACATCCAGAGCAGTCTGGCCTCACTTGTCCTCTGCTGTTCTGTTCCTGAGTTTTATGAACATGTGCGGCAGATGCCATTTCTCTCCTTGTGAAGGGCTGTGAACCCTAAGCACCAGCTGGAAGATACGAGAGCGCCACTGAGGGTGTCCCTGGTGGCTCCACAATAAAGACCCCGCCTGCCAGTGAGGAAGAGTCGGGTTTGATCCCTGGGTCAGGAAGACCCTCTGAAGGAGAAAATGGCAACCCACACCAGTATTCTTGCCTGGAAAATCCATGGACAGAGGGGCCTGGCAGGCTACAGTCCAAAGGGTCTCAAAAGACTCGGTCACGACTTAACAACCAAACAACAGCAACAGGGCGTCCTTGAAAATGGGGCGATCGGAAGTCAGGTGACCCCTGTGAGATCCTGGTTCCCTTGTGGGTGCAGCAGCATCCTTGCAGGTGGGTGGCAGCACCCAGACATTTTCTAGGGTAACTCAGTGACCCCGGGGTAACTCAGTGATGTTGGTCCTGCCTCCTGGTAAGACGCAGCTGAGGATGCTCAATCACTAAAGGGCCA
>NW_011495064.1:1707279-1723609 GCF_000754665.1 Bison bison bison
TAAAGGGCCAGGATGTGGACAGGTCTGTTCTCTGCAAAGTGCCTAATTCTCAAAGCGTGGTGGGAGGTTGGTCGAAAAGGCAGAGGCCCCACCCGGGCCCCTTGGCACCAGAGTCTGCTTTTCAACAAGATCCCAGGAGACCAGGGAGCACAGCTGTTTGCTCTGCTCTCTGGGCCCCTTGAGGTCAGAGCTCTGTGGTCACACCTTTCACCTCCAAAGCCCAACATATGCCTGCCTGACGTAGGTGCTACCGAACTTCTGGTAAAGAGAATTTGGTCTTTATTCTTCTGAGGAGCTTGTGGGGTGGGCGGAGTGGGGAAATCAGTTAGACAGAAGCTCCCAGGGCCCCAGGCTGACCTCCAGCCCTCAGCTAGTGGCAGCACTGTTAGAGAATCATTGAGACGGGCTAAGGAGCCGTGAAAATAGCTCCACCGGTAGAAGTGGTCCTCCCTGCCCTTTAAGAAGACAGGCAAAAATGAGGGGAATACATCATCCCAAACTATTAGTGTTCTGAATTTGAGGTTGCCAGAAGGGGAAGGATGGGGGGAAGGGGAGTTTGGGAGGGACATGTACACACTGCTGACTTTAGGATGGATGACCAGTAGGGACCTACTGCATAGAATAGGGAACTCTGCTTAATGTTATGTGGCAGCCTGGATGGGAAGGGAGTTTGGGGGAGAATGGATACATGTATGGATACATACATATCCATACATATATGGCTGAGTCCCTTTGCTGTCCACCTGAAACCATCACAATATTGTTAATTGGCTATGCTCCAGTATAAAATAACAAGTTTTGCCATACATTGACATGATTCATGTCAATGTATGGCAAAACCACTGCAATATTATAAAGTAATTAGCCTCCAATTAAAATAAAAAGTTCAAACAAATACTGCTGTGTCTCCAGCTCTTACTGATTCTTATTCCATTAATTTTAATCTTTGAAGCCTCTAGAGGCAGCAGAGCACAAGCGTGGAATGACTGTTCCTGGTCCCTTTAGGGGCGGAAGACTTGGGTCTGCCTGGGACACCCCCATCCACGCCTGTCAGCCATCAGTTAGTGCCTGGTAATGCCTCTCCACTCTGCCTTTCACTCTCACGCATGTCCTGGTTTGGACAGCAAAATAGTGGTTACTCTTTCTTTAGGTCACATTAGGGCTGCTTTTTAATTTTTCCAAGAAGTTGCTTTGCCGGTGTGCCCACTTGCTTCAGTTGTGTCTAACTCTTTGCGACCCCACGGACTGAAACCCGCCAGGCTCCTCTGTCCATGGGATTCTTCAGGCAAGAATACTGGAGCGGGTTGCCATGCCCTCCTCCAGGGGATCTTCCTGAGCCAGGGATCAGACTCGCGTCTCTTATGTCTCCTGCACTGGCAAACGGCTTCTGGAAAAAGCCCAAGAAGTGCAAAGTTTGCTTTACAAACACTGAACTCCTTCACACACCCATCCTCTCTTCCAGGAGGAAGGTGGTTCGGCAGCTCACCCCCTATTTCTGGTGCCCCAGAATAAGGAGGGTCAACGACAAGGGAAAAAGCCTATGTGCTTGCACTCATGTGTGTGTGTGCTCGCGCACATGCAGTGTGGCCCTGTGAGCTTTGTGGGGGTGGCACACGTGTGGTGTGGGCACAGCTGCCCATGGCTCCTGTGTGTGTTCAGTGTGTTTGTGTGTGACCCACGTGCTGTGTGTGTAGCTGATCGTGGGTATCTGTGGCACATGAGCACCTGTATGTGTGTATGCATGGATGTCTGCACACTGCATGTGCAAAGTGGGTGTGGGGTGTGGGGCAGACTCTGTGATGTGTGTGTGCCTTCCAGTGTCTGTGATGTGTGCGTACATGTGTATGTTGTTGTGTGTGTGGACTGTGTGTGGGGGGAGGATATCTGTGGAGTGTGTGTCGTGTCCATGGTGTGTGTGAAATGGGTGTGCTTCCTGACCCCTCAGGGGTTGTTGGCAGCCCCCCTTCAGACTCACAAGATGCCACGGAAGGGGAGACCTCTGCCCCTCCTCTCCCCTTGGGGCACTTCAAGGAAGCCACTCTGAGAGGTACACAGATGGGAGGCACAGGGACGCCCTCTGGGCCTGGTGAGCACAGGCCCTGAGCCATCTTCACCCAGGGGCCTGGGGGCTGCCCCCGGCCCCATTGTTCATGCCCGGCTGGTGACTGGCACATAGTAGGGCCACAAGAAGGACGTGCCCACAGCAGACTCACTCTGGACGCCCTTTCTCTCTGCCCTGCACAGGTGGCTGGAGGAGTGTTCCTGGCTCCAAGGTTCATGCCCACTGTCTGTTTGGAGGAGAGCTGAGCAGCCCACTCCAGCTCTGTGTCCCTGGCTGACACCCCAGGACTGCCTCCTCCTGGACAGACTTGCAGAGGCCACACAGGCCAGCCTGGTGGAGCCCTCCTCTAGTTAAGGCCAGATTTCCACCATGATCAGCACAGCAGCGAGGTGCTGACCACAGGCAAGGATGGCTGGCCTGACCCACGTCTGGCATATTCCCCTGCCTGGCTCTTGCCCGCCACACCCTCTGGAAGATCATTGCTTGCGTTAGTAGAGGGACACCTGACTTTCCTTGATCCGTTCCTTCCCGAGGCAAGAAGGACCCAGGAAAGCACTTCTGAAAAGCTGGTCAGTCCTGGGGCTCTTCCTCTAAAGTAGAGAAATGAAGATGCCATAAATTCCAGCACTTGATCTGTTGGGTCCCAAGTCTGGTCTGCATGGTCTTGGTCTGCAAGTTTGATCTCTTTGAGTCTCGATTTCCAAAATCATCAACTATGGAGAGAAATGCTTCCCAGGCTGGGCACACAAGGGTATGTGCCGCAATGTATGAAAGCACCTCTGGACTCAGGCACGGAACCTGCATCTCCTGTGTGTCCTGCAGTGCGAGCATTCTTGGCCAGCTGAGCCATCCGGGAAGCCCCCTTATGAAGGCACTTGGCCCAACATGAGGCACGAAGTACAGAATCAATAAACGGTGACCATCATCTTAACTATTTTAATACATGAAAATGGAGAATTTTTTAAAAGTCACAATTATAAATAATAAAGGAAGTGGTAGAAATAGGCCGTCAGCAAAATTACTGGGATGGGGTCTTAATGACCTCAGCCATAAAATCATATCCAAGGGAAGAAAAGATCTAGAAAGTGAGAGAAGCAAAGACAGCAATACAGGAAAAGAAAAAAGAAAAACCACTGGTAGATAGAGTGAGCCGGAGCAGTGTGGGGCCCGCCAGCCAGAGCGCGGCTTTCCCGCTGCAGGGGGACAACAAGCGGCCGATCCGAAGCCTACAGCGCCAGACGCAGGAGGAGGACTCTGATTTGCTTTAATGTAAATATTTTGATGTCTTTCTTTTTCCTGAACTTTTAACCTTGCTGGTAAACAGGGTACATACAGTAAATGAATTGTTTTTCTGAGAACTGCCTTTTGAGGAAATAGGAAGGAAAAAAAAAAGGAATTTTTTTATTAGCTGATTGTCAGTCCCGTGTATGATTGAAAGCCTCATTATTCTGCTTCTTAACTCGGCTTCGGGAGACGCTTGGCCAGCAAAAATTAATGAAAAAACACTTTCAAACTGTCTAAACAGAGCAGTTCAAAAAAGCGCAAACCTCACACAATGAAGGGAGACAAGTCATTCTGTGGAAGGTTTTCTGAGACGACAAAAACAGCCAGTCCAAACTCTGGCTTGTTGTTTATAATTAGAAACTCCCTGACCTTCATTTCCCTGTGGATCCAGGCCCCGGTGACCATCACGGTCCATCTCCAGCCCTGTAACTTCTAGGACGCTTTTGTTGTCCACTCTCTCAGTCCTGTCTGACTCTGTGACCCACGGGCTGCAGCACACCAGGCCTCCCTGTCCTTCACCATCTCACAGAGTTTGCTGAAATTCATTCCCATTGAGTCAGTGATGCCATCCAACCACCTCCTCCTCTGCCTTCTCCTCCTGCCTTCAGTCTTTCCCTGCATCAGGACCTTTTCCAATGAGTCGGCTCCTTGCATCAAGGTGGCCAAAGGGTTGGAGCACCTGAGAAGTTAGTGGAAGTCAAGAGGGTGTCTCAAGTCTTGGCAACTTAGACTGAGCCTTAAGATACATGTGTAATCGCCTTTATTTCTGCAGGCAGGTGGCTGACAGCCGTCTTTGTTTACTAACACTGTCCCAGAGGGTGGATTGTGCAAGAGCATTTTGTGATAAAGGAGAACCAGGACAAGGAACTAACCAGAACAAGGAAGACCTGGGTTGTAGCATGAGCTTTTCACTTGAAACTGTCATTTAACCTCTACCCCATAATTTCCTTAACTGTTACGTGAAGATAGGACTTTCGGGCTTTCAAGCCCTGGGGAGATGTGTTCAAAACACCAGATCTGGAAGCTGCTTTGAAATAGAGGAAGAGAAGCCCTCTCTGTGTTAGGCTGTACTGTGTCTCTTCAGATGAAGGCTGGTGGAGTCCATCTTTCAAACTGTGCTCCCATTGGAAGAGAAACTGAGGACACTGAGAATATTTCGAGTCCCCTAAGATATAGAGCAGGGTTAAGAGGACCTCTGGGGCTTTCTGGTGGCTCAGAGGTTAAAGCATCTGCCTGGAATGCGGGAGACCCGGGTTCGATCCCTGGGTCGGGAAGATCCCCTGGAGAAGGAAATGGCACCCCACTCCAGTACTCTTGCCTGGAGGCTCCCATGGAGGGAGGAGCCTGGTGGGCTACAGTCCATGGGGTCCGAGAGTCGGACACAACTGAGCGACTTCACTTTACTAAGAGGACCTCTAAGAAAGTTTCTTTCTGCTCCCTTAGAAAAGGAGGAAGAAACAGAGGAGAAGATGAAACAAATTGCCAAAGCTTTAAAAATATTTGTTTATTTTTATTGACACATAGTTGATGTACAATATTATATAAATTTCAGGTGTACAGCATAGTGATTCACAATTTTTAAAGATTGTATTCCATGTATAGCTATTGTAAAATACTGGCTATATTCCCTATGTTGTACAACATATCCCTGCAGCTTATTTATTTTATGCATTGTGGTTTGTACGTAACCCCCTACCCCCATCCTGTCCCCTTTCCCTCTCTCTGCTCATTGCTAACCGCTAGTTTGTTCTCTATACCTGTGAATTGCTTTCTTATTTGTTATGGCTTGCTGTTGTTTAGTCACTAAGTCATGTCTGAGTCTTTGGGACCCCATGGACTGTAGCACACCAGGCTTCCCTGTCCTTCACTATATCCCAAAGTTTGCTGTTTGCTCAAATGCATGTCCAGTGAGTCAGTGATGCTCTCTAACCACCTCATCCTCTGCTGCCCTCCTTTTGCCTTCAGATTTTCCCAGCATCAGGGTCTTTTCCAAGAAGCTGGCTCTTCCCATCAGGTGGCCAAAGTATGGGAGCTTCAGCTCCAGCATCAGTCTTTCCAATGAGCATTCAGGGTTGATTTCCTTTAGGATGGACTGGTTTGATCCAGGGGACTCTCAAGTCTTCTCCAACACCACAGTTCAAAGGCATCAATTCTTTGGCACTCAGCCTTTTTTATGGTCCAACTCTCACGTTTGTACACAGCTACTGGAAAAACCATCAGTTCAGTTCAGTTTATTTCAGTCGTTCAGTCGTGTCTGACTCTTTCCGACCCCATGGACTGCAGCACGCCATGGCAAAGTGTTGTCTCTGCTTTTTAATATGCTGTCTAGGTTTGTCATAGCTTTTCTTTCAAGGAGCAAATGTCTTTTAATTTCATGGCCAGAGTCACTGTCCACAGTGATTTCAGAACCCAAGGAAATAAAACCTGTCACTGCTTCCATTTCTCCTCCTTGTGTTTCCCATGAAATGAAGGGACTGGATGTCATGATCTTAGTTTTTCAAATACTGAATTTTAAGCCAATTTTTCCACTCCTCTTTTACCCTCATCCAGAGGCTCTTTAGTCCCTCTTCACTTTCTGCCATTAGAGTGGTATCATCTGCATATTTGATGATGTATCTGTATTTTTAGATTCCACATATAAGTGATATCACAGTGTCTTCCTCTGCCTGAGTTTATTTCACTAAACATAATGCCCTCTAGGTCCATACATGTTATTGCAATTGGAAGAATTTCATCTTTTTTTAGAAAAAGAGAATGAGTAGTGTTTCATTGTATACAAGTACCGTTTTTCTTTATCTATTCCTCTGTTGATGGGCACTTAGATTGTTTCCGTATCTTGGCTATTGAAATACTGCTGCTATGAATGTTGGGGTCCATGTGCCTTTCTGAATTAGTGTTTGGGTTTCTGTTGGTGTATACCTAGGAGTAGAATCGCTGAGTCATATGGGAGTTCTAATTTTATTAGTTTTTTAAGAAACCTGCATGCTGTTTTCTGCAGTGGCTGCAGCAATCTACATTCCCACCAGTTTAAAGGATGGGGTTGAAACAAACCACAAAATGCGTTAAGAGAGGCAGCCTGTGAAAAATCAATACTTAAGGCTCTGGGTTCCCCTCATCCTCCACTTCTTTTCTTTCAGAATAAAGAATGGGTTAAAGCCCAGGTGTCATATTTTTATCTGATGAATGAGCTCATACGCCTAATCAGAGCTTATCTGTCCTTACAAAGCACCCCTTCCTGTTCCCCAGGCACCTCACTACTGTAAATGTCATGAACACACTCGGATATGAGTCTGCTCTGCAGAAATCATAAAGAGGTTTTGGTCCCCTGGAATTCATCATAGGTTTAGTTCTGGAAGATCTGAGCTGGCATTACCAGCAGACTGTTTCACACACTGCAATAGCTCTGTGAATCACCACTGTCTCAAATCAAACAAAGGCTGCTGCTGCTGCTAAGTCGCCTCAGTCGTGTCTGACTCTATGCGACCCTATAGCCGGCAGCCCACCAGGCTCCCCCGTCCCTGGGATTCTCCAGGCAAGAACACTGGAGTGGGTTGCCATTTCCTTCTCCAATGCATGAAAAGTGAAAAGTGAAAGTGAAGTTGCTCAGTCAAGTCCGACTTCTAGCGACCCCATGGACTGCAGCCTACCAGGCTCCTCCATCCATGGGATTTGCCAGGCAAGAGTACTAGAGTAGGGTGCCATTGCCTTCTCTGAAAACAAAGGCAGATACCTGTAAATACTACAGAATGGAACCGTCTCCTTCCCTTTCTGATCTTTCTAGTTGACACAGGTATCAATCAGTGCAATGTTTGTTGGGACTAGTAAGTCTGAAGATTCATATGTAAGACTTTATTTGTAAATAAAATATTTTTCAGAAATTCAGTTGCTGTGGTCAATACTGTCTTCCCCCTCCCTTGATTCATTTCAAACAATTTATTTATTTGCTTATTTTCTTTAAAAATTTTTTAAATTTATTAAGCTATAGTTGATTTCTAATACTGTGTTACTTTCAGATGGACAGCTTCAGATTCTTTCCCATCATAGGTTATTACAATATATTGAATATAATTCCATGTGCTATATAGTAAGTCTTTGTGGTTTATCTGTTTTATTCATTTTTGTTGTTTTAGTCACTAAGTCGTGTCCGACTTTTTTGCAGCCCCATGGACTGCAGTCTACCGGGCTCCTCTGTCCATGGGATTTCCCAGTCAAGAACACTGTAGGCGGTTGCCATTTCCTTCTCCGGGGAATTCTCCCGACCCAGGGATCGAACCCCTGTCTCCTGCAATTGGGAGGCGGATTCTTTACCACTGAACCACTGGGGAAGCCTGATCATTTATACATACCAGACTGTATTAATGTATCTATTCATCCCATACTCTTAATTTATCCCTTCTCCTCCCCTTTCCCCCTTGGTAACTGTTAAGTTTGTTGTCTATGTTTGTGAATTGGTTTTGGTTTTGTAAATTAGTTGATTTGCATTGTTTCCATTTCAAACTACTGAAATCGGAAAGAACTGTGTGATGATTTAAGATGTATCACCTCGAAACAGTAATTTAGTTGTGACGGTGTTGCTGTCCACGCTCTGTCTGGTTGGCTGATTCTAGTATTTATAAGGCTTTTTGTCCCTGGGCTCCTAGTAAAGCGCAGGCTACTGGCTCTCCAGCCAGATGATGAAACAGGAGTTTTTAAGGCCAAGACTGCATGGGTAGTGTTACTAAATATAGTTCCTGTGTATGTGCACATGTGTGTTTCTATCTCAAAAGTGCTTTGCAGAATTACATAAATACTTGTTGTGTGCACCAAGAAAAGTAGATTCAAAACTATCCCTTCCCCTGGTAATAAATCTTCCCCAACAATTCATCATTACAACTGCTGCTCACATCTGATTCTCCTGTCCTAAACCTCTGTGAGGAAAAAGGGGTTCCTGGATGTGGCAAATTGGGGGGGCTGTTACTTTGAGTCTAACTCTTTTTATATTGAGTTCAAACAGGAAAATTCTAGAGCTTACTGGGGGAAAAAAAGTAGTTCTACTTTATATCTGTTGTGCACACTGGTTTAGATGGCAAAGCAAACAACCATGAGTACTGGGAAGCCAGGCCTCTCTCAAAGCAAAGGTTGTGAAATGACAGGGTTCAAATGAGGCAAAAGTTTCAAATCCTTTAAGAGTCACATTTTGGGGTGTCATTTGGATCCCCCTCAAGTGCTTGTAAAAACAGAAAGACTTTTAGCTGGAGGTAGGCCAGTGTTTATAACTTCAGCATAAAACATAATCTCCTCTGATTCCTCCCTAAATTCAAGGGGAAATACATCTTTCCATCAAATTGAGACATGAATCTAACAGTTATTGAAAACCATGAAATATACTTGTTGTGAAAAGCACATCCCTCCACTCTTTCATAGCCATTTCTCCCCATTTTAAGATAGGGAAAATGAAGACTCAGCGTGGGCAAATGACTTTGTCCCCAGTGACCCAGTTAGCAAGCAGCAAAGCTGATACTCAGAGTGGGTTTTTCTAACCAAACTGTTTAAAAATGTGAACTTCATTTATGAAACAACCTTATGTGTTGGTATTATTGTCCCCAACTTTTCACCCACCATCAGGCCCAAAGCAAAGTCTTATAACTAAATACCAGCAGGACCAGGGGGCTTCCCAGGTGGTCCTAGTGGTAAAGAACCCACCTGCCAATGCAGGAGATGTAAGAGACACAGGTTCCATCTGTGTTTGGGAAGATCCCCTGGAGGAGGGCATAGCATTGCACTCCAGTATTCTTGCCTGGAGAACCCCATGGACAGAGGAGCCTGGTGGGCTACAGTCCATGAGTTTCCAAAGAGTCAGACACGACTGAAGCGACTTAACATTCACACGTGCACACACAGCAGGACCAGAGCACGGGAGATTAATGCTTCTGAGCACTTTAGGGTTTGCTCACGTCCTTGCCTCTGGGTCCAAGTGTAGGATGGAGGCTGCGAGAGCCACGTTGTAAGGAATCCCCTTCAGGAAAGAGGCTCCTCTCTGAGGACAAATGTCTTTCCCTTACTCTGTGGGATCAGCAGTCTTGTTCTGCCTGGACTGACAGAAACCTGTGGCTCTTCTTCTTTCTATGTCTTATCACAGGAGGGAGGAGTGGGAACTTCGGAAATGGGAGGCCTCCCTTTTCTGGAGGCATCAGGAATCAGTTCCAAGAACCTGAAGACAAACTCTTGGTAGGGGCGTGGGGGCCTCTGCTGGGGATTCTCTGAGTCCCTCGTGCAGTGGCACAGCGGCCAGATGCTCCTGATTCAACATCAGGCCCGAGATGTTGTTTCAGGCGCTGTCAGGTCTGACTCTTTTGTGACCCCATGGACTCTAGCCCACCAGGCTCCTCTGTCCACAAGATTTCGCAGGCAAGAACACAGGAGTGGGTTTACATTTCCTTCTCCAGGGGATCTTCCCGACCCACGTCTCCTACATGTGTGAGTGGCACTTAATACAGCTTTGCCCA
The DNA here is from genome assembly GCF_000754665.1 of Bison bison bison. Classification (NCBI taxonomy): domain Eukaryota; kingdom Metazoa; phylum Chordata; class Mammalia; order Artiodactyla; family Bovidae; genus Bison; species Bison bison. The sequence goes on from NW_011495064.1 coordinate 1,717,111, forward strand.
AACTCGGGCAAAGCAATGCGGTCCTTCAGCCCCACTGTAAACCCTAGCCCCACTGACATCTCATCCAATTGCTTCTTAGTTCTTGTTGTTATTCAGTCACTCAGTTGTGTCGACTCTTTGCAAACCCAGGGTCTGTAGCACAAGGACAGGGTCAGGCTTCCCTGTCCTTCACCATCTCCCAGAGCTTGCTCAAACTCATGTCCATTGAGTCACTGATGCCATCCAACCATCTCATCCTCTGTTGCCCCCTTCTCCTTCTGTTCTCAATCTTTCCCAGCATCAGGGTCTTTTCCAGTGAGTTGGCTCTTCACATCAGGTGGCCAAAGTACTGGAGCTTCAGCATCAGTCCTTGCAATGAATATTCAGGATTGATTTCCTTTCAGATTGATTGGTTTGATCTTGCTGTCCAAGGGACTCTCAAGTGTCTTCTCCAGCACAATTCAAAAGCATCAGTTCTTTGGTGCTCAGCCTTTTTTACGGTCCAACTCTCAGATCCATACATGACTACTGGAAAAGCCATAGCTTTGGCTATATGGACCTTTGTTGGCAAAATGATGTCTCTGCTTTTGAATATCCTGTCTAGGTTTGTCACAGCTTTCCTTCCAAGAAGCAAGCGTCTTTTATTTTCGTGGCTGCAGTCACTATCCACAGTGATTTTGGAGCCCAAGAAAATAAAATCTGTCACTATTTCTACTTTTTTTCCCACCTATTTGAGAGCAAAACTATGAAGGTCAGATACAGAATCTGTTCTTCTTGCCTGTGAAGACTTTTATAAAGGCCCTGCACACTCACCCGCAAATCAGGACCTTGATCACTGTGGACTGACATTGGATTGTGGAAAGACGGAGGGGAAAATCCTTCTTTGCCTGAAAGTTCTCATCCATCATTGAGTAAACATCCTAAATCCATGGCAGTGTGGGCTGCCTGTACTCCAATTAGCTCCTGCTACAATTTTAGCTTCAAGACTCAATGCTCTAAATGCAAATAACGTCGTAACCCAGCACAGCTCTGGTTAAGGAGGCAGCTTTGCCAGCCTCAGGGTCAGAAAGCAGCTCCCTCATGCCTTCCTATTCCCCGTGGCTTGGTAACCACTTCAGCAAATTTCCGCATTAAATATACAAGGCGATTGAGTGCAATAAAACTGAAAGGATGTGGCAGGTAAACACCAGCATGTCTCCAGGCAGACCTCGCTGGGTGACACAGAGCAGCTCTGCTCATTTGCCCTCCAGAATCGGAGATATCCCGTCAAGAATGCCAGCATCAAAGTTGATCACCCTGTGCTTTTGCCCACTGCTCATCTTCAGTTACACTTCTAGGACAATCTACTTCCCAGGTGGTCTTTTGGTTTATACATGGAGAAGCTCATGAGCCCTGTTTACCTGTGTCATGACTGATGCCCATATTTGAGAACCAGGCTAAGAATCACCCTCAGGAGGTGACCCGAATTATTAGCACCTAACATCCGACCAGGGGAGAACGGGGCTTTTGTCTTGCCCAGATAACACCAACACCCCACGTATAATAAGTCCCCTGACGGATTCCTGGGTGGAAACCATAGTTGTTGAGCTCTTAATACACACTGGGCACACTTAACAAGAAATGCTGTTTCCTGTGAGGTGGCAGAGGGTCTACACACACGTGATGTTCTTAAAATTTATTTTGGTCTTCGTTGCTGCACACGGGCTTTCCATAGTTGCAGCGCGCGGGCTTCTCATTGCGGCGGCTTCTCTCGTTGTGGAGCGTGGGCTCTAGGCTCGAGGACTCAGCAGTTGCAGCTTGCGGGCTTAGAGCTGGGGCTCAGTGGTTGTGGTGCATGAGCTTAGATGCTCTGTGGCATCTTCCTGGACCAGGGATCACAGGGACCACAGTTTGAGATCCCATTCTTTTAAACTCAAGCCATCATTAAAACACCTTAGGGTTTCAGACACTGGGTCCGTCTAAACTATCAGAAAAAAGGCTGGGTGTCAGGGCCCTGGCAGTCCGGCAGCACAAATTGTCAACTGTTTAAGAAGCACTGTGACGAACATCATTACTCTTCCCAGATGGCTGGACCAGCAGGTCTCAGTGTGTGTTCTGCTGGGAGACAGCAACAGGCACTTTGCCAGAAATGAGTTTTCTGAGCTAGTAAGTTTGGGAAACCTTGAGTTACAGAATTGAACTATCTCCACTACTGTAAGACTTCTTGGGGTCTTCAATGTGCTAAAAATCACAGAAGGGAAAGCAGTTCCTATAGTCTGGCATTCTGTCCTGACCCTTGTGGACAGCCCTCCATGTGTACAGCATATCTACACAGTATCCTCTGGGAAGGCTGTGTACCCACCTCAGTGGCTACCACTCACACAATGTATCTCCTCTATTGTCAGAGCAACAGTGGAGTCCAGCCAGGAAATCTGGATGCTGTGTCTCCTCGTGACCCAGTGTGGATGAGCTCAGCTTGGAGGATGTGAGGACAGGGGTGAGAGTTGGTGCATTGCTTTCCTCCATTTCTACAGCCAGCTGCTTGAAGGTCTGGTGTTTATGATCTTCTAGAATGTTCCAGAGCTTTACAAGTCTCCTGTGCTCCTGCATTGAGAGACTAGGTGGAAAATCTCCATAAGAACACAGGCTCAGAGCTTCATGAAGCCTGATACAGGAGCAGCTGGCTTTAGTCAGGAAACCCAAGGACTCTGATGTGAGTCTGCATACGGGACATTCGTGCCCAGGAGGTCATCATTTCCTGAAATCTCAGTGAGAAGATAGGAGCTGAGGTCAGGAGTTGCTGCTATTCTGGAGAAAGCAACAAGGGAGGGTAGTTTGGGGCAAGACTCTTAGCTCTGAGATAATTTTGGTGTATGCATGCATGCTCAGCTGCTTTGGTCGTGTCCAATTCTTTGTGACCCCATGGATTGTAGCCTGCCAGGCTCCTCTGTCCACGAGATGTTCCAAGCATGAATACTAGAGTGGGTTGCCATTTCCTCCTCCAGGGGATCTTATCGACCCAAGGATCTCTGAAATAGATATGAGAAAGGTGTCCAGTCCAGGCTTGGAGAATGGGAGGTGGGGGGTGGGGTATGTGAAACAGCTTCAAAAAGAAGGCTTAGGTACTGTTTGGAGGAAGAGTTTATGGGCAATTCAGACCTTTCTAGGTCCTTCTGAGGAGCGAGGCATTGTGGCAAACTTTGCAATTTGACTTACAGAACATGCTTTTTTTTTTCATGTTTAAGTAATTTATTTGATGTTTGCTCCCATTTCAATCCTTGATTCATGTTAACTGCCAGATGTGAAGTATAGTGGTCAGTTTAAGAGTCCTTAATGAATGACAATATTTTTAAAACATGCTTTATGAATACAGATATCTCCAAAGCAAAGAGAGAAAACCATGCTTCTTTAAGCATGTGTGTTAGTCACCAGCTTTGAGCCTACTCCTAAAAACGAAGCAGTAACTAAAGAGAGGACTCCAAGGCCTCACCCAGCCCACAGAGTCCTCCAGCACTCGGGGTGCAGTGGGCAGCTGGGAGGTCCTGTCCACAGGGCAGTGGTCAAGGGGCTCCTGAGCCTCATTTATAGTGCGTATGTGTTACAAGGGTACTGTGAATTATTTCTGTAAGTAAAAGTTGCTTTTTAAAAAAGACAAAGGGAATCAGGAGAAAAAATGTGACTTTAGGCTCAGACTCATTTCCATCTCAAAAAGATGGGCGAGTTCCATGAAAATGTCCTTAGATTTGTTATCTGTTGTTATCACCCAGTTTTGTTTCTTTCTCTCTCTCTCTCTTTTTTTTCATTTGGGTGGCCACCTGACTTTCCTACTGATGATTACTAAGAAAACTCCTAAACTGAATCAAAACAAGGACAAAAGCGAAAACAAACAACCAAATCAGCTGCAGCACAATTCAGACCCTCTTGGCTGGCATGGGTTTTCCACAGGCTGGCTTTGTGTTTCAAATGCACGCACCTGCTTCCTTTTTTCTCTCTTATTTCCCTGAGTACCACTGAGAAGCCCTCCCTCTTTCCCAGAGACCCAAAAGGACCTCTCCCTGGGGCGGGACCTACCGGGCTTGGGGCCCATCCTCCTTCCCTCAGCACTCCCCGCCCCAGGATGAAGGGTTTTCACAGCTGAGGCTCCCCCTCCACCCAGGCAGGTGCCTGGTCCTGAAGACAGGTTTCAGAGAAAGCTTTTGTGGCTGTCTCCCTCAACCATGGAACCTTGGTGTTTCAGGGGAGACCTTTTTTGGTCACACCAGGCAGCTTGTGGGATCTTAGTTCTTCGACCAGGAATCAAACCCAGGCCCCCTGCAGTAGAGGTTCAGAATTCTAACTACTTGACCCATAGGGCATTTCCCCAGAGATTTTATAGGCAAACTGACTCCCTTCTTATGAGAAATCTGTCCACAGGAGATACCACCCCATCAGTGAGGCCCTAGTATTTCCTGCCAAGAAAGTACAGTCCCCTGTTTCCTCCTGGGAAGTGAGAAAAGGGGGTTAAGCCTTCCATTTCCACAGTCTCACCTCCCAAATGTCTCCATTTTACCAATGAGAGTTTCCGGACCTCTATCTGACCCAGGCAGGTAAGGTGAACATGGCCTTGGCTCCCTGCACTGAGCCAGGCGAAAGAGCTAGCAGGTAAGAGCCAGACAAGCATAAGATCAAATCCCAGCCCTGACCCTGACTAGCTGTGTGATCCCAGGCCGCTCACCCAACCTCTCTGAGCCTCAGTTTCCTCATCTGTAAAATGGGAATCAGGCCAGACTGTGGGTTTGATGTAGGGAAGAAGTGAAGCAGTGCCTGTGCAGAGCCTGGCATTGGTGCCCAGTTGAGGGGTTCCCGAGCGGGGCCTGACAGCTCACCAAGAAAGCCTGTGGCCCGTCCATCCTGGGGAGGCTGTACCAGATCAGAGGGAAGCTCAATAAGCCACTTGAAAGGGACCTTGACTCATTTTGTGGTAACTGAATGTGCAGTTCAGGAAGTGCTTTGCAAGAGTGAACTGGGCTCCAGCTGCCCCCTCATCCCCCTGCCCTCTGCTCCGCATCCTCCGTGCCTTGACGCTGTTCCCGGCAGCGCTCCCGGCTTCAGCCGGTGCGCACGCGCAGCGCATGGCCCGCAGGACCCACGCCTGCGCACTGCGAACTCACTGAAAGCAGACGAGGGTGGTCCATGGTCAGACAGGCCACACGACCACCTGGGTCTATCCGTGAGGCCAGGTGCTCACTTTCTGGGCCTCTTATAAGTAGTGCCCCCGCGTATCAGGCCAGCGGCGGCACTTGACATTTAATAGTCATAAGCAGCTCCCCTGGAAAGTATTAAACTCACCGTTTAAGGATGGGGAAACTGAGGCACCCAGAGGGTATGAAATGCGCAGGCCCGTGGAGGATGATGAGTCTGGACCTGGGGTTTGAACCCGAGGAGCTGGATTCCAGACGCTGCCTCCAAACTAACCCGTGGCATCTAAAACCTGCCACACGGGAGGTTCCTAACAGGAGTGGAAGTTCGGCCATGGCGTGCAACGCACGTGATGTTGTGAGTGTGGTGGGAAAGAAGGATGTGGGGTGACCTCAACCCCTGCTTCTGCTTCCTGCTGGGCGGGGGAGGAGCTCTGAGTGTGGGGAGCCTTAGGGCATGTAACAGGGCCCCCATGTGTCCAGTACCAGATGCCCTGGGAGTTGGCGTGGTTATGGCCACTCCACTGCATTCTTTTGGACCCTCCAGCCCCTCAGGGCCTTTGAACACCCTGTGGACACTGACAGCAGAAGCCCACGGAGCAAGTACTGAGGTCATTGGAGGAGAACCGTGGGGTGACCTGTTGGGAGCCTGCTGCCACTGGAGACCAGAGACTGGATGGGGTGGGGGACCTCTGAGAGCAACAGGCTGCCTGGCCATTAGCCCGGCTCCACTCCCGTCTGCCATCCCCAGGCGCTGGCCGTGTGGGGTTTCTGGGGAGAGGGAAGTGGGCAAGTGAAGTGATGTGGGAAAGTGGGTGGCGCAGAATTGCAGCACTAGCTCCCAGGTCCTGAGAAAAGCAGATCCTCCTCCGGCCCCTGCCTCCCAGGCCTTGGGGAACCAGATCTTTGTAAACTGAGCTGTACGCCTGCTGGGAAGTCAGGCCAGTCCTAGTTCCTCATTTAAGGTGCACACCCTCATCCCCAAGGCAGTTAAAAGCCCCGAGTTGCCCAACTTGACAGGGGAAGGCTGGCCCGCCGTCCCGCTCACCCTTGGAACCTGAGCCCTGGCCTGCCAGGCCTGGTCTGTCTGGCCTCCAGGGCCAGACAGTGACCCATTCCCTGTATCCCAGAGCCCACGTGTCGAGGAGGAAGCTGCCATTCTGACAGCCCAGAAACATCTGTTCCCCATTCGTCATTGTCCAGCTCTGATGTCTTTGGGGACTATTTTGAAGGACAGTTTTTACTGTTGTAGCCAAAAAAGCAAAAGGAAACAAACAATTGCAGTCCTCCTTTATTTCAGAAGTTTTGTTTTTTTCTGTGTTAGTAGAAAACCATTCCCATAAACAGGAGCGTGGACCAAATTA
>NW_011495064.1:1723791-1727012 GCF_000754665.1 Bison bison bison
GTGGCTAGAGCATCTCCCTCCCCCTGCTTCACACCCCACTGTGCTAAGAAATTTCGAGATATAAATCCATTTGGGCTGAGGCTGGGATGAAATGAGCAGCAGAAAACGTTTCGTTCCCACCTGCGCTTGTGTATGCATCTTTCAGAGGCTATCTATGAAAGCCAGCATGCCTGATGCGTTCTGATCAAAATGCCTTGCGTAACAGCAGCTGCTCTGAGGACCCTCACCATCCTCTGCCTTCTGAGTCTGCAGCAACTCCTACTCTGATCTGGATGTTTCCAGTATGCACTTGTTCATACGATGGATGTGACAGTTCAGACTCATGGAGACCGTGGAGACACCTGGATCAGCCCCGAGAGCTCTTAGACCATTTCCATTTGGTGCCCTGGCAGGTGCCTCAGTGGATACAGAACAGTAATGCCCCGTATGCTGAAGGCTGAGGGTTGGTGAGCAGCCCTCTTGGAGCTGAGGAAGGACTACTGCTTTTCCCAGGGCTCTGCTGAGCCCCAAGGCACCCTCCCTCCTAGGGACTTGTCCTGGGTTGGGACTCCAGGAGGATGCTACCCCGCAGAAGGCAAGATCTGGAGTCCTAGGATGTGACCAGTGAGCCCCTTGGTCCCTCTCTATCTTCCTGCTTGTCATGTAAGATGTTTTCGTTTCCTCTGGCTGGTGTAAACAGCCTGGGTGACTTAAAACAACACAAATGTATTCTCTGACAGTGTTGGAGGCCATGCACCCCAAATCCACCTCACTGGGCTCAAGGCAAACCCTCATTCTTTTTTGGAAGCTTTAGAGATACAGGGCTTCCCAGATGGCTCAGCTGGTAAAGAACCTGCCTGTCAGTGCGGGAGATGCAAGCGATACGAGTTCAGTCTCTGTGTCAGGAAGATGCCCTGGAGAAGGAAATGGCAACTTGCTCCAGTGTTCATGCCTGGAGAATCCCATGGACAGAGGAGCCTGGAGGGCTACAGTCCATAGGGTCACAAAGAGTCAGACACGACTGAGTGCGCACGCACACACAGAGATTCAGCTTCCTTGACTGTTCTAGCCTCTAGAGGCTGCCTGTACCCCTGAGCGGTACTTGGAGAAGCCCGGTTACAGAGGCAACGAAGCCTTGTCAAGAGAGCTGCAGTGTATCAGGGCTACCTGTGTCTGCTCCAGCCAGTTTCCTCTGGGGCCTGCCCCTTCCTTCCACTGTGTGGCATCTTGGGGAGGGAGTGACTCTGAATGCTTCCTCTCTCCGTACAGCCTCGGGGTTTGCTGGGGGGTGGGGGTGGGGGATATGCCACCAAGCTCTGTCGTTGGGATGCTGCTGTCTGAGACTTTGAGGCTTACCTTATTCAACTCAGTAGTGCCCTCCTGGACCACATTACTCCTGCCTCAGGCCTATTTTTGCCATTCCTGTTCTCTCCCCTGCCCATTCCCAAACCCAGTGACTCAGCTTTCCCCATGATTCACGGAACCTCCAATCTCTTAGCATACGGGCCCTTTGTGATGGAGCTCACAGATGCAGATTCTGTGACTGGCGCCCAAAACCTGTGAGACAAGGATTGTCTTTGTTGCTAAGTCATGTCTGATTCTTTGCCTCCCCATGGACTGAAGCCTGCCAGGCTCCTCTGTCCATGGGATTTCCCAGGCAAGAATACAGGAATGGGTTGCCATTTCCTTCTCCAGGGAATCTTCCTGATCCAGGGATCAAACCCATGTCTCCCGCATTGGCAAGTGGATTCTTTACCACTGAGCCACCAGGGAGACCCACAAGGATTGTCGACTGTGTTGAATAAATGGAGGACTTGAAGATTCATTTTAGTGCCATCTTATGGATGTCTTGATGTATCTGGGAAACCTGGTCCTGGCGTCAAGGCTGTGGCTGCTGATCAGTGAAGGGCGTGCTGGAAGTGCATTGGGGGAGGGGTGGTGATGAAGGGTGGCATGGGTTTGACTCATTTTTGCCCCTAGTGCCCTATTGTCCAACAATAGGCTCTTTGATTATATAAGATGACATCATTATTGCCAGAGCCATGATGAGGTTCAGAATATACTACCCAAAAACACATGGTAGCTGGGCGTATCGAGTATTTTAAACTGAAGGGACTTGAGAAAACAGCAGCTGCACTTTTCTATCTCCACTTGCACTTCTTCGCTGAGACAGATCGTAAAATCCTCCTGTGAGAGGCACCCTCCCTTTACCTGGAAGATCATCCTTATCTCTGAAGATAAAGAGAAGAATCCTAACAAACAGGCCTTGCTCAGTTTCCCCCAGTTGATTATACTCACGTCTGTTCCTTCACCTGTCATATACTCCACACCTGGGCATCTTCATCAAACCCAGCACAAAATACTCAGGTCTAACTTTTGCTTTGGGTCTTCATTTCCTTATGTTGGCTTCCAGATCATGTAAAATGTGCATCCTAAATAAATGTGTATGCTTTTCTCCTGTTAAATCTTTGTCAGTTTAATTTTCAGACCCAGGCAGGGTCCCCCATGATGGTCAAAGAAAGACTTTTGCTTCTCCTCCAGCCTTGAGTTTGCTCACTGGACTCCCACATACCCTGCTGTGTGAAGGACGCAGAAGATACAGAAGTGGGCACAAGGGTTAGTCACAACAGGCCAGGACCTTAATGAATGCTGGCTGGGTTTTTGTTTAGTTTAATCTCTAAAGCACTTTGACATGCAATGCATATTTGTTGAATGAATGAGTAAATGAAGCTTGTTGCAGTCCAAACCAGCCTTCTTGCCAGTGGACTGCCGAGCCACTTAAAGCTACAGGTACAGCTTCAGCAGTGAGCCCCCAAACTCAGCTGGAGATCAGCGAACATTGCTCATGTCCTTTTTGTTCTGTCTCTCTGTTTTACCTCTTTAGGGCTCCCATGGACCGGAAACAAAGCAGAAACGCGAATCCCCGGCTCGGGCTTTTACTGGAAGGTAAGAGGGCCCAGAAGCGGGCAGTGAATGCTGATGCTGTACAGTTTTAAAGCATTTTGAATGACATTGATCTAAAGACAACAACAGCAACAAGTAAATGTTCTTTGTCATCAGAATGGTTAGCTGTGAAATTTACATATAACTTATAGTTGTTAGTAACTCTTAATTATGGGTCTTCTGGGAAACTAGTCTTGTGTTCTCGGGCTGGAGGTACCCAGAAGGGCCCAGACAGAGTGACTGTAGCTGAGATCCAAGGAGGCATGGGATGGGGTGGATGACTTCGAACAGAACTCAAA
>NW_011495064.1:1727112-1733409 GCF_000754665.1 Bison bison bison
AAAGCCAGGAGAAAAGGCCGAAGCAGGCCGGGGGTGGTGGGGGACATCCATACCTGGAGGCCTTTTGAACAGAGGCTCTCGGACAGGAAGCAGCTGCCCTGGGGAAAGGGCACAGCCTCCGACCGACGGCTCTTGACCTGCTGGCGGGATGACTGAGAAACCTCCTGAGATATGGCCTCTGAAAGCTGAAGCAGGGATAGTCACAGGGCAGCCAGGACGGCTGGTCACTCAGGTTCCAACCTATCTCTAGAATTTTCTAGTGATGAAAGAGCCTCGGTCCCCTGGGGCCGCCGGAATGTCCCGGCCGCCCGCTGGTTGTGCTCAGGGTGGGTGGTGAGAATAGGGACAGCAATGACCTTATCATCCCCTCCTGGAGCAGAAGCCAGAGCTTTTCCAGGCTCTGTGGATGGTGAATGCTTCAAAGCCTTTAGGATCCCAAGGAACTGATAAGAGTTTCATTTATTACTGACAATTAATTTTAATATTCAAAAAAATGCAGACAAGTTTCTCAGAGTTGGTACTGAGTCAGTGTAGAAAATATCCTTTCTTGGGGAAGGACTGGGAACATGGGATTAGCAGATATAAACGGTTACACATAGGATGGATAAACATACAGGGTATTCAACAGCCTGTGATAAACCTTAATGGAAAAGAACATGAAAAAGTGTCTATGTATTTAACTGTGTCACTCGACTGTACAGGAGAGATTGATATACATTGTAAATCAACTATACTTCAATTAAATACATGTATATATATAGTTTATATATTAAATATGCATTTATAAATAATTCCTGTATTAAATATATATTTATAAATATAGAGTTTACATATTAAAATATATTTATATAATAAATACAATTATATATTAAATATATGTAATACATATAATTTATTGTATAAAATTTATACTATATGTATAATGACATTGACATTCTATGTATATTCAAGCAACTTAGCATGGACACAATACATAAATTTATACATTAAATACATATAAACTGAAATATGAGGTTTCCCTGATAGCTCAGTTGGTAAAGAATCTACCTGCAATGCAGGAGACCCGATTCAATTCCTGGGTTGGGAAGATCCTCTGGAGAAGGGAAAGGCTACCCACTCCAATATTCTGGCCTGGAGAATTCCAGGGACTGTATAGTCCATGGAGTCAGAGTTGAGCATGACTGAGCGACTTTCACTTTCAAAATTAAATATAAAATTCATATATATATATATATATATAAACATACACACACACACACACACACACACACGTGTGTGTGTGCTGTGCTTAGTTCGCTCAGTTGGGTTGCCTTGCCTTCCTCCAGGGGATCTTTCCAACCCAGGGATTGAACCCAGGTCTTCCGAATTGCAGGCAGATTCTTTACTGTCTGAGCCAGTAGGAAAGCCATATATATAAGAAAATATCCTTTCTCTAGAGGTAAAACTGCACAGGGCTTCTATTTGAATTCCAAAGGGAGAGCAGCTTGCTTTGAGCCAGGACAGCTCAATGAAGCTTAGTGCGGTACGTCTTATTACCGGGGCTACACCGTAGTGTAAAGGGACCCTAGAATCTAGATTTGGAGTCCTTGAGGTTTCCAGCCACTGTTTCCTCTTCTTTCTTCCCTAAGGCTGCTTCTCCATGGGCCACTCCTCACACTTTAATCTTCTAGAAATGCACAAATAACTCAATTGCATGTCAGAAGGGCAAAAAAAAAAATTAACTTTTGTTTTTTTAAATATCTAAGTTCATCTTGAACTCCAAGCCCTTTTCCTACTGGTAGCAACCTAATATTTCATTTGACTACCTGAAGAGTCCTCAGTTAGTAAAAGCGAACTGTAAAACTTAGACAGTGAGATCTAAGGTTTTGACACTGCCCAGGGTTTCTTTTCCACTTTTCCTTTTCCAAGACACAATCCGGGTGCCAGAGTGGACCTGTGTGCCCTGTCACACTCAGAAGTCTTTGTCTGCCCCAAGACTGCAAAGATCTTCCACGGGTTTCATAGCTTCAGGATTTTACTTTTAAGGTATAAATGGTAAAGCCTAAATATGTGTTGCTTAATTTTTATTTGAATATTTTTCTAGATACTTGTTGATAAGGTCTAATTCCAATTGGTCAGAGATTCATGCTGTATGATATCATGGCAAAAGCAGTTACTGGCTGTCTCTAAAATAAATTGCAGAAGGACAAAATGGTAGTCTTTTATTTTGCTCACATATTTACCATTTTTGGTATCTTTTCCTCATGTTGAAGACCCAGGTTTCCTCCTGGTGTCATTTCTCATCAATCTGAATAACTTCCTTTCACATTTCCTGATGAAGAAGTCACTCAGCTTCAGCTAGCTAAAAGTGTCTGTTTCCTGAATTTTTTGAAGAATGTATCTTACTGGATGTAGTACTTTAGTGCCAATCATTTCATTATCTTATCATCCCATGATCTCTTGCTTCTTTGCTTCTGATAAAAACTCAGATGTGATTCCTGTCATTGGTCTTTGTATCTGTGTCATTTTCTTCTCTGGCTGGTTAAGACTTTTTATTTTTCAGCAATGTGACTATGACATACCTTTCTGTGGTGAGTGTGTATGTTTATCTTCCCTGGAGTTTATTAAGATTCTTGAGTTTAGAAGTTAGTGTTTTCCATCAGGTTTAGGACATTTTCAGCCATATTTTTCAAATGCTTTTCCTGCTCATTTTCCCTCTCTTCCTCTCTGAGATTCCAATTACACTTATATTAGAATGCTTGATATTGTACCAAATGTTACTGAAGCTCTTTCATTTTAAAAACTTTGTTTCGTTTTGTGTTTTTAAGACTGGCTTATTTGAGTAAAGATATCATCAATTAAACCATGAGAGGATGCTTTTTGACCACACACTTCTATTTCATAGCCATGCCGGGCAGCATGTGGGATCTTAGTTCCCCAACCAGGGATTGAACCCGTGACCCCTGTCTTAGGAGTTCAGTGTCTTAAACATGGGACTGCCAGGGGAGTGCTCAATTTCTTTCTAAAAGAGCTCTTTTTGCTTTAGATTTATCATAGATCACATTGCTCGGTTCCTATGCCTTTATACACTGAATGGCATATTCTTTTTGAAGGCAGCTTAAAAAAAGATTGGCTTATTTGTATCGGCCTGTCTTCTAGATTTTTCTGTTAGAGGTATCCACCGAATTTTTCAGTTCTGAGCCTTGTCAGTTCTGGAACTTCCATCTGATTCTTTTTAAAGCATTGTTTCCATGGCTCTGCTGAGATTCTCTACCTGTTTATGGCAGCGTTGTTGTCATTCAGTCACTAAGTTTTGTCTGGCTCTGTGACCCCACTGACTGTAGCCCGCCAGGCTCCCCTGTCTATGGGATTTCCCAGGCAAGAATACTGAAGTGGGTTGTCATTTCCTTCTTCAGGGGATCTTCCCAACCCAGGGATCGAACCTGAGTCTCCTGCATTGACAATTTTTTTTTTTTTTTAAGCACTGAGCCACCTGGGAAGCCCATCATGGCAGTGTTTTCCTTTAATTCCTCAAATATATTTAGAATAGCTACTATAAATTTCTTATCTGCTGATTCCAACATCTAGGTTTCCTTAGAGTTCTGTTTCTATTGCTTGATTTTTTTTCTTGAGTATGTGTCACATTTTTCTGTTTCTTTGCATATCCAGAAATTTTTTATTGTATTTTTTTGTGAATGGTGGGTTTAGAGATTCTGTATCTTTTGTCTGTCTTTGACGATAGCAGGCAGGAAATTATGGCATATCAACTTGAAGTTATGGAAGCTTGATTTTGACTTTTTTTTTAATTGAAGGATAACTGCTTTACAGTATTGTGTTGGTTGATTTTTACTCTTTAAAATGGGTCTGTTTTGGATAGTTTGCTTAATATGAGGGAAATATCTTCTGTCTTGGGACATAATCTTTGATTGTCTCCCCTCCTTTTTCTCTGGATATCAATAAAATGTTCAAGGTGTTTATGAAATCTCTCCTGGAAAAGTTGGCAAGATTCAAACTCCACATTCTTGTCTCTCTCAGCATTTGAAATCTCTGTTCAGTTTTTAAAATTTTTAGCTTCTTTCAGGATCTAGCTCTTTGATTTTCGGCCACTCTGACAGCCCTGAACTCTGTCCTCTGACACTTCAAACAGTTAAGATTGCAGCTTTCTGTCTGGCAGGCTGAGGACTGCCCTCATCAGAAAACTGTCTAAACATAGGTCTCATCCTGTGTGGTTCCTTTTTTCAAAGGTCAAAGTCCCCTTTGGTTTCTGCCTGCTTCTGGTTGCTCTCCAACACATTCACAGCTTTCCTTTCTAAAATCTTTTGTTTCGAGCTGTTACTTGTTATCTTCAGGAGGTTTGGTGTAGGAGGAAGGAGCTACTCCATCCACCATTATGATGGATAATATAACTAGATGGATGATATAATAGAACTAGAACTTCTTCTATACCCATTTAAGGATTTTAACATTTATTGCAAAATTGGACTTCACAAATATTGTACCAAATTATATTCTTACTGGTAGTGGATGAGAGTTCTTAATATCCATCCTCCCCCTTGGCATCCAGAAAATCTGAAACTAAATATCATGGAATGTTAGAATCTTAGAGACCACCAGATACAGTAATTCCAAGTTCAAGGTCCCTGGATTTCAAAAGGATTCCGGAAGATAGTATACAGCTGAAGAACAATTTTTGTAAGTTACAAACACTGTTTCCAAATATGAAATATATAGTTAATCCATTTTGAGTGACATTACTTTTGGTTAACTTTTCCCTGGTGGCTCAGACAGCAAAGAGTCTGCCTGCAATGCAGGAGACCCAGGCTTGATCCCTGGGTCGGGAAGATCCCCTTGGAGAAGGGAATGGCTACCCAGTATTCTTGCCTGGGAAATCCCATGGACAGAGGAGCCTGGCGGGCTATCGTCCATGGGATCTCAGAGTAGGACATGACTGAGCAACTAACACTTTTTGTTAAAATGACATCCTATTTTTCATGGAAACATTGATTTCTTTTGATAACTTTCTGCAGAAGTAATCAACCAGGACTTCTGCTTGGTAGTTTAGTTATGTTTTTGGCCAACTCAAACAGGCACAATGCATTATTACTGATAAGTGAAGTGTGCCTTTTATGAAATAGGAACCTTGAGGAGAAAGCGAATCAAAGGGATTGCTGGCGGCTCTGGACCCTTTGAGCAGTGATGGGCATTACCTGCCAATGAATTTAGACTTCATCTTTGAGTGTCTCTTTATCTGGATAACTTTGTTGGCTATGGCTTAAGTATCTTTATTTACTTAGGCCCAAAGAGATCAAGGGCTTCCATGGTGGCTCAGCAGTAAAGAATCTGCTTGCCATGCAAGAGATGCAAGTTCGGTCCTGGGGTCAGGAAGATCCCCTGGAGAAGGGAATGGCAACCCATTCCAGTGCGCTTGCCTGGGAAATCCCATGGATGGAGGAGCCTGGTGGGCTGCATTTCATGGGGTCACAAAGAGTTGGACACGACTTAGGGACTAAACAACAACAACACGAAGAGATCAAAGAGCTTGCCTGGAGTTCCACAGAATTACTCCCACTGTGGGTGCAGAGATCAAAACCCAACAGCAGACTTTGTTCTTATCACTGACATGCATCTTAACTGTGAAGGAGTAATTGTTCTATCTACTGTGGTTCAGAAAGAAAAACAGAAAACAGTGAACTGGGAGAAGAGCTTGTCCTGGGAGCATTTTCGTGGTAGGATGGGCAGCCGTGTTCTTTGAAGTGCCCATGATTCCCTTGTCACTAACTTTCAGAAGCAAGAAAATGTCTCTGGCGTCCAGGTGAACAGATTTCTGCAGACCCATTGTATCTTACTAGGTTTTCTTTTTTTTTTTTTTCTCCCTGCAATGTTCATTTCTTACATTTTTACACTGGATTTGGTTTTGTGTGTGTGGATTCACTTCAGTCTTGTTTCCTAGATTTCTAAAGGCAGACACTTCCCATCTTTCGTAATCACCGGAAATGACTGGAGTCGTGTAAACACTTAGCTTGTTTTTCCTTTTGTCATTCCTCCAACATCCAGGCAACTGGAACATATTCCTTAGTATGTATTTTCTGCAGCTAAACTTAGGTCTATTTCAGCACTTGCTTTTTTCCAGGAAAATCAGTGTCCCTATTGGAAGCAGCAATCATGAAGCCACAGAGACTTTGTCAAAGTCTTATGGATTTAAAAGGACTTAGATGAACTTAAAAAAAAAAAAAGTTCAGTTTGCTCTTTTTAAAATTTTTGTTTGTTTGTTTAACTTGTTTTTGGCCGCACTGGCTGGGTCTTGTCTCTAGTTACGGG
>NW_011495064.1:1733509-1738475 GCF_000754665.1 Bison bison bison
CTCAGTAGTGGTGGCGCATGGCCGTAGCTGCTCTGTGGCATCTTCCTGGACCAGAGATCAGAAAACCGGTGTCCCTTGCATTGCAAGGCGGATTTGTAACCACTGGACCACAAGGGAAGCTGGAGTTCAGTCCTCTTTGATGAAAGGTCCAGGACACCAGCAAAGAGAGGCCTGGGAGCCTGTCTCCTCTCCACCTTGAACCTGGTGAACTCAGTCAAATCATTCCCTTTCAGTCTGGGACCTGGCTTGTCTATCCAGAGAACAAGGCTGGAGGCAGACCAGGCCGGCGGCCTCTCCAGTTGTGGGATGCCAGGCCTGAGGGTGGGGCATTCACAGGTAAGATGGGAAAGGGGTCTGTTCCCCATCCAGGCCCTGCAGTCCTCTGAGCCAGGTAGACGATTCCCGCTGGGGCTTCAGATCCACTCGGACCGTCTCTTAAGGAATTATATGTGGGGTGAAAACAGGGCCAGGGGACCTCTTAGACTTCGGGCCAGTCCATTTGGATCTGTGAATTGTGTGTTTTTTCCCCCTACTTTCATCTGAGCTCTTCAAATAAAAGGATTTGAGAAGCTGAGTGCTTTGGACTGTTGACAGAAATAATCGATAAACAATCTGTAATCAGAATCAAAAACAGTTTTATTTGAGCCAAAATGAGGACTGTTATAGCCCAGAAGACAACCTCTCAGAGGATCTGCTTGGGAGAAGCATGGTTTTCAGCAGTTTAATATGTTGTCAGAACAAAGAACATTAAACGAGTCATGGATACAGTCTGTCAAGGTTTTAAAAAAATAGATCAACATGTATAAAGTGAGTCAATATGACCTTGGCACCTGGGATGAGAGTCATATCATCCAAGGACGACCAGCATGGGCATTGCAGGAAGAGCATTTGATCTTTATTTTTAACATAGACATCCTTTACTTCTGGCCAATGAACCTTTTTCTTTTATAATTAAAGTATATATACAATGTATGTTTGATACGCCACAAACAGGCTATGATAGCATGAAATTCAGGTTAACTCATGTAAAAGGCAGAATGACTTCCCCATACTTCAATATGTGAAAATTTCTTTTATCAGGACACATATAAAAATACGTGTGGGCCCTGAAGCCAGAATACTTGACTTAATCCCAGCTGCAACACATACTGGCTGTGTGACCTTGGGTAATTGCTTGTCTGGTCCTCAGTTTCCCCATCTGTAAAATATGACAATAATAGTACCTATCTCATCATTATTAGGATTGTATTAGCTATTATGTATGACAAATTCTCCCTTGCACCCCTGGCATAGAGGATCTTAGTTCCCTGACTGGGGAGCAAACCCATGCCCTCTGCAGTGGAAGTGCAAAGTCTTCACCACTGGACCATCAGGGGAGTGCCAGCTGTTATGTAAGAAATTCTTAAACGGGACCTGCCATGTTGAAGGAAATGGCAACCCACTCCAGTATTGTTTCTGGGAAAATCCCATGGATAGAGGAATCTGCTGGGCTACAGCCTGCGGGGTCACAAAGAGTCAGACATGACCGAGCAACTGAGCACATATGCACATTTACAGTTGATATAGAAAGTACTATATAAATGTGAGCCATCATCGTTTTTACAATTATTATTTTGCTTCCTTTCTCTGTGTTTATTATACATTTCTAATTGCTAAAAGGGGTCCCAATTTTCCATTTATTAAGATGAAAGGAAAGCCTAGCTACCCCCTGCCCCCTTGGCCCTGGCCTGTACATGCTGTTCATCCAGGCTTTTCTTGCTGGAGCCAAAGACACACAATTCTTGTCCGCATGCCCAGGTAGGGGTGTTGAGACACAGAGCAGATGGACCTCCTAGACTGTGGTTTGGGTCCCTGTACTGTCTTTCAACGTCTTTTCTTGGTCTCTCAACTGTCTTTTCAACTCTATAATTTTTTTCATCCTCATTAACGAGGGTAGTCTTTTGTCATAATTATTTTTTGAAAGTTAATATATACACATTGTAAAAATCCTCAAGCACCAAAAGCCCCCTAACTCTGATCCGAAGGTTGATTTTCTTCTCCCGTTACCAGTTTCCTGCATATCCTTCCAGGCTGGTTCTAGGACGGCATTCATTTGTCGTGTCTTCCCTGCTTACTGATCAGCACCATTGGTGCAGCTCTGTAAATGCGTGTGGGTGTACAGACTCGAGTGAGGTTGGCCTCTGGGCTCACCTGCTCAGCTCCCCACAGCCACAGCCATCTGTTTGCACCTGCAGGTCATCAAGGTTTTGGACCTCAGGGCAGGGCCTGTCTTAGTGCAGAGGAGTTCAAGAGCCAGTTTAGTAAGTTGAATGTCATCTAGGTCATTGGCTGGCCTTGCAGCCAAGTTCTAAAATCCACCCTCTGCCTTTGGTCTGGTTCCTGAACCCCTCTAGCCTCTTCCCTTGAGCTTGGCTCTTTGACATGAGAGTTTGCTCAGGAGCTCACCCTGTCCCCTCCAGTCCTGCCCAGAAGCCCACACAAGAGACCAAGGCTGACCCATTGCAGCCGCAGCCCATTCCTCATGTCTGGTCGCCCTGGTCTGTCTGGGCCACTGGGCTCTCTCTGCCAGGACCCTTGCTGGGACCTACTGACACTCTCCCTGTCCTGCACTGCCTCTGATTCTGTGGTCTCCACACTCTATGGGAAGACTCCCTCTCCCTGGCTTATTCTAATCCCAAGCACCTTAGGATTCAAGACGTACCCATGTGACTGAGAGATTCACTTAACCTCTTATGAGCCTCAGTTTCTTTATCTGTAAAATGGGCCTGATAATCCCTGCATAATCCACAGAGTTGGTTAAGAGCCTAGTATTAAATCCTGCCCTGTAGATAGAAGTCCCTTTGGCTTCCTTCCACCCACCTCAGTGGAGATATCGAATTTCCAGGTCCTATCAGCTTCCTCTCCAAAGAGCCCTGGCTGCTCCCTGGCTGCGCCAAGCTCCAAGCTTCCACTTTAACTTAAGGCTTGAAACCAATGAATCTCAATTGACTTAGCTTTCATTCTTCCCAGATTGGTCATCAGAACAGTTCCAGGAGATCATCTCTAAGGTTCTTGAAGGGTGATTAGCAATGACGTCATAATAAAAATGATGGTCAGTATTCATTGAGCAGTAACTGTATGCCAGGTATCCTGCCAGGAGCCATACATGAATGACCTCATGAATCCTTTGTGACCAGCCATGGAGGCAACCTCTCTGCCGTTGACTCATGACTGAGATGCCCGGACAGAGGCTCAGAGTCTGGAAGTGATCTGATAAGGTGGGAGAGGGGCATTTAACCTGTGGGAAGACTCGAAGATCAGCCAATTTATTCAGAGCTTGCTGGAGAAAGGGAGTCAGCCACCATCACTTGCATGTAGCAGAGACTCAAAGGCAAGGGGATGGGAAAGCTTTATAGTGAGGGAGGGGTGAGAAGGGATCAGAGGCTGTCAGCACAGTGGATCTGGAGGCTGTTGGCACAGTGGATCTGGAGGCTGTTGGCACAGTGGATCTGGAGGCTGTTGGCACAGTGGGTCTGGAGGCTGTTGGCACAGTGGATCTGGAGGCTGTTGGCATACTGGATCCGGAGGCAGGCTACATAGGACCGGACATCCTGTGTAATTGATTAGGGCTTTTATCTGGCTTTCTCGTGTTGGTCCTAAGTTGGATGTGGGGACAAAAATTAGAGAAGCTGTCAGTGATTCATCAAGTCCTGGCCATTTTGATGGTTACAGCAATGACTGTTTATCTTCCTGGATTGTCAAGCAAAACAGCAATCTGGGTTCCTGTGAGTCTGACTTAGAGCAGGCTGGTTTCCTGGGCTGTTGGCTGTGAATAAGGGCTTGGTTTCCTGAGCAGGTTGCTATAGGTTATGGGGCAGAATTCTGCTTTTATTTAAATAAAAAAATTTTTTTGGCTATGCTCACAGCATGCAGGATCTTAGTTCCCCAACCAGGGATCGAACCTGTGCCCCCTGCAGTGGAAGCACAGAGTCCTAACCACTGGACCACCAGGGAAATCCCAGAGTTCTGTTTTTATATTTGGCCTGGTCATTGTCCATTTGTATATTCAGTCTCTCAAACCTGAGGAAGTCTAACTCCATATTCTTGGAATCTGGAAAATTCCATGAGGGCTAATTCAAGAGCATCTCAGAAGAGTCCTAGATTCTGAACCTACGAAGGTTTAATCTGCTTCGGGCTGCTGACCTCTGTGGCTCCCAGGTGGGCGTGTTTCTACCGTTTCAGAGGTCTAATGCCTCAGTGGCCCCCAACAGCGGCAGCTGCAGTGTTTCTCGGGGGTCCGAGCCCCTCTCCAGCTAGAGGCCAGGCACACAGCTGCACCCTGAGCAGACCCCAAGCCCCTGCCCCCACGCTAGGGTCTGCAGAGATCAGCACTCCAGACTGGCCGGCTCGACTCAGCTAAGGCTGCCAAGACAAGTTTCTGCTGGGCACATTTTCTGTGTGGTGTGTTTTTCTTTCTTTGGTAGCTCATAAAATTCCCCTGCCTGCCCTGGGCCTCTCGGTCTTTAATCTTCAACCTCTCTTGGAGCTGTCCCTATTTCTTTTTAATTGTGCCTCTTTTTTTTTTTTTTTTTCTAAATGGAAGTTTCCTATTGACTTTTTATGACAATATAGAGACGTGGATGGACTCCAACAAAAATGAAATCTTTATGGAATAGTCATCTGTCTCCTGGAGCCTCCTGACAAATGTTCCTCCTTGGATACCCAGACATCTGTACATATTGGTGGGGAGCAGGGGGCCGTGGGGAGTCGCTCTGGTCTTGGCTGAAGTATCATGACCACGGAGGGAGTGGTGTGCAGCTCAGCCAGCGGGAGAAGGGGAGGGGACGTGAGGGTGACATGAGATATGGAGCAGGAAAAATAAATCTTCCCCAGGTACAATCCCTTTGCCTTAGTGGCAGCTGAATTGGCAGCGCTCCCTAATCCCAAAAAACCTGGCTACCTGACTGCACATGCGACCCACGCGGGG
>NW_011495064.1:1738575-1765267 GCF_000754665.1 Bison bison bison
GCGGGGGTGACGTGTTCAGTGCCCCCTTACTCAGCATCTCTTGCCTTGGGCCCCCCAGCCTGGCCTGAAAAGTCTTTGTCTTTGGGCCCTAACACCAGACATGACTGTCTGGGGTCGTGGGCTCGTTTCCCTTGGGCAAGCTTCCCAGAGTGTGGTCTGGGAATGGCTTGGGATCCACTGATGGTTCTCCAGGGATCAGGAGCCTATGCAGGCATGAGTTACTTGTGCCAGGAGGGGAGGAACAGTTCTCCACTTACAAATCAGTATTAGAAACCACCCACACCACATGCCTGGCCCACATCTGGACACTAGGTCCAAAGGGTCACGGTCCCTTGTCCCACAGAGCTGATGTTCTTGAAGGAGGAAACAGGCAAAAATTAGAAGCCCCCCTCCCCCTGCCAAAAATCAAGTAAATATGTAAATGATGTGACATTTTCAGATTGTGGGGAGTGCGTGGGACAAACAGAGAGGGGAGAGTAGGCTGCTGCGGGGGAGGAAGGGCATCTGTTTTAGACAAAGTTCAGGGAAGCCTGCCTGCTGACACTGGAGATAAGCTCAGGTCAAGGAAAGAGCAGTTCAAGCAGAGAGTCAGCAAGTGCAAAGGCCCTGAGGCACTCGTGGATTTGAAAGCCAGAGAGAAAGTGAGGGTGGCTGGAATGATGTGAGCCCCCAGAGGAGCAGAGGGAGAGGAGGCTGTGTCAGGTCTCGGGCTTTGTGAACAAGCCTTCCCGATGAGCAGCTCTTGTTTCAAGTACAGCATGAGCCACTGTGTGGATTTAGGGAGTGGAAGCCTGACACAACCTGATTTTCATTTTATTTATTAATTTATTTTTTTAAATTGGAGTATAATTGCTTTCTTGGGCAAACGCTGGGAGATGGCGAGGGACAGGGAAGCCTGGCATGCTGCAGTCCATGCGGTCGTGAAGAGTCGGACACAACTTGGTGACTGAACAGCAGCATAATTACTTGATAATGTGATAGTTTCTGCTGTACAATGAAGTGCATCCGCTATAAATACACATATATCCTCTCCCTCTTGAGCCTTCCACCCCACCACCCCCTTCCCCTAGGTCATCACAGAGCCCCAGGCTGAACTCCTTGTGGTACACAGCAGCTTCCCACAGCTAGCTACTGTACACCCACGTCACAGGGTCAGTCACTCAGTCATAGCCAGCTCTGCAACTCCGTGGACTGTAGCCCGCCAGGCTCCTCTGTCCAAGGGGTTCTCCAGGCAAGAACACTGGAGAGGGCTGCCATTTCCTTCTCCATCTTACACTTGGTCATGTATATATGTCAGCACTGCTCTCCCAATTCATCCCACCTTCCCTGCCCTCTCTGTGTCCACACGTCTTTTCTCTGTCTGCATCTGTATTCCTGCACTGCAAATGAGTTCATCAGTGCTATTTTTCTAGCCATAAAAAGAAACAAAAGGGGGTCATTTGTAGAGACGTGGATCAGACATGACTTAGCGACAGAGCACGCATGGATGAACCTAGAGCCTGTCATAAAGAGTGAAGTAAGTCAGAAAGAGAAAAACAAATATATATTAACCCATATATATATACATATATACATATATATATGGAACCTAGAAAAATGATTTTCATTTTAGAGATGCTATTCTGACTGCTGGGTCTCTAGAATGGACTGTAGAAATGTATTAAAATCAAGCTGCCAAGGTTTTGGAGCTTTGAGAAGGTAGCACAAGGCTTCTACTCAAGGAGTTTGGGGAGGAGGGAGGTGTCAGGGTGGCTGTTTCTTTAGGTGGTTTGGGTCTAGAACTGCTTCCTTAAACTTCAGGGCCTCCCATGAAGCTAGTCCCCAGCCTGAGTTTTGAGGACAACTGAGAAGTTATGTTGGGGATAACTGATAGTTATGTTTGCCTCCCTGCCAAGGACAGGCTTTCAGGAGAGGACAAAGCACTGTAGCCTCACACAGGAATTTTGTCAAGGAATGGGATCTCCTCCATGAGTGCCAGCTGTCTACCCAGTAGGAGGAACGGTCATATACATCTTAGTAAGGGAGGAACATGTTTTAGCACCTATGTGGCAGGCTCTATCCCATATCTTATAACTGCCACCACTGCCCGGAAAAGTACTGTTAAATATGAGATCTGGGACTTCCTTGGTGGTAGAGTGGATAAGAATCCACCTTCCAGTGCGGGCGACATGAGTTTGGTCCCTGGTCTGGGAGGATTCCACCTGCCTCAGAGCGACTAAGCTTATACACCGCAACTGCTGAGCCCACGCGCCCTAGAGCTGTGCTCTGCAATGAGAAGTCACCATAAGGAGAAGCCTGCGCACAGCCAACGGAGAGTAGCTCTGCCTCATCACAACTGGAGAAAGCCCCTGCAAAGCAGTGAAGGCCCAGCACAACCACCACAGAAACGATGAAACCTGGAACCAGAGAGCTTAAGTGACTTGCCGAAGGTCACACAGCACTAAAAGGCAGAACTGAGGCTGCGAGTGGCCTTGGAGAGCATCCACGTGCTGAGGGCTCAGTGGGCCCCCTCCCATAAATACTGTCATGGTTCCTCAGGGAGAAGGAGGATCATGCCTGGGAGAAGCTGCGGCACGCTTGGGAGACCCTTGTGTCTTCCTGCCATGGGCCTAAGAACACAGAGTCTGCCTGAAGCCTGCAAGCTTTCAGGAAACATGCTTGACACTGGCCCAAAGAATTAGCTTCAAAGTCTAAGAAGAAAGCTGCAGAGTCACAGCTAGGAATTTAGATCAACAGAGAATAAGAAAAGTGAAAGATGTTCTTTTAGTTCCATTTCTTCCTCCTTCTACACTCGTCTCTGCCTTTTGCAGCTCCAAGTGTCTGACCTCCATCACTTTCCTTCTGCCTGAAAAACCCCCTTTAGCATCCCCTGCAGGGTACATCTCCGGGCAATGAACGCCCTCTGTTTTTGTTTGCCTGAGAAAAATCTTTCTTTATCCTTCACTTTTTTTTCCCAATTAAAGTTTGATTGTGAGGTAGTTGGAAACTCATATGTGTTGTAGGAAATAAATTAGAGAAATCCTGTGTACCCTTAATGCCGCTTCCCCAAAAGTAACATCTTGCCGACCCATAATAAGATATCACGGCCAGAATACTGACATCGCTGCACTTTTATGTATATTCATTGGTGTGTGTGTGCACACACAGGTGCACATGCATGCAGTTAGTTCTGTTCAGTTATATCCCATGAGTACGTTTGTGTATCCATCACCACAGTCAAGGTATGTTTTATTTCCTTCACCAGAAGGATCTCTCAGTCTGCCCTTTTATAACCCACTCCCTCCTCTCCCTCAACCCTGGCAACCAGTGGTCTGTTCCCTTTTTATAATTTTACCATTTCAAGAATATTTTATAAATGGGGTCGTGGTCCATATGTCTTTTTCACTCAGCGTAACTCTCTGGAAATTCATCCATGTTGTTGGGTGTATGGATACCCAACCTCCCTCTGGATTGCTGAGGGCTATTCCATGATAGATGTACCATGATTTGTAGTGTTTAACCACTCATCACCAAAGGACATCAAAGGCTGTTTCTCATTTGGGGGCAGGGAGATCATGGAGAAATGGTCCAAGAGAGGATGGAGAAAAGAGTCCCCACCAAACCAACCAACCAACCAACCAACCAAATGAGCTAGAGAGAGAATAAGCAAGCCTGTGCAGTGAGTGAGGATGGGGAGTGCAGTGGCTGGGGGGAGGCGGAAGTGGCTGCTCCAGGAAGGCCCATCCAGGATGAAGAGAGAATTACAGAGTGGAAAGTCGTAAAATAAATTCTCATGCCTCTGCAGGTTCCTTATTTTCAGTAAAACCCGTATTCTCATACAAGAATTTGCATAGCAGACGTTTCTCCTCTTGGGAAGAGATAGCCCAAGTCAGTGCAGATCACCTGCAGCTCCCAGCCCTGCATGCACACACTCCCTCATTTGCTAATGTGCACACGCTTTTGCACACATGCACACAAGTCCAGGGCTTTCCTGGACTTCCTTGTTGCTCAGTGGTAAAGAATCCACCTGCCAATGCAGGAGACACAGGAGACTTGGGTTCGATCCCTGGGTTGGGAAGACCCTCTGGAGATGGAAATGGCAACCCACTCCAGTGTTCTTGCCTGGAAAGTCCCATGGACAGAGGAGCCTTGAGGGCTGCAGTCCATGGAGTTGCAGAGTCGGGACACGGCTGAGCAGCTGAACAGCAGCGAGGCCAGCGCCAGCGCCGCCATGCTGTAAGGGGCTCCGCCGCCTCCTTTCTTGAGGCAGGTGTTCTTGCGACATCAGAGCATGGTCTCTTCATATATTAATAGCTTCTGATCACCAGGCCCCTTGCCCGCTGATGCCTCTTAGGCTTTGGGGGATGAGGGAGTAAGAGTCGTTTATTCTTGGCATCCTGATTAGAACTTGGAATTTAGTGCCTGCTAGAAATAATCCATGGAGCATGGAGTTTTAGAATTACGTCTTTTGTGGAATGTCATAGGACTCTAGTCACCCCAAAACATTTTTGTCTGTGGGAAAATATACCTTGAGTTCCATCTTGCCAGTGAAGTTTTATGGGTTTGAGTGTTGTGTAAACTCTTCATATTATCCAGCAATATGTGTTTATTATAAAAAAAAAAAAATCAAGGATAAAGAAGAAAATAAATATAACCCATGGTTTTTTATTGCATTTTTTTCTTACAAAAACATAATATTGCACATACTATATCATATCTGGCCTTAGTTGGTAACTATATAATGCAGAATTGTAAAATTGGCCCCCCAAGATTCTATGCCTAAACCCCAGAACTATGAATACCATGAGCTACCATGCCCATGAAAAGATTACCTTACTTGGCACAAAAGAACTTGGTAGGTTTAATTTAAGGTTATTAGTTAGTTGATTTTAATATAGGCAGGTGATCCTGGATTGTCTAGAAGATTCCAGGGGGAATCCCATGTGCCCTTAAAGGCAAAAGGAGAAGTCAGAGAGACTCAAAGCATAGGAGGGATTTGATGTCCATTGGTGTCTTTGAAGGTGAGGCCACAAGCTAAGGCAACAGGGGAGCCATCTGGGAGCTGAGAAAGACCCTAGTTGGCAGCCAGCAGGGAGATGGAGATCTCAGCTCCAGAGTCACAGAGTACTGAATTCTGCCAACTTTAAAGCGTCTGTAAGCAGATCCTTCCCTTCAACCTCAGGATAAGTGCATAGGCTAGCTGACACCCTGATTTCAGCTTGTGGGACCCCAAGCAGACACGCCAGTGAGCCTACCTGGACTCCACACCTACAGAACTGTGAGATAATAAATGGGTGTTGCTTTACACTGCCCAGGTTTGTGATAAATGGTTCAGTTCAGTTCAGTTGCTCAGTCGTGTCTGACTCTTTGCGACCCCATGAATCACAGCACGCCAGGCCTCCCTGTCCATCACCAACTCCCGGAGTTCACTCAAACTCATGTCCGTCGAGTCGCTGATGCCATCCAGCCATCTCATCCTCTGTCGTCCCCTTCTCCTCCTGCCCCCAATCCCATCAGGGTCTTTTCCAATGAGTCAACTCTTCACATGAGGTGGCCAAAGTATTGGAGTTTCAGCTTCAGCATCAGTCCTTCCAATGAACACCCAGGACTGATCTCCTTTAGGATGGAGTAGGTTGGACCTCCTTCTTGCCGTCCAAGGGACTCTCAAGAGTCTTCTCCAACACCACCATTCAAAAGCATCAATTCTTTGGTACTCAGCTTTCTTCACAGTCCAACTCTCACATCCATACATGACCACTGGAAAAATGAGAGCCTTGAGTAGACGGACCTTTATTGGCAAAGTAATATCTCTGCTTTTCAATATGCTATCTAGGTTGGTCATAATTTTCCTTCCAAGGAGTAAGCGTCTTTTAATTTCATGGCTGCAGTCACCATCTGCAGTGATTTATGCAGCATTAAAATCCAATCCTGTCATAGACCACAAGTGTTTTTTCCATGCCAGTAAGCTTATTTGACATGTTTTGGTGGCTGGAGAGTATTCTATTGCATGGATGTCCCATACTTTGGGAAGTGTCCTTTAATGATGGACACTAAATCATCTTTGATTTAACACATGCATTTGCAGAGGGCACTCCCAAACCGAGACTTCACATATCTTACTCTTACTTACCAGGGCAGAAGTTTCTGAGAAATACCCTCCGCATCCGTGGGCCTCAGCCAGAGCAGACTAGACTCATGATTTCCGATGTGTGCTGGGTCTTGCTGACACTGTACCCTGACTTCAAACAACCTCTCTCCCCATGCCCTGCCTCATCTTAGTAGACACACTTTTCAAAAAGCAGAGCCTCCATACCTCTAATCACAGTGAAATGGAGTAACAGGGACCAGATTTATCCTCTTGCATGAAACAAACAAATATGGCAAAACTATATGAATCTACAAAAACTTACTAGAACTGAGTCCAAAATGGGCAGGATCTAAGATCAATAAGAAAATCACTTGCATTTTTATGTACCAGGAATGGACAATCAGACATTGAAAAATACCACTGATAGTAATCTAAAAAATAGGAAATATTTAAGAATAAATCTGGCAACAGATTTGAAAGTATGCTGAAAACTGGGCTTCCCTGGTAGCTCAGCTGGCGAAGAATCTGCCTGCAATGCAGGAGACCCCAGTTTGATTCCTGGGTCGGGAAGTTCCCCTGGAGAAAGGATAGGCTACCCATTACAGTGTTCTTGGGCTTCCCTGGTGGCTCAGATGATAAAAAATCCGCCTGCAATGCAGGAGACCTGGGCTCAAACCCTGGATTGGGAAGATCCCTGGAGAAAAGAATGGCAACACACACCAGTATTCTTGCCTGGAGAATTCCCATGGACAGAGGAGCCTGGCGGGCTACAGTCCATGATTGCAAAGAGCTGGACTCGACGGAGCAACTGAGCACAGCACATGCTGAAAACTACAAAGTATTGCTGAAAAAAATTAAATAAGACCTAAATACATAGAAAGATATACATCTTCTGGGTCACAACACTCAATATTTTTAAGATGATTTTTCTCTAAGTTAATATATCAATTTAATGCAATCTCAGTCAAAAATCCTCAAAGACTTTTTGTGTGTGTGTGTGCTTTTTTTTTAGAAATTGATAAACTGATCCTCAAATTTAAAAGAAAACATAATAGACCTGGGATAGCTAAAGGATTTTTGAAAAAGAAGAACAAATTTGGAGGACTAACACTATCTGATTTTAGATCTTATTGTAAAGTTATAAGAATGAAACAATGTGGTATTGACATGCAGATGGATCAACAGAACAGAATCTGTGTTTTAGAAGTAGATCAGTTGATTTTCAACTAGGATGCAAAGGCAGTTCAGTAGAAAAAAGATACTCTTTAAACAAGTGAAGTGATGCTGAAACAATCGAATATCCACATGCATGAAAGGTTGAACTTTGATGAGTATCTCGCACCGTATACAAAAATGAACTCAAAATGAATCATAGGTCAACTTTTAAAACCTACAGCTGGGTGGGATTTGAGAGAATAGCACTGAAACATGTACATTACCCTATGTAAACTAGACGACCAGAGCAAGTTGAATGCATGAAGCAGGGCACCCAAAGCCAAGGCTCTGGCACAACCCAGAGGGATAGGGTGGGGAGGGAGGTGGGAGGGGGTTCAGGATGGCATGACACATGTATACCCATGGCCAATTCATGTTGATGTATGGCAAAAACCATCCAATATTGTAAAGTAATTATCCTCCACTTAAATAAAAAAAAAAACAAAAAACAAAAAAAACCCTACAGCTGTATAAGTTCTACAAGAAAATACAGAAGAAAATTCTAGGCAGAAGAGAAAGTCAGAGAGCCTCTGAAACTGAAACTGAAATTCTGGGTTAGGCAAAAAGGTTTTAGATATCTGACAACAAAAGCATGACATATGAAAAGTTGGATTCATTGGACCTCATAAAATTTAAGGACTTCTACTCTGTGAGAGACACTGTTGAGAAGACGAAGAGATAAGCCATACACTAGAACATATTTGCAAGTCACATATCTAACAACAGATTTGCATCCAGAATATTAAAAAAAAGAATTCAAAATCAGTAATAAGAGAACAACCTAATTTTATAAATGCGAAAAAGAATTGAAAACACACTTCATCAAAGAAGATGTATGAAGGCCAAATAAGCGCAATATCATTGGGAATTAGGAAATAAAGTGTAGACTACAATACAAGATAACACTCCACACCGATTAGAATGTCTGAAATTTAAAATACTGATTGAAATGTGGAGGGGCTGCCACCTTATACACTGCCAGTGGGCACAAAATATAACACATCCACTGTGGAAAACAGATGGGCAGTTTCTTAGAAAAATAAGCATACAGTTGCCCTGTGACCCAGCCCCTCTACTCTTCATATTTGCCCAAGAGAAATGAAAGCACATGTCTGCTCACATGAATGTTAACAGTGGCTTTACTTTTTAAAAATGTTTAATTTTTAATGTGGACCATTTTTAAAGTCTTCATTGTTTCCGTTTCTGTAGAGTCAATGTTGTTTGTTTTATGTTTGGGTTCTTTGGCCAGGAAGCGTGTGGGATCTGAGTTCCCCATCCAGGGGTCGAACCTGCACCCCCTGCATTGCAAGGCCAAGTCCTAAACTTGACTGGACTGCCAGGGAAGCCCTAGCAGCTTTGCTTTGAATAGCTCAAGACTAGAAACAATCCCCAAATATGGTGAAGGTGAAGGTGAAGTCGCTCAGTCGTGTCTGACTCTTTGCGACCCCGTGGACTGTAGCCTACCAGGCTTCTCCGTCCATAGGATTCTCCAGGCAAGAATACTGGAGTGGGTTACCATTTCCTTCTCCAGGGGATATTCCTGACCCAGGGATCGAACCCGGGTCTCCCGCATTGGAGGCAGACTCTTTAACCTCTGAGCCACCAGGGAAGCCCAGTCCCCAAATATAGCAACAAGTAAACAGATGAACGGTGATGTGTCCCTGTAATGGAATACTGAGATACGAAAGTTGTCACCCGTGGGAGTATGGGAAATGAAGCTGCGAGTCAGGAAATCTGAAGCTGAAGAGTTAGATACATGGATGGCGGATCCTGGGAGCCAAGTTTCTCATCAGTGGAGTGGGAGGTTACAGACAAGCCAGGGGGAGAGGCTGAAATGATCTATGGAGCAGTGGATTAGCAATGTAGACCTCCACAGGGACTCATGTTTAGCTTAATATTGATACAGATGGACACATACAACATATTTATAGATATAAAAGTGAAATTGTTAGTTGCTCAGTCATGTCCAACTCTGGGATCCTATGGACTATAGCCTGCTCCTCTGTCAGTGGGATTCTCCAGGCAAGAATACTGGAGTGGGTAGCCATTCCCTTCTCCAGGGGATCTTCCCGACCCAGGGATTGAACCCTCATCTCCTGCATTGCAGGCAGATTCTTTACCATCTGAGCCACTAGGGAAGCCCATTTATAGATATGGGTTAGTATAAATACCCATGTTTACGTTTTCTAAATTTTTTATTTTTATTTATTTTACTGTGCTGAGTCTTAGTTGTGGCATGCGGAATCTTTAGTTGTGGCATGTGGAGTCTAGTTCCCTGACCTGGGATTGAACTTAGGCCCCCTGCATTGGGATCATGGAGTCTTAGCCCCTGAACCACCAGGCAAGTCCCAATTCCCAGATTTACTTGCTCTGTCAGCTAAGAAGTGCTGAAAGAAATGCCATCCCTGTAGCAAGTAGGTGCACCTAGTGCCCAGGTCTTAGGCTTTACGACTACTCTCCAGTAAAAGGGAGTAGGACTTCTTGGAGAAATGGCTGTTTCTAGGATGGGCAGGATGAGCCTGAAGCATCTTCTGGGGTCAGAGAGTAAGGGCTCAGAAAAGCAGACAGCAACAGGCAATGATGGAAGTGTGTCCAAGGAACACAGCCTCTGCGAGAAAGAGCTCCCATTGGCCAAGGCAGAAACAATGTGAGCAATAAAATAGTCTTGGATTATAAATAATCCAATATAAAATTTCATAGTGATAATATGAATAAACAGATGGAGAATAGGTAAATCTCCCACACAGTGGAATTTCAGATAATTAATGTAGATCCTCTGCCCCCAAGGAGGTGGAGCAGAATTCCTGTACACAGAAACTTCCTTTCAAGAGGACAGCATGGAAAGGGAGAAAAAGAACCTTGAAGGACTTCTCAGGTGGCCCAGTGGTAAAGAATACACCTTGCAATGCAGGGGATGCAGGTTCGATCCCTGGTTGGTTAACAAAGATCCCACATGCACGGAGCAACTAAGCCCATGCTCCACAGCTACTAAGCCTACACGCCGTAGCTAGAGAGTCCATGAGCTTCAACAAAGATCCCGCATGCCACAACTAAGACCCAAAGTAGCCAAGTAAATAAGATAAGCTTTAGAGAAACCCAACAAACACTACCTTGGCCAGAAGATCAAGGTCAACATCAAGAGTAATAAGGCGTCTTGAATGCATGTCCCCTTGCTGTAATGGGATGAGAATGGTACTTGACTTCTGGGTTTTCCTCCCAGAAATCCATAATCCCAGCCTAATCGTGAGAAAATGCCAGGCGAATCCCGATTGAGGAACACTCTGCAAAATACCTGACCAGTGCTCCTGAAAAATGTCCAGGTCAAAAGCAAGGACAGTCTGAGACAATGTCTCAATGAAGAGAGGGTTAGGAAGACAGGACCACTTCACGTGATATGATGTCCTGGATGGAATCCAAGAACAGAAGATGGAGATGGAGGCAAAACTAAGGAAATCTGAAGTCACTCGGTCATGTCCAACTCTTTGTGACCCCATAGAGCGTGCCAGGCTCCTCTGTCCATGGGATTCTCCAGGCAAGAATACTGGGGTGGGCGGCCATTTCCTCCTCCAGGGGATCTTCCCAACCCAGGGATCAAACCCACATCTCCTGCATTGCAGGCAGATTATTTACCACTGCACCATCTGCGAAGCCCTCAAGGAGTTTATCAAATCCCAAAGAAGAAGTTACGTCCTCTTGGGAAAGTATCTGCAGAGAGGCAACCGTCCGGTTTCCTGTAGCTGTCCTTCTGGACTGCAGCCGATTCCCCACACATGCCCGTGGCACCTGAGCGTGTGGGCAGAAACGCGTCTGCTGAGTGGAATGAAACCCTGCAAGTGCTCTGAGGGTTGAAACTTTGAAGAGGTTGAGATCTTTGAGAGCTGAAGAACCTTTGAATCTCCCTTTGGCTCCCTCTACCCTGACCACAGCCCTTCTCTTGATGTAAAACACGTGCTCAGATTGACAACAATGTGGCTGAGCCGACAGGTCTGTTTTGCTCTTTGCTTCCTCAGTGGTTGGAAACAGACCTTCCTTGGAGATCTGCCAGACGCCGTAAATGCGCGATCCATCCCCCCACCCTCGATCGTATCTGTGGAGTTGCGACAGGGAGCAGGGACTGGCCTCTCTGCAGCTGGGAACAGTCTGTGTGGCTGGCTGTACTGGGGTGGGGTTCTCACAGCTTTGGAGAAGATGGAGTGAAGGTGCCTGGCCTTTCTTGGAGGCATGTAAAGGTTAAACTGAAATGTCCAGGAGCCCATAGAGGGAACCTTCCGGAACAGGGTGTGCATGACCCCCCCTCACCCACCAGTTCTACAGATGACATCCTTCTCCATGTGATAGACAGCCTGCCTTCAAACCAGAACACCAGGCTTCCACGCTCCCTTCTGCCACTGAACCAGCTGTGCCACCCTGGATGAGTCCCATGACCTCCTATCAAAGAAGTGAGTGGACTGAGTATTTACTAAAGAATCTTCCAGTTCTCAGAAGTCTATGAGGTCGTTTGTTTCTGAGCGAGTGGAAAATTGGCTACACTTCATCACCCTCTCTGTGTGATCCAAGTTGCGTTCATCCATGTGTGCTCAGATGCGTCCAGCTCTTCATGGCCCAATGGACTCTAGCCCTGCCATGCTTCTCTGCCCATGGAATTTTCCAGGCAGGAATACTGGCTGAGTTGCCATTTCCTCCTCCAAGGCATCTTCCTGGCCCAGGAATCAAACCTGAGTCTCCTGCTTGGCAGGTGCATTCTTTACCACTGAGCCACCAGGGAAGCCTTATTGATACTCATTGGGACCTAATTCCTCACCTGGGTATGCTAACACTAGAAGCATCAATCATAATGTCCATCATGGGAAAGAGTTTTCAGGTCTCCTCCTGGAAACAAATTGGGATAACTGGAAAATACACAAGAGGCCAGGTCTGTAAGTTGTTTTAACAAGAGGGATTGTTCTACACCATGGTTTCCAGAGAGTCCCACCTGTGCCCAGAAGGGGAAGCGGATGCTTTCATTGCTTTGGAAAACTTATGGGAGAAATAAACAATATAATTTCTGTTGAGAACAAGGCAGGGTAAGGACTCCAGAAGGAAGTCTGAGCTGAGAACTCCTGAGCTATGCTTGCCTTGCAAGGTTTTACCCTTTGTTCCAACATAAAGTAGGCTCAGTGCCTGTAGGACAGAGCTCGAGGGGCCTTCACCGTTCATTTTAAAGATAAACCACCCACAACACCCGGGTCCCTCATCTTTGCCTTTTTAGTAGCATCTGTATCAGTTTGCTGGGAGCAGCATAACCAAGTATCAAAGCCGGGGGCTTAGAACGGAAGCTGACTGTGCCAGTTCTGCAGACTGGAAACCCGAGATCAAGGGTCGGCAGGGCTGGCCCCCTCAGAGGCTCGAGGGGGAGCCTGCTGCAGGCCCCTCCCTGCTCCTGGATGTTGGCTGGCTGTCCTGGGTGGTCTCTACCTTGTAGCTGCATCACCCCCCATCTCTGCCTTCATCTTCGCATGATGTTCTCCTTGGGTTTTTTTTGGCTGTGCCAGGTCTTAGTTATAGCATGTGGGATCTCACTGAAAAAGACCATGATGTTGGGCAAGTCGAAGGCAGGAGGAGAAGGGGAAGATAGAGGATCAGATGGTTGGATGGCATCACTGACTCGATGGACATGAGTTTGAGCAAGCTCCGGGACTTGGTGATAGACAGGGAAGCCTGGCATGCTGCAGTCCATGGGGTCGCAAAGAGCTGGACACGACTGAGCAACTGAACTGAACTATGGGATCTCGTTCCTGGGCCCCCTGCATTGGGACTGTGGCGTGTAAGCCACTGGACCACCAGGGAAGTTCCATGATGTTCTCCTTGTGTGCATATCTCTGTGTCCAGATTTCCCCTTTTAATTTTTATGAGGACATCAGTTATATTGGCTTAGTGTTCTGGATGCTCTCTGCTTCCCCCTTCCCCTGGGCCCCGTCATTGCTGCATCACAGACATAAACTGAGCTCAGGTCCCTGGTAGAGTCCAGTGTAAGCTGACATCAGTGCCCCTGCCGGGGGCCGGGCCCGGGGCAGGGCTCTCAGACCCACCCAGAGGAGAGCAGGCAGAGGATTCGTGGTGCTGGCTCACACAGCCCTGCTGTGCCTCAACTCCCCCTGTGAAGTGGGGGTGATGCTACGCCCTGCCCTGCCCACCTAGGCTCACGGTGTTATTCGCACAGTTGTGTCTTGACTCTTTGAGACCCCATGGACTGTAGCCTGCCAAGCTCCTCTGTTCACGGGATTTCCCAAGCAAGAATACTAGAGTGGGTTGCCATTTGCTTCTCCAGAGGATCTTCCCGACCCAGGGTTTGAACCCAGGTCTCCCACATTGCAGGTAGATTCTTTACTGTCTGAGCCAGCATAGGAAAACTAGATGGACCGGCTTTGAGAAGACCCACACCTGGTGACCCAGGGAGCATACTGACTATGGATGCTCTGTGCCAGCTGGTTGTCTCATCTCCTCAGGGCATTCCCTGTGCCGGCTGGCAGGGACACTGACTAATGACTAAGATATACCTGGCCTTCCCTGGCCCCGCTTCACACACAGCAGAGGCTCAGCCAGTCCCCATTGGCAGCCTGCCTGCCTGTCCGGCTGCTCAAAGCAGAGGCTGAAACCCCCCTGGGTTGCATTTCAGGAGCCCCAGCCTGCTCTCCCGGGCACTGAGCTCTGAGCAGCACAGACTCTGGGGCTGTGCTCTGGCCAGGTGAGCCGGCCACACCTGTGGCTAAGGTTTCTCCCTTGGGGTCCCCCTCTCTCTCCACCAGCCTTTTCCCCCCAAATCGCCTCCATCCTGCAAGATTGACAGCTGACTCTGGGCTGGGAACAGAGGATAGGAAGTGGTCTTTGCCTGAAGCCCGTTGCCTTATTTACCCTGGCCGCCAGGCCTCTCCCAGCAGCCCTAAGAAAACAGAGGACCGTCCAGAGTCAAGTTCTTGCGTGTTTTCTCCCTGGAGGTGGATCAGGTTTTAAAGGAAGGTTTCCTGCGGCCTGCAATACCATTTTGGTTTGTTTTACCTGTCTCCACCTGCGGGGCAGGGAATTAACCTGCTGGCTGGGGGCTGGGCCGGCAAACTCCGTCAGGGTCAGGCGAGCAGAGCTCAGGGGTGTGGGTCTGACAACACGCCGAGGAGGCCTGTTCTCCTCCACAGAGCTTTGCGCACGGGGAGGCCCAGGCCCCGATCTGAGCAGGGCTGCGAGTAACTCGATATGTTTTCTTTCGTTGCTGTGGACAGGGTGTGCCAGATTTAAGTCTGCCGCATCTGTGTCTGTCTGTCGGGTTGTTGCAGGGGGAGGGGGCAAGGAGGAGGGTTATCAGAGGGAGAGAGGAGCATGTCCCTGTGTTTTATCCCTATCCATCTTCCTTTTCCCTTGCCTGCATTGCTCACTCTTTGCGGTATATAACCTGCCACAACTGTTTTCGTGTCTCAACCCCTAACCCTTTGGAGACCGCTGTGCTTTGTGCCTCCTATAAAGCAGCTTTACAGACGCCTTCGGGGCGCCCTATCTGGGAAGCCCTGGCACTGTCAGAGTTAACAGCAGGCCTCTGGAAACTTGAACTTCCCCAGAAGTGCTTGTGCAGCAATTAGCAGAGCCCCACTCAGATACAGAAAAAAAGTCCCCTCGATTATAAATAAACAAGCAGCCAAGGGTATTGGAGCCAAGAGTCACCACTGTGTGCCCCAGGCCTGTGGCGGTTACCCCCGTTGCAGAAAAGCCCGCACCTTCCAGAACTGGGATGGAGAAGCCTGATGCTCTAGCAGGATTCCGAGGAAAGGTGGGAATCTGCTGTTGGGTGAAAACCCATCAGGCTGGGCCTCACGTGTAAGATGCCCAAGGTGCACCAGCCTGAGGATGGTAGAAAGGGCCACTCATCGCAGCCTGGGCTGATGGATGGATGGCCTTTTCTGGGTGAATAGGAGCCTTGCTTCGCTTTGCTGGAGGGAGATACCAGGCTGGCAAAATATTTGATATTGCCTAAAGAGTGGTGGCCAGAGATAGCGCCTCACCCAGCGCCGCACTCAAGGGGGGCGGATGTCATTCCTAAGGCCCCAAGGCCCTGTGGGATCAGGGCACAGGAGTGAAGAGCCTATCTCTGTGTTTATTTCTTCCAGCCATCACAGAAGTGCTGCAAAATACAGAACCGTAGGTCTCCTTTCGAGGAGAAGATGTCTTGGGTCATCCTGGGCTATATTTAGAATGGAAAATGTGCTGGCTCAGAGAAAACCGATCATGTGCCCTTCTCCAGGATTCATGCTGAGCTGGGAACCCTGCCCCATCACCCGCCCTTCCCATCCTTCCCACAGCCCTGCCACCCGCTTCCTCCTCCAGGGAGCCCTTCCAGCTTGTCGGGAGACCCTGCAGGGAAAGGCCCAGTTTCTCTTGTGAATAAACTTCACAAGCATCCCCCTCTCGTAAGGACCATGAGGATCTTGTGGAGGGCTGTGTGCAAGGCTGGCTGAGAACTCAGAGCTCAGAAGGGGGTGTTTGACCTGATCATGGGAATTCCTCGGCTCTCCCCAATGCCCACTTCTGCTTCTCCAGGTGTGAAGGCTGGGGACATTGTGGCAGGGAGTGGACCCGCGGATCCCTGCCCTAAGGACCGTCCTGGGTCCAGCCCCTTGGTTGTGCTTTGGGCAGTATTGCCACCCTAAGACAGCACGGAGGTCAAACCAGTCAATGCTAAAGGAAATCAACCCTATTGGCAGGACTGGTGCTGAAGCTGAAGCTCCAATACTTAGGCTACCTGATGCAAGGGGCCAACTCATTTAGAAAAACCCTGATGCTGAGCAGGATTGAGGGCAAGAGGAGATGGAGATAACAGAGGATGAGATAGTTAGATCTGACTCAATGGACATGAGTTTGAGTAAACTCTGGGAGATGGTGAAAGAGAGGGAAGCCTGGCGTGCTGCTGTTTATGGGGCTGCAAAGAGTGGGACACGACCTAGCGACTGAACAACAACAGGCACGGAGAGCTTCGTGGTGGTGATTGTTGGGCCAGTCCCCATCAGTGCCCTGTTAACTTTTCGTAACCATCAGAATGTTTTCAAGAACCTGGAAGTTCATTGCATCACTGTTTTGCTTTCGGAGCTGCACGTGATTTCTCAGAAGGAGCGGCCCAGACCCGTCCTGTCTCCTATACTGACCCAGCCACGAATTTTCACTTTACTGGGGTCAAGGGGTCAGAAGGGGCACCACTGAAGGCAGCGTCTGCTGCCCGTGCCCATGGAGACAAGGAGGCGATGGGGACACAGTGACACTCTCAGCTCTTGGGCACATGCTCTGGGCTGGGGCGCCACGTCTGTTTCTGATCTCCACAGCCTCTCTGAGAGGTGGGAATTACGGCGTCCATTTTCCCATGGAGGAAACTGGGAGTTAGATGCCTTGTCATGGACTGTTCCCCCGCCCTCCTCGCCCAGCTCCCCACCATGGTCTTGCTGGTTCTCCCTGTGACATGCAGCCCTTGTTCTCCTGTGACGTCACCCACTTGGCCCCCAGTCCAGCCTCTCGCCCACTGGACTCATTCTCCACACAAACCAGCTTGATCTTTGGGAAAGACTCTGAGCTGTACCCTTCTCCTCCTTATTACCTAATAGTGGCTTCCTGTTGCCCTTAGAATGGAATTCTGACTCCTCCCTGTACATGGCTAGCACCTCCCCTAGGTCTTGGCTGCGGCTCATCCCCTCTACTCAGGCCAGTCCAGCCTCAGGGCCT
Source organism: Bison bison bison (assembly GCF_000754665.1). NCBI lineage: Eukaryota > Metazoa > Chordata > Mammalia > Artiodactyla > Bovidae > Bison > Bison bison. The sequence goes on from NW_011495064.1 coordinate 1,755,590, forward strand.
TGGCACCTGCTGTTCTGTGTCCCTGGTGTGGACCCTGGACCCTGAGTACATTGCTGTCTCTTTCCAGCAAGGGCTGAGGCCCTGTTCTAGTTGTGGTTAACTCTACAACCCCCTCTTGCACATCTGTTCTCTCGGGCAGGAAGCAGGCATTCAGGCTCCCACACTGTGAGGCTGATACCTCCATCCCCAAGATGCAGGCCTTCCCCAGAAGCCTGTAGTCTGCTCCTTTGTCCCAGGGTGAGACAGCCTCTCAAGAATCAAGTCACTTGCTTCCTTCTTGCACAGGTTGTGATGGACGTGATTCTTCCACCTTGGGCCTGTTGGCCAGAACTGAGGCTCTGCAATTAGGGTGAAATAGCTCCTCGTTCATGGAGCTTTAGGACATGAACTGACGCATCATATCCTCAAGGTCTATCCAGAGGGGAAGCGGACCACCTCCACCTGCATTAGATGGCCTTTCTTAAACCCAGCACACTGGCATGCTTTCTGCACTAGGATTTTCCTATTTAATTATTGCATCATCTAAGAAGACAACTCTCTTATAACTGGTGAAGCTTGGGCTGGCTTGACCATCCTGCTCCTGCCCACACACCATTTGATCTATTGTTATTGTTTAGTTGCTAAGTTGTGTCCAACTCCAGGCTTCTCTGCACATGGGATTTGCTGGGCAAGAATACTGGAGCGGGTTGCCATTTACTTCTCCAGGGGATCTTCCTGACCCTATTGCTTTCAAATAACTCATTCCTAGTTCTGAGGCTCCTGAGATCCACCAGTCTCCTGGAAGCAGTCCCGTATTTGTTGCTCAGAAAAACTGGCCCTTTCAAAGGGCTACTCTAGGGGGGCCTGGGACAGTAGCCACCTGGAGGAGACTCTTTGAGACAACAGCTGATCCTTTGCACAAGATGACACTTGAGGCCCTCATAGAGGCTTCCCCAGTGGCTCAGCAGGTAAAAGAATCCTCCTGCAATGCAGGAGACACAGGAAACACAGGTTGAATCCCTGGGATGGGAAGATCCTCGGGAGGAGGAAATGGCAACCCATCCCAGTATTCTTGCCTGAAGAATCCCGTGGACAGAGAAACTTGACAGGCTACAGTCCATAGCGTCACAAAGAGCTGGGCATGACTAAGCAGGCATGCATGCAAACAGGCAAATAAGGATCCCTTTCTCTTACCCTCTGCTGGTTTTACCAGCTTCCCCATCTCTGTGCCTTCTAGCTCAAAACTGAAAATTTCAAATGAAAAAAGAGAGAGAAGACAAACATGAAGTAACATTGACTAGTCCATTGAGGCCATCTGTCAACCATCTTTTATGTCCCTGATTTATTTTATAGCCCTAGTGTCAAACCTTCCTTGTCAATTTAACACGTGAACATTTTTTAATTAAAATTCAGTATCATCAAGCAGGTCACAGAGTGTGAGCAATGTTCTCTTTGCTCTAAAAATCCTCATGTAATGAAGCTGCCGTTCACAATTGTTTTCCAATGACCTGCTTATTAAAAAAAAAAATGATTTTCAAGGAACAGAAATGGTGCCTTTTCACAGCAGGGGGTCCAGCAGGAATGAGAAGCTTACCAATTCACAGCCCAGCCCCTGGGGGATGCCGGGGGTGCGGAATGTTGTCAGATGTCAATTTGGACTGAGTGTTTCTGAATATATGTGATGGTTCTTCTTGGGTTCCCTGTGGTGCATTTTATAGACTGATGTCACTTTTTAAGAGAGAAATTATTAGATGAATGTTGATAAATGAATGTACGTTCAGTGTGCTGGAATCGAGATGAGAACTCCAGTGAAGAAGCAGGAAAAGGCTTTAGAAGAGAGTCGGGGACCAGGGGGCTGGGCTGGGGCACATTGTCCATGTCCAAGGCCTTCTGCACCAGAGACAGACCCCCGGAGTCCTACCTGGTGAGCAAGCCAAGCCAAGGCAGCCTCTGCAAAGCCCCAAGGACCCACAGCGAGGGTTGCAGATCAAGCTGGGCCTGGTTTTGGGGTTTGTTTTCAGTTCCTGAGCCAACATGTAGAAATCTAGTGACTTCTGCTTGCGAAACACTTCAGTCGTGTCCAACTCTTTGTGACTCTATGACCCGTAGCCCACCAGGCTCCTCTGTCCATGGGATTCTCCAGACATCAATACTGGAGTGGGTTGCCATTTCCTACTCTAAGGGATCTTCCCCACCCAGGGATATAACTCCCATCTCCTAAGTCTCTCACACTGGCAGGTGGATTCTTTACCACTAGCGCCACCTGGGAAGCCCTAATGACTTCTGGTTCTTTCCAAAAACCAAAGGATCTGGGGACTTCCCTGGTGATGCAGTGGTTTAGAGTCCATGTATCCATGCAAGGGATGTGGGTTCAATCCCTGGTCAGAGAACTAAGATCCTACATGTTGCACATCATAGCCAAAAGATAAAACAAAAAACCCTACGATCTGGGCTCACAGTGTCTGTATCAGTCCACTTAAGCCACTTATTAGCTGCCCAGGGCCCCTCACCTCTTAGCTGCTGAGCCCTATAGTTCTCTGAATTGTGGCCTCACCCCAAGGAATATTTAGACAGGAGGAACAGCCTTTCTTCCTTGGAACACCTCACTCCCTCCTGCCAGGGTGGTCCTGGGCAAATCATCCTATAGCCTCAGTCTTCTCATCTCTATAAGGGGATGACAGTGGGACCTCATAGCTATGTGGTATGTGTTCACTCGCTCAGTCATGTTTGACTCTTTGTATCTCCATGGACTGTAGCCCGCCAAGCCCTTGTGTCCATGGAATTTTCCAGGCAAGAATACTGGAGTGGGTTGCCATTTCCTCCTCCAGGGCATCTTCCCGACCCAGGGATCAAACCCACATCTCTTGTGTCTGCTGCCTCGGCAGGTGGGTTCTTTACCACTTGAGCCACCTGGGAAGCCCAGGCCCCATAGGGTGCCAGTTAAAGCTCCCTCCCCTCTGCCTGTGTGTCTTTAGGGGGCCACAGCATATTTTTAGGGAGGGAAGACAACTGGGTGCTCTGTGTGCCAGCAGCCTCCCTGCTGGCTTCCTCTCGAATGTCTTGTTGGAGGAGTGAAGACAGAATTATTCAGAAACAAGTGATTTCCCAGCTGTAGGCTCCTCTGCGATGACAAAGGACTCACTCAGCCCAGATTGGTGGTGAGGCAAGAATTACATACTGCACAGAGGCTGCTGGGACCATCTTGAGTTTGTTTGTAACCAATCTCAAATAATTTAGATCTTTTTAATTCGCAGCAAATCCTATTCCCTCGACAACATCTGTGGTAAAATAGCAGGAACGTGTGTGGAGACCAAGTGTTGGGGGGTGGGGAGGTGCTTTTTGTTTTCCCACCACTGAATCCATAGTTACCCTCTCAGTTGAAATCTTATCGTATTTAACTGGTTCCACATAAACAGATCTGTGTATATTTTCAGTAGTTTCAGCTGAAACCTGTTAAGAACAGATGTGCAGATGGTTGCCCTGCACCGATCCATTTAAATGTATTTTTCCACGAGCAGTGTTTTTCCTTCAGCCCTTCCTTGAGAGAGGAAGACTTAAGAAAGTGGGACCTTTATTAAGATGTACATTACATGCTTCTGAGTCTCAGCAACCAGTGCTTTGCTGTTGGTTTTCCAACAGCTCTTTGGCACACGGGGCTGTGAGTACTGGGTGTGTGTTGACGTGATGGGCGGTGTCTGCTGTGAGCCTCTTTGGCTGGCAGGATGGGCTCTTAGCTCTTCTGGATGCCACCCATGTGAAGGTGGGCCAGTCCTTCCCAGCTGCTGCGGAATCAAGTAGCCTCTGTCCAAAGGCTGGAGTAAGTTATCCACTTCTTTGACCCTTTAATTTTTTTAAGCAGGGGGGGTGGAAAAGAAGGAGAGGGGAATGTAGAAAACTCCTCAAACTCAATAGCAACCAAAGCCAACTCACCTGATTTTTAACTGGGCAAAGGACTTGAATAGCTATTTCTCTACAGAAGACAAGCAAATGCCAACGGGAAAAGATGGTCAGTGTCACTGAGAACGCGTGCACGTGCTCAGTTCTAAGTCCTGTCTTTGACTCTTTGTGACCCCATGGACTGCAGCTCACCAGGCTTCTCTGTCCGTGGGATTTCCCGGGCAAGAATACAAGACTGGATTGCCATTTCCTTTTCCTGGGCATCTTCCAGACCCAGGGACTGAACTCGAATCTGCTGTGTGGCAGGCAGCTTCTTTACCACTGAGCCACCAGGGAAGCCCCACTGAGAATTAGGGAAATGCAAATCAAAGCTATAAGGGGATATCACCTCATACCCAAGAGGAGGGTTACTGTTAAAATAAAAAATCTAAAAAAAAAAAACAGAAAATAAGTATTGGCAATGATGTGGAGAAATTGAACCCTTAAACACTGCTGGTGGAAATATAAGATGGTACAGTTGCTTGTGGAAAATGGTATGGAGGGTCCCCCGCAAATTAAAAATAGGACAACCATGTGATCTAGCAATTCCTCTTCTGGCTATACGGACAAAAACATTGAAAGCCTGAGCTTCCCAGGTGGCTCAGTGATAAAGAATCCACCCGCCAATGTAGGAGATGCAGGAGACGTGAGTTTGATCATTAGGTGGGGAAGAACCTCTGGAGGAGGAATGGCAACCCAGTCCAGTATTCTTTTTTTTTAATTAATTTATTTTTTTATTGGACCAGTCCAGTATTCTTGCCTGAAATCCCATGGACAGAGGAGTCTGGCAGGCTACAGTCCATGGGGTCGCAAAGAGTCGGACGCTACTGAGCCCACATGCATTGGAAGCAAGACCGCAAAGAGACTTTTTCACACTCCTGTTCACAGCAGCCGTATTCACAATAGCCAAAAGGTGGAAGCACCCCAAGCATCCATTGACAGGTGAATGGACAATCAAATGTGGTCCATTCATACAGTGGAAAATCATTCAGCCCTTGGAAGGGAACTCAGACACATGCTACCACATAGATGGACCTTGAGGACATCATGCTAAGTGGACTAAGCCAATCACAGAAAAGACAAATCCTGTGTGCTTCCACTTAGAGTAGGCAAATTCACAGAAACAGAAAATGGAGTGGTGGCTGCCACGGGCTGAGGGGGTGGGGAGGGGGAAATGACTGTTTAATGGGTACAGAGTTTCAGTTTTGTGAAATGAAAAAGTTGTGCAGACCTGTCACATAACAATATTTATGTACTTACCATTGAATGTACACTGAAAATGATTAAGATGTTAAAAATAAAGCTGGGGGAGGGAGGATCTAATCACGATACTCATCTTATGGATGGCGAGAGGATTCTGTGAGATAAGGCACACTTAGCAGGACTTTGCCTTTTCATACTGTAAAAAAAAACGCTGTGACAAAACTAGACAGCATATTAAAAAGCAGAGATATTCCTTGGCAGACAAAGGTCTATCTAGTCAAAGTTATGGTTTTTCCAGTAGTCATGTACAGATGTGAGAGTTGGACCATAAAGAAGGCTGAGCGCCAAAGAATTGATACTTTTGAACTGTGGTGCTGGAGAAGATTCTTGAGAGTCCCTTGGACAGCAAAGAGATCAAACCAATCAATCCTAAAGGAAATCAACCCTGAGTATTCATTGGAAGGACTGATGCTGAAGCTGAAGCTCCAATACTTTGGCCACCTGATGTGAAGAGCCGACTCATTGGAAAAGACCCTGATGCTGGAAAAGACTGAGGGCAGGAAAAGGTTGGATGGCATCACCGACTCAATGGACATGAGTTTGAGCAAACTCTGGGAGATGGTGAAGGACAGGGAAGCCTTTGCGTCCGTGGGCTCCTAAAGAGTCGGACAGGAGTGAGCAACCGAACAACAATGAAAAGCAGGACTTTGTCCTGTGGGCCGTGGAGATGATAACTAAGGTGAAATGAGATAAAGTGGATTGTTTCCTGGGCTTTGAATTTCTGTTTTCCAGAAGGTTCCTCTCCCACTTCCTACTGCCCGTGGGACAGAGTTCACCCAGCCTCCCAGGTCCCTGTCATAGGCTGAGCCCTCTCGAGGAGTGTCCCCGTGGGGCACTGTGGGCCTCTCAGCCCATGCCTCTGGGGCGCAGAGTTCTGCCTCTCTGGCCAGTTTCCAGTTTTCCAGTTTTCTGGCTGGCGCTGGCTGTGAGACACTGCCGGGCTCCTTCTAGTGGCCTCTGAACAAACCACAGAGCCCCCGGCCCCTCCTGTCTGCAGGCGTTCCTGCCACTGAATTTGCCCTGCATTGGGAGGAGGGGGAAGGGGGGCCTGAGTGGGTGGCATGATGACAGGTGAGCCTCTGGGTTCCGTGCCACCTGCTTGCAGCTCCAGTTCTGCTGCTTGTTGAGCCATTGAGCCCCGCTGTGTCGCAGGTGAAATGGTGAGGCAGAGTGGGGCTTCATCCGCTAAAGATTCCAGATCTTTCAGGGGGCTTTGTCCTCCTGACTTCTCTCCAGCCTGCTCCCTTCCGCAGGGCCCAGCATCCAACACGCTGAACGTGCCTGAGTTTGCCTAGTACCCTAGCAGGACACTGGGAGCACGTCTGTTTTTTCACGGGAGCTGGGGGTGGTATGTCCTGGGCTCTAAGAGCAGCGTGAGGCCTGAGGCCCCTGGCAGAGCCGTGGAAGAGTGGTCGTTGGCAAGACTGGCATTTCTGTCACCTGACTGGAGGAGACCCTCTGGCAGGGTTTGGACTCAGCTGAGCAGAAAGATGAGCAGTTGACTTGCGATGTGATTTTACATTCCTGGCAAAGTAACACCACATTTGTTTTAAAGAGGAGGAAAGAATAAAACAAAACTGTTCGTTAACATTTCAAAGAGGTTAAAAGAGCCACTTGGGTTCCTCTCCTGGCCAGTTCTATGGTGGGGGGATGCCAAGGGCTTCTCTTGCTGGCGGAGAATTGTGGGGCGTCTCTCTGCTTCCGGGGTCCCAGCCTCTGATCCATTTAGGAGATGGTTCTGGGGATTCACACTTGTCTTTGGAAAGCTTGATCTTCTCCAAGTTTCTCATATCCCTTCTGTATTTCTTTCCCATGCAGATTCTCTTGCTGGCTCTTTTTGCTGTTGTTTTCAGAAGTTAATATTCACAAGCTTTGATTTCTAGACCCAGTTCTGGACTTTACAGAAGCGAGAATCAACAGGCTCAAAACTCAGCTTCGTTACTCATTTGACTCAAACGTGTTCAGGGCAACACCCCTGAGCCACAGCCAGAAACGAACGTCCCCAAAGTGGGGCTCTTGCCTGGAATCTCACCGCTCAACCAGAAGACCTGAGCGCACTTAGCAAAGTGAGAAAGATGCCCCTCTCTTCCCTCTGGAATAGAGACCCCAAGATGACCCTGGTCACTCTCCCACTCTGCCTCCATCTTCTCCAGGCTGCTTCCAGATTCCTTTCCTTTATTCACGTTGCTACCCCCTCATCCACCAGTATTTTCAGAATCCACACACACATTCATCCATCACTCATGTTTCCAAATATTATCTTTATCAATACAGTGGTATTTCCCTCAAATGAATGACGGCTCCATGACCTTTCCTTTCAGCCACAAATGAAACGGGACTTAAAAGTGTGTGTGTGTGCGTGCTTGAGTGCATGCCTGCTCCACGCGCACAGTCCTAATGGAAACCAGGGTAAATTACAGAGAATGGTCACATAATGATTACAGAAACCTACACGAGGCATAACCCATTAGTGAGTTACATTTTGTTCAAAGCTGAGATACGCCTTTGTGCCGGAACGCAGTCATCTGTAGCAATGACTAATAATATAGTTGAGGATCTGTTCACATTTTCCCCCTTTTGTGCCTATTTTCATAAGTTAATAACTCAAGCATGAAATTGTTTCAGGCTGAAAACTTGGTGGTGAGAGCACGGCAAACTGTGTGGGAAACAACTTGTGTTGTTGTTGTTACTTAATTTAGCTTGGCTGTTTTTTAAGTTACGGGAGTAGAAATGACCATACGGGTTTTCTTGAGCCGTGTGTGCTCGTGAAGCCCAAGGAAGTCTGGGATCGTGTTAGACGAGGCACATTTTTAATAGCTACAGATAGAAGCTTTCCTTCATTCATGTGTGTGCTTTAGCTTAGTACAGGTCAATTTTGTTGAGGTGGGTAGGGTTGGATGATATTGAATCAAAACGCCATGAATGACATCATCCTGGATATTCACCTGCCTTCAACTAGAAAACTTCTATCCTAGATCAAAGAGCCTGGTGAGCACACAGCTGCCTTAAATAGATGAGGACAGGAACAGGGATGAAACCTACTGCTGGGTCTTATTAATAGTAAATTCCTAAAACAATGGAAGGAGCAGAAACAAGATGAATGGTCTATCATAATTGTTCATCCCTCCTGGAGCTGGATCTACTGGGCATTTTCCTGTGTCTCCCTAGTGGCTCAGATGGTAAAGAATCTGCCTGCAATGCAGGAGACCCGGGTTCAGTCCCTGGCTCAGGAAGATTCCCCTGGAGAAAGGCATGGTTATCCACTCCAGCATTGTTGCTTGGGACAATGACCTCTGTCATGACCCATGGGGTAACAGAGTCAGACACGACTGAGCAACTAACACTTACTGTAGCCTGAACCAGAGAAAGTCCACCTGCAGGAGACCAGAGTTTCTACAAGTCTTAAATTTTTTTTTTCTTTCCTTTTCTTTTATTGGGGCAGGAGACTGAAAAATGCAGAGAATAATACAACAAAGGCCTAAGTACCCACATTCCAGAATTAGCAAAGGTCAGTATTTTGTAAGGATGACTCTAACGTTGCTCATAAAGTTGTGCCCTTTATTTCACAGATGGGCAAAGTGAGGAGGAGCAGGAGGGGATAGGATGTGACTGAGCCGTACAGCCTCCAGCATCTTGCTCCTGGATGGACTGGATCCTACAGGGAGACTCTGGAGCTGGTAAGACAAGCATTCTCGTCTGACTTTAAAGATGAAGAGCTTGGAGCCCCCAGTGCGTGTGGGTGAGGTCCTCCAGGTTTTGGGCCCTGTGCTGGACTAGGAGGACAAAACAGAACGCAAAGCCCACAGCAAGTGGGACCCCTGCGTGATGAGGGTGCAGAGAGTACCTGCCTGGAGGGGAAAGGCTCCCTGCAGCCAGGGCCAGCTTCCCCAGGCTTCTAATCCAGGAGTAAGCCAGCGAATACTCACGGAGATGTCCCATAGAAAAATCGTGTACTTCATAGGGCATATCTGAGCCAATGACTCAACTTATGGATCATTACCAGAGAAAAACAAAATATCCTGCCATCCAGTGAGATGATGTGATGCTTTTTATTTTTACTAGTAGATCGCTCCATTTATAAATCTTTAATAAAATCCTACCCCCACCAAAGAGCATCTGAATCCATCAAGTTAAAAAAAAAAAGAAACTGACGAGGAATGAGAGCTGGCTTTCTATGAGTTCCTAGCTTCTCAGGCTACAGCTCCAGAGCGGCATCAGTGGAGCCCATGCTAGGCTGCATCATATTCTGCTAAGCCACCTGCGCTCTGAGGGCAACAAGAGCCGGCTTGGGGTCCACCAGCTGGAATCTCAGAAAGCCTGCTCTCTAAAAATAGCCAGCTCTGCAGATTCACCTGGGGCCCAGGGGGCTTCTTGACTGATCTCTCCCTTAGGCACCAACCCAAGTTCAAAAAGGAAAAAAACACTGCCTTTTCACCTTGATTGATTTTAGCTCTGGAGAGTTTTCACTGGTCCTTTCAAAGTGATAGAAACTCCCCGGAA
>NW_011495064.1:1765615-1767071 GCF_000754665.1 Bison bison bison
TATTTTTAAAATTTCAATTTTCAGTTGTTCACTGAAAGTATACATTTTTTGTGCATTAATCTCTTACCCCATATCTTCACTAAAGTCACCTTTTACAGTCCACTAACTTTCTGTTTCTATAGGATTTTTTACACAGATTCTCAGTTCAGCTCAGTTCAGTCGCTCAGTCGTGTCCGACTCTTTGCGACCCCATGAACTGCAGCACGCCAGGCCTCCCTGTCCATCACCAACTCCCAGAATTTACCCAAACCCATGTCCATTGAGTCGGTGATGCCATGCAACCATCTCATGCTCTGTCATCCCCTTCTCCCCCTGCCCTCAATCTTTCCCAGCATCAGGGTCTTTTCAAATGAGTCAGCTCTTCGCATCAGGTGGCCAAAGTATTGGAGTTTCAGCATGTAATCTGCAAATGAGGATGGCTTTACTTCTCTAGTTCCAATCTAGAACTTTTTAATTTTTATTTCTTGCCATATTGTACTGGGTCAAATCTTTACTACAATGTGGAGTAGAATCTGTGAAAGTTTCTCATCTTAGGAGGAAACTATTCCATCTTTCACCATTAATAATGATGTTATCAGCCATTAGTTTTTAGTAGATGCCCCTTATCAGATAGAGAAAGTTACCATCTATTCTTAACTTGCTGAGAGTTTTTATCAGCAATATTAACTGGATTATATCAAGCGACTTCTTGCATATATTGAGACCATAAATTTCTAGTGTCATCATTTAGCAACTTTGAGTCAAGTCTAGATTTACTTCTTAATATATCCCTTTTCCCTTCCTGTTTATAATTGTCTTAAGTATTTCTTCTACATATATTGTGATTCTCATTAGCAGTGTTACAGTTTTTGCCTCAACTGTCAACATAATTTAGAAAATTAAGAAAGAAAAGAAAGTCCATTGTATTTACCAGTATTACCAATATTTTTGCTTATTGTGTTATTTCTTCCTTACTGGTGTTCCAGAAGTCTTTCTTTTATTGTTTCTTTTTTTTGTCCAGGAAACTACTTTTAGCCACTCTTATATGGTATATCTGCTAGTGACAAATATTCTTCATTTTTCATTTTTTGGAAATGTCTTAGTTTCCCTTTCATTTCCTTCCAGTGAAGGATCCTTCACTGGAAAAGACCTTTCAACTGAATACAGGAGTTTATGCAAACAGTTCTTTTCTACATACGTTGTAGCAGTTCTTTTCTTTCAGCACTGGAAAGTACTCTGGCCTCAGTGGTTTCTAATGAAAATGTGCTGTCGTTCAAACCTTTTCTGCTGTAGGTAGTGTCAGTTCTCTGTTTTATATACATGTATATGTTATGTATGTATACATGCCTTATATATACGCTTATATATACGCTTATATATACGCTTATATATATGCTATGCTATGCTATGCTAAGTCGCTTCAGTCGTGTCCGACTCTGTGCGACCCCATAGACGGCAGCCCACCAGGCTCCCCCGT
>NW_011495064.1:1767171-1768815 GCF_000754665.1 Bison bison bison
AACTCCCCGGAATTATTTTAGGAAAAGTAAAAGACAGCAAAACGAAGCTAGAAGCCAGGCTCCAGCGCGCATGACGGACGCCCAGCCTCCCTCCCCGCAACCAAGGTCACGGTTAGGCGGCGCCGGCATCTCCGCATGGTCTGGCACACTCGACAGGACGCGCGCCTGGTGCCCTCTCCACCCCAGCCTGGAGGCTACCTCTTCCGCGCATCCACAGAGCAAGGGGAGGGCACGGAACTTTCCAATTCCATCGTGTAAGGGAGAAAGCCGTGTCCACTTGGCCTGAAATGAAGCACACAGCCCTGGGGCTCAGGGTCTCAGCGTCCTGGTGTGTGCGAATGAGTTGTCCCCCCAGCAATATACGGAGCGCTGTTTGGGAAGAAAGGTACCTCCTCCTAGTCTTGTTGCTTCAAAGACAGAAAAACCACAGGTTCCTGACAAGGGGCATGGGCTTTATCAGCTGTAGCAGGTCTTTCCTGGCCTCAGCCTGATCGCTTCCTCTCACCATAGGCAGAGACACAGACAGAACGCACAGCTCAGGCACTGACAGTCGGAGAGTTGTGTTTAATCCTCAAAAAGCATTCAGAAGAGTTTGCTGAGTCGTGATGCATTCTGCCTTCCTCCCTTCAGTTGGGTTGGGCACCGAGCCGCCTTCAAAGTCACCTCAGTCCAAAGACAAGCAAACCTAAAGAGGGCAGGGCAGTTGAAGACACCATACTAACTTCATAGGCTTCCCTGGTGGCTCAGCGGTAACGAATCTGCCTGCCAACGCAGAAGACGAAGGTTCAATCCCTGGGTGGGAAAGATTCCTCGGAGAAGGAATGGCAACCCACTCCGGCGTGCTTGCCTGGAAAATTCCGTGGATAGAGGAGCCTGGCGGGCTACAGCCCATGGGGTCACAGAGTCCAACACCACTGAGCAGCTAGACAACAGCAACATACTAACTTCATAGTCTGGTGCCTCCAAGAAAACACAGATCTTTGGAAAGATTGTTTCTAAACTAGATCCACTCCAGATTGCTTTAAGGTGAGAAGTTTTCTGCTGCTGGACGTGGCCTTGTGTGACCCTGGAAAACTGGCTCTATCATGGCCCTGAGAAGAGGCAGGGAAGAAATTAAGACAGTTGCTTGAGTGGATTCCTTGAATGCGGTTTGAAAAGATTTGGTTAACAATTGCCTCATCGTTTGTAAAACTCATCAGCCAAGGGTGAGAATTCCAGTTGCTCCATGTCCTTATTAATGTTTGTTATGGTCAGACTTTTTGTTCTAGTCATCCTAATACATGAATAGTGAGATCTCTTTGTGATTTTAGATTCCCTGAAGTAGATAACAGTAGCCCACTCCAGTCTTCTTGCCTGGAAAATTCCACAGACAGAGGAGCCTGATGGGCTCCAGTCCATGGGGTTGCAAAGAGCTGGACACAACCAGCTCACTGAGCACACACACATGTAGAATTTAAAGACTTTCACTCAATTAAAAAAAAATTTTAAATACTGAATTTTCTAACCCATGAGCACAGTATCTATTTATTTAGGTTGTTTTTAATTTCTCTCAGCAGTGTTTTATAATTTTCAATGCACAGCTATTGTCCATCTTTTGTCAGATTTGCCTTAAGTGTTTTATAATTTTTGATACTAGTGTAAGAG
>NW_011495064.1:1768915-1777547 GCF_000754665.1 Bison bison bison
TATATATGCTATGCTATGCTATGCTAAGTCGCTTCAGTCGTGTCCCACTCTGTGCGACCCCATAGACGGCAGCCCACCAGGCTCCCCCGTCCCTGGGATTCTCCAGGCAAGAACACTGGAGTGGGTTGCCATTTCCTTCTCCAATGCATGAAAGTGAAAAGTGAAAGTGAAGTTGCTCAGTCGTGTCCAACTCTTAGCGACCCCATGGACTGCAGCCTACCAGGCTCCTCTGTCCATGGGGATTCTCCAGGCAAGAATACTGGAGTGGGTTACCATTCCCTTCTCCAGGGGATCTTCCTGACCCAGGGATCAAACCTGGGTCTTCTGCATTGCAGGCAGATTTTTTACTCTCTGAGCATTTATCAGTTGCTTTCTTCATTCAGTTTGAGATGACCCCGGTTCTTGGTATGATGAGCAATTTTTTACTGCAGACTTGACATTTGGGGCCCTCTATTTAGAGATTCTGTATCTTATCTCCATCTGTTTTCACTGGCTCCCTCTGACACTGCAGGCGAAGGTGTCGCGGGGGTGGGGGCGGGTGTGGCAGTGAGCTGCCGCATTACTGCCGGTGGGGGTGGAGGTCCAGGCCTCTCACTCGGCCTCTGTTGACACCAGAGGCAGGGGTCTCCTTGTTGCTGGGTGGGAGTAGAAGCTCAGCCCCCTGCCTCGTGCGCGGCCTCCATGACAGCGCCCCATGGGGAGGTGTCAGTGCTTCGTTGCTGTTCCCCGCGTGGCCTTGTCGCCCCTGAGAGGTAAAGAGGGTCCTGACTCACCACTGGGCCTCCCAGATACCACCCTCACGGGGCAGGAAGGAGCTCCTTGTTGCTGTGTGTGGGGATAAAAGTCTAGGCTCGCGATGAGGTCTCCACTGACCCTGGGGAGGAGCTTGTTACCACTGGGAAGGGATCAAAGTTGTAGCTCCCTGCTCAGCCCTCTCAGATACCACCCTGGGATGGGCGGCAGGTAGGGTGGTTTAGGGCACCTGGTTTCAGCCTGGTCTGAGAGTGGATGGACAGCTGAGCTCCCCATGGCCTTTGCAGATTGAACTTGGGTCTCCTGCATTGCAGGCAGATTCTTTACTATCTGAGCCACCAGAGAAGCCTGATAATGTAGTTTCTATGATGTTTGGCAAAAGTGGAACAGTTATTGCCTAAAACTTTTATTTCTTAGTGGGCTTCCCCTTTCCAGGCTCTTTGGCTAGAGAGAGCAGTATTTTGTGGGGACTTCTCCTGTGTCTGCTCTCTTTTGGAATTTGAGTTCCCGGCTTCTTCAGTGCGTCGTCTAGGATACATGAGACAAAAACAAACCAGAGATCTCACCTCTCTGTTCCACTGGCCCTGAGGTTCCTATTAGTCTGTCTTTTCTCTACTTTCTAGAATCCTCTTAATGTTTGTTTTGTATAATATTCAGGGTATTTAGTCGTTGAGAGCAGGAGAAATGGTTAAGTGTGTCTGTTCCAACTTCCTGGAAGAGAAAGTCCTCATCTCACTTTTGGGATGCATTTACAAGTAAGTTGCAAAGATTCACTCTTAAATACCTCAGCCTATGTATTATTAATTACAGTTCAGTATTCGTAAGAGACACGGGTTCGATTCCTGGGTTGGAAAGATCCACTGGAAAAGAGCATGGCAACCCATTCCAGTATTACTGCCTGGAGAATCCCATGGACAGAGGAGACTGGTGGGCTACAGTCTATAGGGTTACAAAGAGTCAGACACAAATGAAGTGACTTAGCATGCATGCACGCACATTTGCTTATATCTTTCTAAGTTAAGAATTGTACATACATGAAAAAGTACAATCTTGAGTGGACCATTTGATGACCATAGCCCATGCTCTCTCAAGATATAGAGTGGATCCGTTACCTGAGAAATTCCCTCATGCTCCTTCTCAGTCAATCCTCGCTGTCAGTCACCCCCCACAGGCAAACACTGTTGTGCTTCTTTTAACATCCTAAATTAGCGTTATTTGTTCTAGAATGTCACATGGATAGAAGCGTGAATCAGACACTCTTATGTGTCTGGCTTTCTTCTTTCAACATGATATTTTGAGATTTATCCATGTTTCGTCCTTCATTCTGTTTTACAGCTGAGCTGTATTCCATCACACAAATCTACCAAAGCTTTGATCCATCCTCCTATTGATGGACACCTGAGTTGTTTCTAGGTTTTGGCTGTTATAATCAAGCAAAGGAGAATGCTTTTAACCTGGAGCATATTTTCAAACATTTTTTATTTAAAATTTTAATTTATTTATTTTTGGCTTCTTAGTTGTGGCAAGTCGGGGGTACTCTCTAGTTGCCCCCTGGCACGTGGAATCTTCCCAGACCAGGGATCGAACACTGCATTGCAGGTGGATTCCTAACCACTGGACCACCTAGGAAGTCCTGGAGCGTATGTTTTAATGGTCTGAATCAACCTTTATCTGAGTGCAGGGTCATATTTGAAAATGTCACCTACAGCTCTGACATACCAATTTTTATAGTTTTCTGAAATGGTATAAAGAATCATTCCTTCATTTGTTTGTTGAACCACTATTTAGCGAGCCTGTTCTCGTGCCAGGAATGACGGAAGGCCCTGGGATTAGTGAGGAGAAGGACAGACTCAGGCCTCTGCCTGGTGAGCTGGTATTCTAGTGAGGGCAGAGGGCAGGCACAGTGAGCCAAGAAATAGATATGCAACACCCATTAGCAATGTGTGCTCTGAAGGAAAAATAAAGCCAGACCCATGGGTGGGGGAGGCAGACGGGTGGCCCAGGCGTAGGTGGGTGTTATTTTTAGCTCTGGGGGTCAAGGGAGGATCTTAGGAGGAGGCAGGGAGGATAGTTGGGGAAGGTGAGGTTTGAAGACACAGGACCTTTTTAAAAATTTATTTTATTTAAATTATTTCTTAAATCTTTAGCCACACTGCGTGGCATGCAGGATCTCAGTTCCCCGACCAGGGATGGAACCCATGCTCCCTGCAGTGGAAGTGCAGAGGGTTAACCACTGGACCTCCAGGAAAGTCCAGGACTTTTTTAAAAAGTCTATGTCTTTAAAGCACCGTCACACATTGGAATTCATGCACTTCAGAAAAGACTTCCCTGTCACCATTAAAGGTGGGGAGATCCAAGGCCCTGAGGGGGCAGTGGGCCAATTATGTCTCGGGGACTCTGGATCAGCCAGATTAGAGGTGCTTGCCCACTGCCTGGGTGTTGATGAGCTGAGCTTCTTCTTAGCTTCCTGCAGGGGAGCTTTCAGTCTCCCCAGCCTCTCTGCCCACCCCCTCCCCACTCCTGCAGGTGCTTCCCCAGGAAGTGGAGTGAGAAAGACACCGGCAGGCTGAGGTCTGGGCTCTCTGGTCTGTGTGTCCTTGAGCAAACCCTCTCCTCTTGCTGGGAGGTTCAAGTCACGTCGGTGGTGGGACACCCCCCCGCCATGTCCTCCTCCCCTTATCACCTCGGTCACAACATACCCTTGCTGCAGCGCTGCAGCTCCTGTGCACACATGGGCCAGGAGCGCTTTTTGTTTTATCTCGTTTAACTCGCACACCCACCCCGTGGGTAGTTGCTCTGTTGTTACCCATGGGAAACAGGAGCGGGGCATTTGCTGAGGCTAAAGCAGAATGCTAAGCTGAGTGTGTCTGATCCTAACCAGAATGCTTTGAGCTACTGAGTTTTATTGTTAACTCAGTTCTGAACAGAGGGAACCCGTGCCCTTTGGGGAAATGAGTTTGCAGAGGTCAGAGGGAAGGATCTGGAAAAAAGCTAAAGGATATTTCCAGGGGAGGGTTGGGGCGGGGTGGACCTGCGTGGGTCTGAGAGAAGCCTTGTGTGGATGTCCATGTGGAAGGTGGGGAGAATGGGGAGTTCGATAGCAAGGAGCTGGGATTCAGAGTTGGAAAAGCCTGAATTCTAGCCTGACTCCACAGTAATGCCACGGGTGGTGGGATTTGGGGCAAATCTTGTAAGTCCCCCAACTTCCCCTTCCGCATCTGTAAAATGGATAATGGTATTTCTCTCTCTCGAACGTTGCTGGGTGGGTCCGATGAGGTGACGCATGTAAAGTGCTCAGAAGGTGCCAGGCTTACAGTAAATGCCCAATAAATGCTGGCTGGCTTGTTGTCTAAAAAGTGACAGCACTACAGACTCGGAAATGTTAGATGCCGGGAAGCAGTGCAGTGAAAGCAGGGCTTGCATCTTACCTGGGAGTGGGGAAACCTAGCAGCACCCATACGCTCGCAAGAGGGTACCTGCGGGAACCTGGGCTTCCCGAGTCGGGGGAATGAGTGTGCTCTGGGTTGTTTTCCAGCTTGAAGTTGTTGCTGTTGTTGCTTAGTGCTCAATCATGTCCGACTCTTTGCAACCCCGCGGACTGTAACCCACCAGGCTCCTCTGTCCATGGGATTCTCCAGGCAAGAATACTGGAGTGGGGGGTTGCTATTTCCTCCTCCAGGGGATCTTGCCGACCCAGGGATCAAACCTGTGTCTCCTTCCTTGGCAGGCGGATTCTTTCCCACTGAGCCACCAGGGAAGTCCTGTCCAACTTGGAGACGTCCTGTCCTTTCAAGTCTTTCTACTGTAGCGGCGGCAGCTCCAGCAAGGGAGGGTGCAGCAGCTTCTGTTGGCTCCCTGACACCAGCTGTGGTCTCTGGGAACGTGTTTATCCAGCCCAGAGGGAAGTGGACGAGTGAGAAGGGAGCGCCAGGCTTTCCGAACCCTGGCCTGTGAGCTCTGCGCTGGCGGCATGGACACCCGGCCAAAGCAGCGTCACAGCCGGCTAGGGCGCACTGCGCACTCACTGCGTCAAGATGTATTTTGCAAACTTATTATAAACATATTACATTTCTTATCCTAATGTGGCTGTTGGCAGGCTGCCCATGAGTTTTAGCCTCTGGGAGAAAAACAATTGCCTGAGCCGAGTGTTGGGTACTTTTACTTTCCATACGCTACTCGGCTCCTTGGAGTCCCTACTCCAACACACACACACACACACACACACACACGCTGCCCTTCATACAGACATGCAGTCGTGGGCCATTGGCCCCCATCTGCTGCTGAGATGTTCTGCCACCACGTGTGTATCTGGGGATCTAGGACCTGCTAATATTTTGTATTTTTCAGGAAAAGTCCTGAAAACTGTACATGTTCATATTGAACAAACTCACTGACTTCCGCTTCCAAGCTCTTCTGCCGCCTCAGTTAAATACCTGAATAGTCCACTTTGTTGATTAGTGTTCAGTACGGCTTTTACAAGGAGAAGGTGAGGCCAGGGAAGGGAGATCATTTGTCCAAGGTCCCCAGCCATTTGCCTCAAGGGTTCTCCAGCAGGTCCCCCCATAAACCATGACACTATTGTGAGGAGACCCTTTCAGCCACCACGACTGTCTCCTTGAGGCTGCAGTCCAGAGCCCAGAGCTGTTCACAATGAACTGCTGGGGATCTGAGACCCAGCCGGCCAGACATGAGGCAGGGAGCCCTGGGCAGTGGGGCCCCTTGCTCCTTCCCATCAGCCTGCGCACAAGTGATTTCAAGAGAGAAACGCAGTGTGGGTTTGCACCAAGCTCCCTGCTGCCCTCTCCACGCCCCGTGGGGCTCCCGTCTCCTCCCTCCAGGTCTACACGCCCTCGCCCCCTCGCCCCCTCGCCCCACCCCCTCTCCCTCCTCTCTCTGTCTCCCTCTCCTTCCTTTCTTCCTCCCTTACCTTGTCCTTAACCAGGAATGCCAGCAGCTGTGCTTCCTGCTCAGCATGGCCCTACATTCCTCCTGAGCCAGAAAAGTGGGCACAGAATGGGTGCCCAGGCTGGGCCTCCAAGGGGCCCCACTTCAAAGACACAGGAAAGAAGCCTCTTTCCCTGTCCACTGACAGGTCGGCTGATGTCTCGCCAGGCAGTGCCTCTGCCCGAGGAAACAGCCCTGCTGGCCACGCCGGGTACCTGGATGTTTTTGTCTTGCATGGCGGGCAGCCAGTCTCTCTGGGCCTTTCCTTGTGTAAAACAGCTGATGAACCGGAGGTGATTCTAGTCCTTCAGACCATGGAGCAGACACGTGCAGCTGCCTGCATCTGCCTGGCGCCTGCGTGGACACGCTGCACGCATGTGCACACTCAGCCCGTGTGCAAGGATTCACACACATGCGCATGGTCACAGATGCACACGCACCCACCCATACACTAGGCTCATCCACAGAGGGGTGGCTTCACGCCTCTTACTCAGCACTTCCTTAGCTCATCTAAAAACAGAAAGACAAATATATGATACCACTCGTATGTGGAATCTAAACCAAAAAAAGATACAAATGAACTTAAGAAACAGAAGTAGACTCACGGACATACGGAAAACACACTTACGGTTACCAAAGCAGAAGGGCAGGGGGTGGGATAAATTGGGAGACTGGATTAACAGATACACACTACCCACCATACAAAAAATAGATAACCAACGAGGACCTCCTGTACAGCACAGGGAGCAACAGTGAATATTTTGTAATAACCTGTACGTGAAAAAATCCTGAAGAAGGTTGTGTGTGTGTGTGTGTAACGGAATCACTGGGCTGCACATCTGAAGCTAACATGACATTGTAAATCTAAGAAAAGCCATATAATCTACACAAACTATAATACATAATCTAATTATATAATCTATATTTAGTATGTATTATATAATCTAAATATATGATATAATTATATAATATAACCTATATATGATATATATAATATAATATATAATCTATATAATCTAATTATATAATATATAATCTAAAAAGCCATATAATCTATAAAAACTATAATCTAAAAAAAGATATAATAAAAAAATCTTTTCCTGCTGAAAATAGATAAATGAATGAATAACAAACAACAGTCTCTCTCTCAGGCTAGTTATATGTTTTAAGAACTAACCAGTCTCTCCCAGGTTCTCTGCTGGAGCCACCTGAAAGCCAGCCTTGAGTGGGGCCTGAGGGAAGCCCTAAACAGAGGCCAGCGCTTCCAGAGGGCTCCAGACAGCCTTCAGCATCTGCGCGCATCCGTGGGCAATCTGCCAGGCCTGGAGGACACCCGTCCTTTGCGGCATGGCAGCTCCCGCCAGCCTTTCGGTGGGTGGACTCTGGGTCCCGGTCCCAGGAGTCAGGGAGCCGACTGCCAAGCAGGGCCCACTGGGGACTCGGCAGCAAGCCGCCACCCACAGCTGCGGGGATTCAGAACACAGAAGCCGAGCCAGAGAGCCGAGTGTGGTGACACAGTGACAAAGTCCAGAGCTACAGCACAGCCCTGTCCCTGAAAAAGCTGTGGGGCCCTCCGTGGGCTCACCCCCTCTCGGGGTGCAGCATCAGTGAGAGTTTGCTTCTGCTCGGGGTGCAGTGAGAAGAGCAGATTGAAGGGCTTCATTGGAAACCTGCCTCGGGGAGAGGTCAAATACGGGAGCATGGAGCTGTGAATGATGCCTTTGGTCCTGAACTTGTTCCCCATCTGTGGGCCCCCCGTACCTGAGTGTTAGTTGCTCAGTTGACTCTTTGCAACCCCATGGACTGTAACCCGCCAGGCTCCTCTGTCCATGGGATTCTCCAGGCAACAACACTGCAGTGGCTTGCCATGCCCTGCTCCAGGTGATCTTCCTGACCCAGGAATCAAACCCTAGGTCTCCTGCGTTGCAGGCAGATTCTTTACCGTCTCAGCCACCACGGAAGCCCCAGTACCTAAGAGGCACAAGCGACTGTGACATTTTAATTATTTCAGATTTAAAATGTATTCTCCTCTGTCTGCCTCCAAAATAATTTGAAAGGCTACATAATTCACCACTAATGTGTATGAATTAATTCATAATTAGATGAAAACTTGCGAGCAGAGTACCAGCAGGCCCCACATGGGAGGTGATGGCCACAAGTGAGCGTGGAGCACGCCTCCACATGGCACACAGCTGAGGCCCCCCTCACCTTCCACACTGCCTTCCTGACAGCTGGGACACCCGGCCAGGCAGTGGTGACCCAGCCAGGACAAGGGGGTGGCATCCACCTAGGCACCCAGCCACTCACCTGCTGATTCTTACTGGAGAGAAAGAAGAACAGAAATATTTTGCCTTTTTTAAATTTTAAAAAGAATTTTAAATCAATAACCACTGCACATGGTCCAAAATGTCAAAGATTCAAACCAACGTGTAGAGAAGACTTCCTCTCAGCCTGACCCCCAGAACCCTCCTAGAGGCAACCATCTTCGTCAGATTCCTAGGGATCCTATTTTTTACATGAACTACAACTTTATTTTGTTACATAAAGGATAGCATACTGTGGTAGTGGTTTAGGTGCTAAGGCATGTCTGACTCTTTGTGACCCCATGAACTGTAGCACACCAGGCTCCTTTGTCCATGGGATTTCCCAGACAAGAATACTGGAGTGGGTGGCTATATCGTCCTCCAGGGAGTATACTGTACTACTTTTTATGAAACTAACTCTGTGCTGTTGGAGAAGACTCTTGAGAGTCCCTTGGACTGCAAGGAGATCCAACCAGTCCATTCTGAAGGAGATCAGCCCTGGGTGTTCTTTGGAAGAAATGATGCTAAAGCTGAAACTCCAGAACTTTGGCCACCTCATGTGAAGAGTTGACTCAATGGAAAAGACTCTGATGCTGGGAGGGATTGGGGGCAGGAGGAGAAGGGGACGAAAG
>NW_011495064.1:1777658-1783731 GCF_000754665.1 Bison bison bison
GATGGTGATGGACAGGGAGGCCTGGCGTGCTGCGATTCATGGGGTCACAAAGAGTTGGACACGACTGAGCGACTGAACTGAACTGCAGAATATTAGACATTTGGGTTGTGTCCCATCTTTGGCAAATGCAGATGATGTTACCTAAATGTCCTTACAGGTGCACGTGGCTTATACGTGTGTAAGAATTTCTGTAGATGAATTCTCAGATGCCAAGTTCCCAGGTAAAGGGGATAAATGCACTTACAGTTTTGATATATGTTGCAAAATTACTGTCCACCAAAGCTGTACTATTCTACAAATTACTAGAATGAATAAAAGTGCCTGTTTTCAAACATCTTTTTGAATACAGCATGGGATTAAAGTTAGACCATCTGAAGGGTGAAAATGATATCTTGGTGTAAGTGTGAACTGCATTTCTCTTTCCGTGAATGGCGCTGTTTCCTCCAGTGCTCAGGGCCACTGGTATTCCCATTCCTGTGTCTTGTCAGTTCACCTCCTTTTCCCCCCTTTTCTCTATTTTGACCCCATGATTATAGCCCACCAGGGTCCTCTGTCCATGGAATTTTCCAGGCAAGAATACCAGAGTGGGTTGCCAGGGGAAGATCCAGGGGATCTTCCCAAGCCAGGGATTGAACTCCCATCTCTTTATCTTCTGTGTTGCCTGGCAGATTCTTTACCACTGAGCCACCAGGGAAGCCCTTCTCTGTTTGACTGTTGGTCATTTATTGATTTAGAAGAGTATTTGTATATTAGGGATATTTGCACTTTTTCAATAGTGTTTATCAGTTTGACATTTGCATTTTGAGTATGTCTGTGGTAGGTTTGGCCCTGCAGAGAAAATTTGATTTTTATGTAGTTATTTTCATCAAATTTTCTCCTTTTGGTTTTGTAATTGGTGTTTATGTTCATAGAAGTATTCCTCCCTCTGAAGTGAAAAATTATTTTCTTTCAGTATTTTTATAGTTTCATATTTTTACATGTAACTATTTGATCTATATGAGCTTCCCAGGTAGCTCAGTGATAAAGAATCCACCTGCCAAGGAAGGAGATGCATCTTTGATCCCTGGGTTGAGAAGATCTCCTGGAAAAGGAAATGGCAACCCACTGGAGTATTCTTGTTTGGGAAATCCCATGGACAGAGAAGCCTGGCAGGTTAAAGTTCATGAGGTCCCCAAAAAAGTCAGACATACTTAGCGATTAAACAACAACAGCATTTGATCTCTGTAACTTTTAGTTGGATATGTAATTATTGTATGGATTCACCTTGTACTGAATGCTAGACCATGTGCCCAACACATAGCGAGGTCAAGCCAAAATGTCAGAGTTTCGAGCACAGAAGGCTTCATAGCAGGGCCAGGCAAAGAAAATGGCTGGCTCATGTCCAAAAAACCCAAACTCCCCGAAGGGCTTCAGCAAAGAACTTTTAAAGGCCAGATGAGGGCAGGGCGTGGCAGGCTGTTGCATCTTCTTGGTATAGGAATCCTTTGTTCTTGCAGCTGTCCTTGTAGGTCAGGTCATGATGTTCCTATAAACCTCAACAACTCAAATGTTATTGTCTATTCTGCAACTTTTTATCTCTACGTGAATGGAAAAGTGTTATACCCCTTAAAGGTCAGAGCTTTAAGAAAGGGCTATCCTGTGTATTTCAAGCTGTAGGCAACATTCTTAACAGCAAAGCAAAGGCTATAGAACACAAAGGTTAAAGTAAAAGACACAAATTAAATGAGTCATATTTGTTCTTCCCTCTTACAACCTTTTTCTCCAGATGGCTGCTCTGTAGTCCCAATACTATTCCTGAATCGCCCACTTTCCCCACTGTCTTGGCTTGCCTCTGGCTCTCTCTGGACTTCCCACTCTGAGGAGCAGAGATGCTTGCTTGTAAGTGAGCAACAGGTAACACACAGGCTCAGAAGCCCAGAGCACGACATACCCTCAGAGGCCATCCCTTTTAATCTATGGCTTAAAATACAAAGACACTGCTCCTTGCTTTAGAAGACACAACCTTTTCTGTTTGTTTACCTTCCCCTCCTGTCTCATTCTAAGCCTTCCTCCATTGCACTGCCCTCGCCCTACAGGCCCGCCGCCATGGTTTGCTGGTGAGCATTCATGCCGCTGGCCCTGTGTGAAAAGTTCAGGACTGCTGGATTCCGTGACGTCAGCAGGAATGGGTCTTAGTCACTCCATCTCTCTGCTTTGTCTCACTCTTAGCCTCCCTACCCGCAAAGTTCCCATGAATTGGCTGCCAGCGGTCCAGCCCACAGCCTGATGTGGGCTTAGCAGCCCAGGTAGCAGATGTTGAGGAATGTCGGTGACTGAACCAGCTGCCTACCCTGGACTGATCACTGGGACTGGATCTTGGAATGTAGTGGTATTGGTTCCAGGTCACATGTTCAAATTTTGAATCAGGCAACCCATCTAAATAATGTGGGACTTTGGGGAAAGTAAATGAAAAGTAGCTGACCCAGTTGAGAGACCCCTTCGTCCTCCTACGACACACGAATGTGAGAGCAGGAGCCCCTGCAGCTGCCTTGTGACCTCGAGGGCAGAAGCCGGTACCATGATGGTGGAGCAGAAGGACAAGAAGAAACAAGCCCTTCTATGGGCATATCTAATTAGGGGCCCAGACATTTTTACTTATTTATTTTAAATTGAGGTATAGTTGATTTACAATGATTCAGATGTACAGCAAAGTGATTCAGCTATCTTTTTCAGATGCTTTTCCATTGCACGTTATTACAAGGTATTGAATATAGTTCCCTGTCCTAAATAGTAGGCCCTTATTTCTTATCTGGACTGCAAGGAGATCCAACCAGTCCATTCTAAAGGAGATCAGCCCTGGGTGTTCTTTGGAAGGAATGATGCTAAAGCTGAAACTCCAGTACTTTGGCCACCTCATGCCAAGAGTTGACTCAATGGAAAAGACTCTGATGCTGGGAGGGATTGGGGGCAGGAGGAGAAGGGGACAACAGAGGATGAGATGGCTGGATGGCATCACCGACTCGATGGACGTGAGTTTTCGTGAACTCCGGGAGTTGGTGATGGACAGGGAGACCTGGCGTGCTGCGATTCATGGGGTTGCAAAGAGTTGGACACAACTGAGCCACTGAACTGAACTGAACTGATTGCTCATCTATTTTACATATAGTAGTGTATATCTGTTAATCCCAAGTTCCTAATTTATCCCTCCTCCCTTCCCTTTTGGTAACCATAAATTTATTTTCTATGTCTGTAAGTTTATTTCTGTTTTGTAAGTAAGTTCATTTGTATTTATTTTTAGATTCTGCATATGAATGATATCAAATGATACTTGTCTTTGACCTACTTCACTTAGTACGACAATCTCTAGATCCATCTATGTTGCTGCAATTGGCAAAATGTCATTCTCTTTTATGGTGATTAGTATTCCATTGTATGTATGTACCACGTCTTCTTTATCCATTCATCCACTGATGGGCATTTAGGTTGCTTCCATGTCTTGGCTACTGTAAATAGTATTGCTACATACATTGAAGGGCATGTATCTTTTTGAATTAGAGTTTTCTCCGGATATACGGGATTGCTGGGTTACATGGTAACTCTAGTTTTCTAAGGAACCTCCAGAGGCTTCCCTGGTGGCTTAGTTGGTAAAGAATCAGCCTACAATGCAAGAGACCTGTGTTTGATCTCTGGGTTGGGAATATCCCCTGGAGAAGGAAATGGCAACCAACTCCAGTATTCTTGCCTGGAAAATCCCATGGACAGAGGAGCCTGGCGGGCTGCAGTCCATGGACTTGTAAGAGTTGGACACAACTTAGCAAGTAAACCAACATACTGTTTTCCATAGTGGCCACCAATTTACATTTCCAACAACAGTGGAGGGGGGTTCCCTTTTCTCCACAACCTCGCCAACATTTATTATTTGTAAACTTTTTAATGATGGCCATTCTGACCTGTGTGAAGTGGTTCGTAATTGTAGGTTTGATTTGCATTTCTCTAATAATTAGTGATGTTGAACATGTTTTCTTGTGTCTTTTGCCCATCAATATGTTTTCTTTGGAGAAACCTTGGATGGAGAATGGATTCTGGGTGCCATAGTTGCTTGCCTCCAATATTTACCATGACCGTTGTGGTCAGGGGTGTATGTTCCCTGCTGATGACTGATTGACTCCCACTTGGAAACCTAGGACGCAGCCTCCACTCCTGGGGTTAGGTCTGATGGTATCATTGGATTACCTTCTTTTTAACCCAGTTTTTACAGATCTAATCTACTAAGGAACTTTGAATTTTACTCAACCAAGTGACTTCTGGTCTAGTTTTATCTCTGCTACGAGATGCCACAGAGCAGCAGGGTGGAAGAAATGAATCCAACGTTCATCCCTATATGAAACAGACGATTCCTGAGAATGACGTTAGTCACTCCCTCCGGCATACTGTTAGTCTGTTGATAATTACACTGATCATCCTCTTTGTTCCATAATTAAAACTTTTATGGGTTTCCATCTTAAAGAGAAAAAAAAAATATCAAATCAAAATCCTCAGAAAACGTGGGTCCATATCTGCTGTCTTGGGCCAAGATGCGACTCTTGCCCAAGGGCCCAAGTATGGTTTCAAGCCCCTTAGGACTCAAAGTCCTACTCTCCCCAGATGGCCAGTCACTGAGAGGCAAGTGACATGCTGTTGCAGAGGCAAAATTGGGGCACAGGGCTTCCCTGGTGGCTCAGTGGTAAAGAATCTGCCTGCCAATGCAGAAGACCATCCCTGGTCTGGGAAGATCCCACATGCCGCGGAGCAGCTCAGCCCATGCTCTAGAGCTGGGGAACCGCAGCTACTGAAGCCTGGGCGCCTAGAGGCCGCGCTCTGCAACAAGAGAGGCCAGCGCAATGGGAAGACTGAGCACCACAGCTAGAGAGGAGCCCCAGCTCTCAACCGCTGTAGAAAGCCTGCGCGGGAAAGAAGGAAAGATAGCCCAGTGCAGCCAGAAATAGATAAATGCAACAGAAATAAAGAAAAGCAGGCACACCCTGGTGTGACATCCCTCTAACTGTGCAGGCAGATGTTACAGCCCCACATGACCTTCTGTCTTGCAGACTGCACATCGTCTCCAGCTGTTTCATGTCATTCAAGGTTTCCAGCAATCTATGCTCACCAGTTGACATTGTCAGGACACATTATACGACATTTTGTTTCATTTTAACTTCGTTTGGTTAAAATACCATCTTTGTCCCTATAGCTTTTGTCTTTACTTTAAAAAAAGTCACCTATAAAACTCATTACCTAGAGATGACTACATGAAAGAAGAAACAAAACATTAACTAGTTTTTTCTGTATATAAAAAGTATATATGTATTTTACTTTACAATACTGGGATCATAATATCTCCAGCAGTTTTCATTAGGAAATAGTCTTGTATAATATGCTTAATGTCTGTGCAATAGCTCACCTTACAAATGTATCATGATTTATTTAGCCATACCCTGCTGGCTTGCCGCCAATTAGAAAAAAATTCCTTGAAGTCTCACCTCTGGGTGAGAGTAATCTCAGTCAATCCTCTTGACAACCCTGTCAGACAAGAATTATGATTATTTCAGTTTATAGCTTGGAAGGCTAAGTAAACTACTCAAAGACACTCAGCCAGTGAGTGCTGAGTTCAGTTCAGTTCAGTCGCTCAGTCGTGTCCGACTCTTTACAACCCCATGAATCGCAGCACGCCAGGCCTCCCTGTCCATCACCAACTCCCGGAGTTCACTCAGACTCACGTCCATCGAGTCAGTGTTGCCATCCAGCCATCTCATCCTCTGTCGTCCCCTTCTCCTCCTGCCCCCAATCCCTCCCAGCATCAGAGTCTTTTCCAAGGAGTCAACTCTTCACATGAGGTGGTCAAAGTACTGGACTTTCAGCTTTAGCATCATTCCTTCCAAAGAAATCCCAGAGCTGATCTCCTTCAGAATGGACTGGTTGGATCTCCTTGCAGTCCAAGGGACTCTCAAGAGTCTTCTCCAACACCACAGTTCAAAAGCATCAATTCTTCGGCGCTCAGCTTTCTTCACGGTCCAACTCTCACATCCATACATGACCACAGGAAAAACCATAGCCT
>NW_011495064.1:1783831-1784144 GCF_000754665.1 Bison bison bison
CGCTCAGCTTTCTTCACGGTCCAACTCTCACATCCATACATGACCACAGGAAAAACCATAGCCTTGACTAGATGGACCTTTGTTGGCAAAGTAATGTCTCTGCTTTTGAATATGCTATCTAGGTTGGTCATAACTTTCTTTCCAAGGAGTAAGCGTCTTTTAATTTCATGGCTGCAGTCACCATCTGCAGTGATTTTGGAGCCCGCAAAAATAGAGTCTAACACTGTTTCCACTGTTTCCCCATCTATTTGCCATGAAGTGATGGGACCAGATGCCATGATCTTCGTGTTCTGAATGTTGAGCTTTAAGCCAA
>NW_011495064.1:1784578-1798060 GCF_000754665.1 Bison bison bison
GAAATGGTATGGACCTAACAGAAACAGAAGATATTAAGAAGAGGTGGCAAGAATACACAGAAGAACTGTACAGAAAAGATATTCACAACCCAGATAATCCTGATGGTGTGATCACTCACCTAGAGCCAGACATCCTGGAATGTGAACTCAAGTGGGCCTTAGAAAGCATCACTATGAACAAAGCTAGTGGAGGTGATGGAATTCCAGTTGAACTATTTCAAATCCTGAAAGATGATGCTGTGAAAGTGTTGCACTCAATATGCCAGCAAATTTGGAAAACTCAGCAGTGGCCACAGGACTGGAAAAGGTCAGTTTTCATTCCAATCCCAAAGAAAGGCAATGCCAAAGAATGCTCAAACTACCGCACAATTGCACTCATCTCACACGCTAGTAAAGTAATGCTCAAAATTCTCCAAGCCAGGCTTCAGTGATGCGTGAACCGTGAATTTCCAGATGTTCAAGCTGGTTTTAGAAAAGGCAGAGGAACCAGAGATCAAATTGCCAACATCTGCTGAATCATGGAAAAAGCAAGAGAGTTCCAGAAAAACATCCATTTCTGCTTTATTGACTATGCCAAAGCTTTGACTGTGTGGATCACAATAAACTGGAAAATTCTGAAAGAGATGGGAATACCAGACCACCTGACCTGCCTCTTGAGAAATTTGTATGCAGGTCAGGAAGCAACAGTTAGAACTGGACCTGGAGTGCTGAAGGGACAATCTAATTAGCACCCCTGCCGATCCTGTTGCTTTGTCACTGGATCCTTGTATATGATGGTCCTGATTTAGTTGCTAAGTCGTTTACCACTCTTCTGACCCCATGGACAGTAATCCTCCGGGCTCCTCTGTCCATTGATTTCCCAAGCAAGAACTGGAGTGAGTTGCCCTTTCCTCCACCAGGAGATCATCCCTACCCAGGGATCAAATCCGAGTTCCCTGCACTGCATAGGGACTCTTCACCACTGAGCCACCAGAAAAGTGGCTTTTATTTTTGCCATCTTGAAAGAGAAATGTTACCTTACTGTTTTGATTTGCATTTATTTGGTTGTTGGCAAGTCTGAGCGTCTTTTGAATTCTCATAGATCATTGGCATTTAGTTTCCTTTAAACTATTTGTATTTTTTGGTTTGTTTTTCTGTTAGTCTTATCCTTTGCACACACATGGGCTTCTCAGGTGGCTCCGTGGTAAAGGATACGCCTGCCAACGCAAGAGATGCAGGAGACATGGATTTGATCCCTGGAGAAGGAAATGGCAACCCACTCCAGTGTTCTTGCCTGGGAAACCCCACAGACAGAGGAGCCTGGTGGGCTATAGTCCATGGAGACACACAGAGCTGGACAACGCTTGGCAGCTGAGCACTCGCACAAGCATGCATGTCCATATACACATACGCAGAATTACCCACTATCTGATACATATGTTCCCAGTTATTTTCTTGTCTTTTAATTTTATTATGTGATTTAAGACCCTGAAGTTTTAAAATTTTTATGTCTACCGATATTTCCCTTATGATCATACTGAGGAATTTCATCTTTAGGGTGTTTTCACACCTCCCAAATGCAGATAAATATTTATTCCTATTTTCTTAGTGGTACAGACAGTTCACTTCACATTTCAGGTCTCCATCTGTCTGGAAGGTATTGTTAATTGTCTTCTCACAAGGTGAGTCCAGAAGTATGTGAGTCAAGGTTTGTGCGGGATAACCACGCCTATGACCTGTTCCATCATGCCTGTTACCTAAAAGATGAGCTCTTAGCAGATTGCCACCCCTGGGTACCTGCACCGGTCCCTGAGGGCAGCACATTATAGAGACATTATACTTCCATGGATACAACTAAAGCTATATTGGCTTTTAGCACTCCTATCCAGGACTCACTGACATTAACTTCACGGCAACACAGGCTGCCAGACTTTCTTTTCTTCTAAGAGGGTGAGGGTACAACTTTTAAAGAAGCATTTCCACCAATTGCTATAAATTGGCATGTAACACTTCTCCATAACTATATCCATCCAGTAGATAGTATATGATCTTTGATTTCTTATCTTGTAACATAATTTCCATTACTGTATCCAGGTCAGTATATTCTTCAGAGCTGTGCACAACATCCCAGGTCACTTCTGTTCCTTAGCTCTTTCACATGTTGGACTTTGGGATTATTCCTTAGATATTGTCACACAGAGAGCTGAGGAAATAACCAGGCCCTCCCCTGCATGTTCTGTGTTGCATTTTTAATACTCAGTGTTTTTACTGACAAATATTCTGACTCGATTTTTACTCGTCTTGTTAGTTGGCCTCTTACTCCATCCAGCTGAAATGAGTTTGTGTCGTTGGTGATTTGGTTATTTATGATATATATTGTCTTTCTCAGCTTCTGGTTGCCCACATATTTGACACTGGTGCCTGTGACATCTTTGTTCAAGGCTTTGAAAGCCGTGTCCGTAGACGAGGAAACCGGGGCTCAGAGTGGGGGAGTGACTGGACCCAAGTCACATGAGTGTGTGACGTGGAGCCAAGCTGGGGATGCAGGTCCTGTGCCTCCCAGGTCGGGGCACTGGGGGGGGCCGGCACGAGTTGCCGTTTAGTCACTAAGTCATGCTGGTTTCTTTGTGACCCCATGGACTGTAGCCCGCCAGGCTCTTCAGTTCATGGGATTTCCCAGGCAAGGATTCTGGAGTGGGCTGCCATTCCCTTCTCCAGGGGACTTTCCCAGCCCAGGGATTGAACCCACGTCTCCTGCTTGGCAGGAGCATTCTTTACCCCTGAGCCACCAAGGAAGCCTTGAAATCCTTTGCGGTTACAAGTGATAGAAACCCAAAAAGACAGTCTACTGGCTCAGGGAATTTTCCCTCAAGCCAAGTCTGAAGGTCAGCCATTTTCAGGCACAGCTGGATCAGAACCTGTCCGTGTCCCCAGCACTCAGATCTCTCCATCTTTCTCTGCTGCTGCCTCCTTTGGGAGTGAGATAGTGGCACAGTCACCTCCTGTCTGCTCCCCTTACCCTGTGAGACCCTGGCCCCCAACCCAGCAGAGCCATGTAACATCAGACAGTAGAGCTTGGCTCCTTCCCCTAGGAACTGGCACCATGCCCAGAAAAGGGGGAGCTAGGCTCTGAATTTGGGAGCTGTACTTCCCAGAAAGCAGAGTTCAGGAGACTCCCTGAATGTGAGTGATTTCATGGACACTCCGGGGAAGGCACCTCCTCCACTCTGCAAATGCAGCTCTTTTCCAGCGAGACAGACCCCATCAGAGTGGAGAAAGATGACCCTGAGCCCTGAGTACAGGTCTCACTTTTTATTCCCTCCTTCACCCCATCCTTGGCCTTGACGTTCGTCTCTGACACCTGCTAGACTCCTTCCTGTCCTCCCCTCTGCTTGTTCCTGATGGCTGGTAATTAATTGACTTATTCTTTGTCCTTTAACCCCATCCGTGCCTTCCAGATGGCTTTTGCACACCTGGTATCTGACCTTCAAGTCACCCTCAGCTCTGCCCAGTGGGCTTGCTGGACCCAGTATTATATTTGTTTGCTTTTTTGCGGTGCACTCTTGGGCTGTCCTGGTGCAAGTCTGGTCACTCGGTGTGCCTATAGTGTAACATCTGTCACCTATGACGCCGGGCATCATTGTTTTGTTTTGTTGCTGGTGTTGTTCAGTCGCCAAGTCGTGTCTGACTATTCATGACCCCATGGACTGCAGCATGCCAGGCTTCCCTGTCCCTCACCATCTCCTGGAGTTTGCCCAAGCTCATGTCCATTGAATCAGTGATGCCAACTAACCATCTCATTCTCTGCCACCCCTTTCTCCTCTTGCCCTCAGTCTTTTCCAGCATCCGAGTCTTTTCCAGTAAGTCAACTCTGTGAATCAGGTGGCCAAAGTACTGGAGCTTCAGCTTGAGAATCAGTCCTTCCAATGAGTATTCAGGGTTGATTTCCTTTAGGATTGACTGGTTTGATCTCCTTGCAGTCCAAGGGACTCTCAGGAGTCTTCCCTAGCACCACAGTTCGTAAGCATGAATTCTTCAGTGTTTATCCTTCTTTATGGTCCAGCCCTCACATCCGGACACGATTACTGGAAAGACCACAGTCTTGACTATATGGACATTGTTTTTTAATAGCCTGGAATCCCTTCCTTTGTGCAACCCCTTGACCCTTTGTGACCTGACCTTGACCCATGTGCAATGTCAGTGGCCCAGGGAGTCCAGGTGCAGTCCCTTGCAGCGGAGTAGGAAGGTGGTCACCGTTTGTCTGCAGGGCCCCTCCTCTGCCCTGGAGCAGCCCCAAGCCCAGGTGACTTCAGCAGCCTCGGAGTGAGCAACAACAACCCGTTCATTCCCCATGGAGACACCAACAGTGGGAATGTTTCTGTCCTGGGCTGCACAGGCTCTGAGCTCAGAATCCAGCTTTCCTGTTGCCACTGTGAGCATCTCTGTAGCTTCTAATAACATTTTCCCTTTTTCGCTTGATTGAGCAAGAGCAGTTTCATTTGCTTTCAAGGACCCTAGCTGATATTCTAGGGCCATGCTTCATCTTTTCTGGTTTTGTCAATTTATCGGGGCTTTTTTAAAATGTCTCCCTCCAAAGTTTCTGTTCAAACTCTTTCTGGTCACACTGGCAAGTCTCCTGCAGCGTGTTCTTCTCGGATTTGGTTCATACGTCTTGCTTGCTGCCAGGACCCCGCTGTTCTGGGGTGGATCTGGGCTGCAGTCCAGGAGACACAATTCTCCACTCTGACACCATCTACATGCCCAGATGTTCCTTGCATATACTTCCTCTCTCCTCCTTTCACTGCCAAAGTCACGAACTTCCAGTGAAAGAAGGAATGAAAACACCACCTGTAACACCAATTCCTTCAATTTCCTCCCCAGAACTTCAAAGTAAATAGAAATCGATTGGATTTAGACTCATGGGCTCCCAGACCATCCCACTTGAAAGAAAACTTAGAAACCATCACAGTCTTTACTCAAGTGCCATCTTCAATGGATTGGTTGTGCCTGACTGGGTTTTACATCTGGACTCTGAAAGGTGCTGTGAGAGATTGATGATGCCTGTCTGGGTGTGGTAAGGGAAAGTACCAGCCTATAATCTGATGATCTGATGATTCTGTCTCTTCCAGGTACCTGCTCTGTGTTTTACAAACGAGGAAACTGAGTCACACACATAGCATACTAAGTTATCTAAAGCCAGGACATTATAGGAAGCCAGGGCAGATTTGAAGATAGAGTTTAGGTTGTCAGACCTTTCCTATCAATGACAATGATTTCTCTTCTCGTTGGAGTTCAGTCTTCTATGACGTTGTCAAAGTCGCTTGCTGGTTTATATGCTGTGGATTCTATGCTCAGCCACTTCTGTACATTCCAGCAGGGTCTTGTGGGTGCCTGTGGAGCAATATTCATAGAAGACTTTCACAATCAGAATTCTGATGCCCTCAGGCAGTCTAGGGGGTGCCGGGCCTGAGAGCTCACCCATTAAGAGGGGACCTTTTATCAAATCACAACTGGAAAACTTCAGAAACTGCTGTCCCAAATGAAACATACTCGAGTTCACTTCAAGTGGGCAGAAAACAAACATCCAGGAGACCCTGGCCCAAATGCTTAAAGCTCATCACACTTGAGACGTGAAATTTGGTCCAAATCTAGACCTGGCATGACTCATGGGAACTTGCTACGGAAAAGGGGAGACAGAAGGTCTTCAGCCTTCCTGTGAACACCAGCTCCTTAATTTTACATTTAAATTCTTTTTTTCTTTTGGCTGAACTACGAGGCATATGGGATCTCAGTTCCCAGACAGATCTCACGTGGCCTTGGCCAGCAACGTCTTGGAGCAGGGCTTGGGTTCCCAGCCAGAGACTGGCCTGGGTTTCAGCAGGGAAAGCACCAGATCCTAGCCACTGGACCAGTGGTCAGTGACAAGTACCTTGGTTCTTCGGTTTTGCAGAAAAGAATTTCCACAAAGATGGAAAGTAGTGAAGCAAGTAAAATGTTTATTAAGAGGAAAAAGAGTGCAGTAGGTGTGGATAGACACACGGGCAGACTCAGGGACAGTCCCTGCGTTGCTAAGTCGCACCCCCGTGGCAGGTTGAATTGCTTTTATGGGGCATTTCTTCTGGGTTTCCTTTGGCCAGTCATTCTAATTTGCCTGGTTCACACTCCATATTTGGTATATCTCAGAATCTCTCCATGTGTGTGTACACATCTCTTAGCCAAAATGGGTCTTACGGAAGAGGCGTATGTGTAGAGTATCCCTTGACATGACTTCCCTTTGACCTCCAAGGAGCCTTTTCTATGCAAGTGTGGTCGGGAGGTCTCCTGACTTCCACACGAGAAATATGTGGCCTGGGCAGGGTTCAGTGTCCTCCCTTAATTGTCCAGCTGTTCTCACCTTGGAGTTTCGGTCAAGAGAGAATCAATCTCCAATTGCTTTACCCTGGGGGGTGCCCATCTGCCTCCTGCCTGAAGACCAGGGATGAAACCACCCCCTGCATTGGAAGTGCGGAGTCTTAACCACTGGACCACCAGGGAATTCCTAGTACCTTATTTACTAGCACCCATTCTGTTTAAGAGACCTGGATTCAATTCCTGGGTGGGGAAGAGCCCCTGGAGAAGGCAATGGCAACCTCCTCCAGTATTCTTGCCTGGAGAATCCCATGGACAGAGGAGCCTGGCAGGATACAGCGACTGAACCACCGCCACCATTCTGTTTAAATGTCCTAACAGGCAAAATGCACTCCTAGAATTAGCAGGAGGGGGCGCGCTCAAGGATGGTGAAGACCCTGCAGAAGCACTCAGCTCCAGGATCTGGAGTGGCCGCCTGCAAACACTAGCTCAGCAAGCCCCTGGGACACTGGCCTTCCTCTTGGGCCAGCAGCCCCCAGCGATAAGGATCACAAGACTGATGCTCTGGGGGGGAGGCAGTCTGGACTGGGGCCCATTCTCAGGACCGTCGTCAGCGGCCTTAGTAATGGGACAGCATCCTGTTTTATTAAAAGCCTGTTGCTGGCCAGGAAAACTGTCTGTCTGCTGTGTGGGCAGGGGCCCAATATTGCTGCGGGCAATTCCAAGTCAGTCCTTTGAGTTGACATCAAACCAGGAAAGAACAGGACTATTTTTCAGTTGATGAAGCAGTACTTTTCTTTCTTTTTTCAAGCGGTTCTCTCGCGTGTTCCACGGTGCACATTTTGTCTGCGCCGGACGCACGCAAATCTTCAAGCCGGCTGCGGTTGGAGTCCACCTCCCCTCCCCCTCCTGCCGCTCTCCCACTCCTCCTTCCTCTCCCCTCCCCCAGAGCCCCACCCTGGCCTCCCTGGCCTTCCCAGCCCCCAGCCCCCTGGTAGACACCCTGAGCGGAGGGAGGCCCAGACGTGGCCTGAGGCTATTTACAGGGTGGGGGTGGGGAGGGGAGGGAAACCGACTGCTTTGTGTATCTTCGGAGTCTGGAAACTCTACAGAATTCCTCCATTTCCAAGGAAGCTCTCATTTGCAGGTTTCCAAAAATAAAAAATAAAAGGAGACGCACTTCAAACGGAATCAGAGGAAAAGCTGTTTTCTCTGTGAGCCGATTTGTTTATTATTATTTTATTCTTTAGCATTAGATTTGTTGAAGATAGGCAAGAACTGTCATTTTTTCCCCTATATTTTTATTTTACTTTCCTCTTTTTTTTTGCCTTATCAGTGTAGAGGGCAAATATTTGAAGAGATGGCCATGAAATACTCATTTCATACATGTCTGTGGGAAACAGGTTTTGTGTAAACTTTTGTATTCGGATTTTCAGCTGAGGTTATGGATGACTGGAATCTCCCTTCAGGTTGTAAATTCAAATCGCTCAAATGGTGTCACTTTTACAAATGAAAAGAAATTAAATGTGCTTCAACACAGATTTTTAAAATAATTTCAAGAAAGTTGTAAAAGCAGTTTCAATATGCTGGTTAGTTGTGTTTACCTGATTTTGCTGACTCTTTTGAAAATTTGGAGCGGATAGTGCCCATAGCAATAAAGAGGATGTTAATTTACTGGCTGCTTTTTAACCCTGCATTCAAGCACTAAACTTCATGTAGTGCCAGAAAATGGTACATATTTTGAATATTTCTAAAGATAGTGGCATTAAGAGTAATTCAGAAAAGAAGAACTATAAAATGCACTTGAAAATGTGTTACTTCACCCGTGAACATTCAATTTCAACTTAAGGATAAATCATGCCATTTTTAGAGCTTCTTTTATTTACCACATCATTTATGAATCACTGTACTGATGTAAGCCTGAAGTCATGTAAACTCACAGGTTTTGCTACATATTTTAATATTGTATGCATTCATTTTATAGTTGTTTTCAAAATCTTGGGAAGAGATAATATATGGCACCAAAAAAAGAGTGATATAAATCATGCTAAATCTGGTGTACTTTTTCCTAAATTGTGTCTTCAAGATATAAGATAGTCAATAGATTGGATTCTTGCCCCCATGCTCTCTGGTTACTTAAGAGAAATGAGATTATCTCTATGGTGAGGGAAAAGGTATAGAAAACAGTAATTTTATTTTTGGAGAAGGGGAAAGGCTTGATCAGCTCACAGTGTACTGGCTACTGTGTCTTTGTGGTAAAATCCAAACATTAACTCCAAGCTTTAATAGCGCACTTTCCTGCAGGTCACTGGGCCGAAAGCCCATCCAATATTGTCGGGCAAAGGCCCAAGATGAGAAACAAGTAAAACACAGATGCAAGGTCTTTCCTCGTGCAGCTAAACATTTGTAATTAAGAAAACTCCAGTAGTTCCATGGTAATCTGTCTCTAGATAAATGTATTCCTAACCTTCGGCTCCCAAGGGGGAAAAAAAAAAAAAACCCTTCCTTCTGTTGCAAGAAGGAGGACCCCTTCCAGGGCCTGAAACTGGGCTCTTGCCTAACACTCGGAAATGAATTGTCAGAGGAGACACACGTGCTGACAAAGCAAGAGATTTTATTGGGAAAGGGCAGCCGGGAGGAGAGCAGTAGGGTAAGAGAATAGGAGAATAGCTCTTCAGGAGAATAGCTCTGCCACGTGGCTTGCAGTCTTATGGTGATGGGATTAGTTTCCGGGTTGTCTTTAGCCAGTCATCTGACTCAGAGTCCTTCCTGGTGGTGCATGCCTTGTTCAGCCAAGATGGGTGCCAGAGAGAAGGATTCTGGGAGGTGGTCTGACATGTGGTGTCCCCTTTTGACCTTTCCTGAACTCTTCCGGTTGGTTGGTGGTGGCTTATTAGTTCCGTGTCCCTTACCAGGACCTCCTGTCCTAAAACAACTGAGGCAAATGGTTACTATGGTGCCTGGCCAGGGTGGGCGGTTCCAGTCAGTGTGCTTCCCCTGACACTTCAAGACACTGGATGAGGAATGGGAAGAGCTCAAAGAAAAGCCATTTTCTGTGTTACAGACAAGTATTTACATTACGAACCAACTTTTGATCCAGGAAAGAAGTGATAACCTGTTTGGGTTTTCTAAAGCAATTCAATATCCTGGGGGGGTTAAATACAAAGCAGGTTCTCAGAGAAACCTTGAATAATGCAATTGATCTCTTCCAAGAAAGCAGAGGGTGGCGTTGTGGTCATAGGAAGCACCATTGATAGTATTTTTTTTTTTTTTTTTCTGGAAAATAAACTGGGAAAGAAAATAATGTCTGAAACATTTAAAAAATAGGCTGTCTTGGCATCTGGTTCTGGAATGAGATGGTGTCGATTCACTTTCCCTCCTCTGTTTCTCTAAGTACAACTAAAAACCCTGGAAGCTATTCAATGTGTGTGTGTGTTAGTTGCTCAGTCATCTCTAAGTCTGCAACCCCATGGACTACAGCCCATCAGGCTCCTGTATCCATGGGATTCTCCAGGCAAGAGTACTGTAGTGGGTTGCCATTTCCTTCTCCAGGGGATCTTCCGAACCCAAGGACTGAACCCAGGTCTCCTGCATTGTGGACAGATCCTTTACAGTTTGAACTACCCAGAAAGCTACTTAATAGGCAATGATAAAAGGATTCTGAAAGTTGGAAATGTAGAAGGTAAACTGGCAGGAATCCTTAAGAATTGAGAAAACAACTTTTTGAGTTCCCTGAGCTTTTTTATCTTCCATATACCCTGAACAGAGCACCAAAGAGGCACGCCATGTGGGATCACCAACAGGCTCAAACAAAACAAACAAATGAAAACCCCCAAGAGTATCCTGCTATCTCTGGCCAAAGTCCAGGAAAAGGAAAACACAACAGAGACCAATAAGAAGTTCCAGCCTCCTCTTTACAACCCAGGGTTCTTGCAGACAGTCCAATCAACTGGCTGCAGCAAAGCCCTGGACACTCCAGGCTCCTGGTTCAAACTGAGATACCATCAGGTGGTTAGAGCCACCCACAGCTGCAGCTGCAGTGAAGCCCTCAGTCTCCTTGGCCTCTGTGCAGTGGCATACGGAAACCCAGACCCACCAGCTTCTTCCTCATTCCCAAAGGTTTCCCAGCAGCATAGTCTCCAAACAAAATAATAACTAAGAAAACAATATGAAGGGATACACTGAAAATACAGTTATATCAAAAAGAAACTCTTAAAATTGTTCGGGTCACCCAGAGAAAGTCAATTAAAATGAAGAAGACTGATGAATAGAAAGAACAAACAGAAAACAAATAAAATATCAGACTTGGTCCTCATAGGCCAGCGTTTGTGAGTGTGGTAAGTTGTGTCCAACTCTTTGCGACCCCATGGACTAGCCCACCAGGCTCTTCTGTCCATGGGATTCTCCAGGCAAGAATACTGGAGTGGGTTGCCACGCCGTCCTCCTGGGGATCTTCCCAACCCAGGGATCAAACCTATTTCTCATGTCTCCTGCATTGGCAGGTGGATTCTTTACCACTAGTACCACCTGGAAAGCCCCAAGAAAGCCCCATTTAAGGTCAGTAGTTACCTTAAATGTAAATGGTATAAGTATACCAATTAAAGGTAGAGATTGGCACAGTGGATTTAAAAAACAACCTGACTGTGTGTTATTTACAAGAAACTTACCTGAAATTCAATGACATAGGTAGACTGAAAGCAAAGGAAAGCAGACCATGCAAACATTAATCAAAAGGAAGTGGCTATGTTAATATCAAAGTAGACTTTAGAGCAAAGAAATTTACCATGGGCAAAGAGGGAAATTATATGATGACATGTAGGGTTATTCCAGGGTTTCCCTGGTAGTTCAGCTGGTAAAGAATCTGCCTGCTATGCAGGACACCCCAGTTCGATTCCTGGGTTGGGAAGATCCCCTGGAGAAGAGATAGGCTTCCCACTCCAGTACTCTTGGGCTTCCCTGGTCGCTCAGATGGTAAAGAATCTGCCTGCAATGCGGGAGACCTGGGTTCAATCCCTGGGTTGGGAGGATCCCATGGAGGAGGGCATGGCAACCCACTCCAGTATTCTTGCCTGGAGAATCCCCATGGACAGAGGAGCCTGGCAGGCTACATAGTCCATGGAGTAGCCAAGAGTTGGACACGACTGAGCGACTAAGCACAGCACAATCCAGAGAGAAGACATAGCCATCCTGTGAACCGAACAACATATTTCACAATATGTGAAGCAAGAAGTAGGACAACTGCAAAGAAAAACATAAAGCCGCTGTTGTGGTTGGGAGCTTAAATTTCCATTCATGTCCCACTCT
Organism: Bison bison bison; assembly: GCF_000754665.1. Classification (NCBI taxonomy): domain Eukaryota; kingdom Metazoa; phylum Chordata; class Mammalia; order Artiodactyla; family Bovidae; genus Bison; species Bison bison. The sequence continues at coordinate 1,796,210 of NW_011495064.1, forward strand.
GGACATCTAGAATTACTAAAGAGAAAATCAGCAAAAATATAGAAAAGAAAAAATATAGGACTCAACAATACCATCAGCTGAAAGGATCTAATTGACATTTATAGAATGCTCTGTACTGCAACAGCAGAATATACATTCTTTTAAAGGGCCCATGGAACATTTGCCAAGATAGACCATATCCAAACTTTAACAAATTTGAAAGAACTGAAATCATATGGAGCCTGGCCATAATAAAATTAAACTAGAAGTCAAAACCAAGAAAATCTCCAGACCTCTGAAAACTCAATAATAAACTTCTAAATAAGTCATGGGTCAAACAGGTGATGTCAAAGGAAATTTTAACAATACATAGAACTAAAGAAAGTGAAAATAAATATATTGTGAGCTGCAGCTAAAGCAAAGCTGGGAGGGAAATTTATTGCACTAAACGCTTACATTGGAAAAGAGTTATCTCAAGTAACTAAGTTCCTGCTTTGGAAAATCAAAAAGGAACAAAACAAAATAAACTCAAAGCAAACAAAAGGAAGGGAATAAGGAGCAAGAAAGCTGGAAAATAATAGAAAAAAATAACTGGAGTAAAAAAATAGTCTTCAGGAAAAAAAAATCAATAAAGTTAACAACCTCTAGGAAGATAGGCAAAAATAAAAACGAAAGAAGACACAAATAACCAGTATCAGGAATGAAATGAGATACTACAACAAATTCTGGAACCTTTAAAAAGATAATAGGAAAGTACTACAAACAACTTTATGCTTATAGATTCAACATTTTAAAAGAAATGGGCCAGTTCCTCAAAAACCACAAACTAGCAAAACTCAGCCAAGATCAAATAGATAATCTATTTAGTCCTATAACTGTTAAAGACATTGAGTTGTAGTTAAAATAATACCCCCAAATAATCTTCAGTCTCAGATATTTTCTCTGGAAAATTTTACCAAACATTTAAAGAACAACTAGAACTTCACTGATGGTCCCAATGCGGGGTGTCCTGGGTTCGACCTCTGGTCAGGGAACTAGGTCCCATATTCCACGACTAAAGACCCCACTTGCCACAGCTAAGACCCAGAACAGCCAGGTAAATAAAAAAAATATTTTTTAAAAAGAACAATTAATGACATTTGTACACAATCTCTTCCAGAAAATAGGAGATTTTTAAAAATATGATTATCATTTCTGATGTCAAAACCAGCAGAGGCCGTTAAAAAAAAAAAAAAAAAGCTAAAGACCAATATTTCTCAAGCACTTAGATGCAAAAATTATCAACCAAATTTAACTATCCAAATACAGCAATTTATAAAAGAATAAGGCCCCATGACCAAGAAGCGTTAATGACAGGTATGCAAGACAGAGTCAATATTTGAGAATCAATCAATACAGTCCTCTATATAAATAGATCAAAGAAGAAAAAGCATATGATCATATTCATTGATTCAGAGAAATCATTTGACAAAGTTAAATACCCATTAATGACAAAAAGAAATCCTCTCAGTACACTAGGAATAGAGAGGAACTTCTTCAACCTCATGCACCCTATATCAAACTTTGTATTTAGTAGGGAAAGACTGAGTGCGTTCGCTCTAATTCCTGAAATAAAGCAAGGATGTTTGCTGTCACCATTCTTATTCAACACAGTGTTGGAGGTTCTAGCTACTGCGATGAGGCAGGAAAAAGAAAAAAAAATCATACAAATTGGAAGAGAGGAAATAAAACCATCTTTTGTTACAGGCAACGTGATTTCCCACATATAGAGATAAGCTGTCTTGCTTTCACTGGCTGCGTTGGCCAGGACAGTGTCCCCACTTGTTCTGAGGGGATCGCTGCAGCAGCCTGGCACAGGGCCTGAGAGCACAC
>NW_011495064.1:1798160-1847070 GCF_000754665.1 Bison bison bison
CAGCTTGGGCGTGGCAGACCAGGTGGACCCCAACACCACCATTCCCAGCTGTGCACCTCCGGGCACTTCCCCTGACCTCCCTGGACTTTGGTCCCCTCATCTGAAGTGGAGGTTATGATAGACACGGGGCCTATCACTGTGAGTATTAAGTGAGAGCAGAGTACACGAGACCGAGGGGTGTGCCTGCTGCAGGTACCGTCGCTATTGCTGCTGTTGTGTGTGATCCTATATTATCTGCTGTGCTGCCCCCAGGACTGTCACTGGAGCAAGAAACCTCATTCTCTTGTTCAGCGGTCCTGTGACTTATCAGCTCACTCAACCATTCTGAGCCTCAGTGCTTTTATTTATAACATGGGGAGGATAACCCCTTTCTCATAAGATTCTTGTTAAAACCAGATGAAACAACACATTTTTAAAGTCCTTTGAGCACTTTATAATAATATTAATAATGGCAGATAGAATTTGTTGAATACTCTCTAGCACCAGCGCCATGGATTGCTTTTCACTTACAATTTTTTACTTAATCCTTATAACCATGAGTCATTAGTCTCATTTATGTAGATTGGGAAACTAAGGTCCCCGAGAAGTAATCTGCTCAAAGACACAGCTTGTAAGCAACAGAATCCAGACTTGGACCCCTGACCCTAGATTCGGTACCACCTCGGCGGTAAAGAATCTGCCAGCCAACACGGAAGACGCAGTTCAGTCCCTGGGTTGGGAAGATCCCCTGGAGAAGGAAATGGAAACCTACTCCAGTATTCCTACCTAGGAAATCCAAGGGACTGAGCCTTGTGGGCTACAGTCCACGGGGCTACACTAGAGTCAGACACGGCTTACTGAGTAAACAACAGCAGCAACCACCCCAGGACCTGGCTGTGCTCATGCTCCACAGAGAAAGTAAGCCAGTGAGGGAAAGAACAGCGTGGCGTGGGGGCTCACTTCCGCTAGCAAGGCAAGTTTAATCCAGTGAAGGGGCCTCAGGTGCAGTGTGTGACAGGCCGTGGCAGGGCCAAGAGTCCCCCTTGGCAGGGGCAAGGGGCTCCAAACTAACCACCTGTCTGAGAACTAAGGTTCTTTCTAGGCCACTGAAGCGTAGGATGTTACTCAGAGAGTAACACCTCCAGTTCCTTGAAGGACCGGGTGATTAGATGGAGGCCGGCGCCGTGCCCAGGTTTAAAAATAACTCCCTGACTTCTAATAGGTACTCAGTTGGGGCTGAAGTCATCCTTCCAGGTGCAGAAAAGGAAAGCTTGATTGTACGTCATGGACTTAAAATAGGAGTGGGGTCAGAGGGCCAGCTGGGGCTCATGGGTGCCCAGTGGGCAGTTTCTCAGCTGGTATTTCCTGATATTTCCTGCTTTGGACAGCAGGTTTCTGCCTTTGTTTTTGAGTTGAGAAGGGGTGGAAATGTACATTTAAAAGTTAACTTGCTTTTCTTTCTCCTTCTCCACATGTGCCCTTTTCATCCGTAATCCACATTCCCCTTTACAGGTCGTTCATGCACTGTCCTGAAATATACTAGGTACAGAAATTAAAACAGGTTAAAACAGGCTAGTTTGCTTCTTTCTCCTTAGCTCTATGCAATGGGTACATGAAGTTTTTCTTGAATATCTTTGCCCAGAGCGAAACAAAGAAGCTACTAGCTGAAGAAATCCCACCATCCCATGATGTGGTGAGGTCCCTAGATGTGGGGGGTGCTCTCTGGAAAAGTCTCCTTTGCGCAGGAGGGTGGGCTAGAGCCTAAGATCCTAACAATTCTAAGAGTCTGGGATTTGTTTCCTTTTTATAGTCTGGCTATATTTAGGTCAATGAATTGTATTGAAGATGGACTCATCAGTGATTCGTTCAATGAATTCTTTCATTCAGAAGTTATTGAAAGGACTTCTGTTCCAGATAGAATAGCATAAAATCGTTCCTCTCTTCTCTTCTCCCACCTTGGGATAATGATAAACTTTGGAAAAAAGTCAAGCCACCATTAAGAATGAAAAGGCAGGCTGCAGTGGGAGAAGATATTTGCAAATCCGAAAACTGAGAAGAGGCTTGTATCCAGAATAATTAAAAATTTCCATACATCCAAATGAGTCAAAGATTTGGACAGGCATGTCACCAAAGAAGTTACACAGTTTGCCAAGAAATATAAGCAGCAGAGTGCAACGTGAAATCCCAAGGATACACGTCTACATATCCACCAAAGTGCCTGAGAATAAACAAACTAAATGATACAAAGTGCTAGAGAGGATACCTGGCATCCACTGGCTAGTCGGGGTATACACTGGCATTTACCATCACTTCGGAAAATGGTTTGACAGCACTGAGTGCTAAGCACTGTACATCCTATGGCTCAGCAATTCTACCCGTCTGTATACACCCAACTGAAGCACACACTCGTGTGCACTCAAGACGTATACAAAACTGCTCATAACCGTCCAGTTACTATAACAAAAGACTGAAAACACCCCAAATGTCCAGCAACAGTGGAATGGATAATTATATTGCGGTGTCCTTGGCGATGAAATGGAATGATTGAATGCAAACACACAATAACAGAGTTGAAATCATGCTCGGTGAAAGAAGACCAACAAGAGGGCACCACGAGTGATTCGACATATTCCGGTTCAAGAAAGACAGAGTTAGTCAGTGAGGACTGGTGTCTAGATGGTAGTTATCTGGAGGGTGTGACAGGAAGGAGGAAAAAGGTGGGGTACTTTTGAGGTGCAGCAGATGTCCTGTTTCTAGATCTGGGCAGTGACTTCATAGGTTTGGACACTGAACATTTGTCTAGTTCTTATGCTTATCATTCATCCACTTTTCTCTATGTATGTTTCACTTTGAAAAACAGTTTACTTAAAAGAATGTACTTCGGTTTGCCAAGTTGAAAACAGCTACAACATCTTCATTGCCTTGAAAAGAGTTTTTTGTTGTTTTTGTTTTTGTTTTTGCTGTTCAAAAACACGAGAAACCAAGATGCTGGTCTCCCACTCTGAACCAAGAAGCAAACCAATTAATAGTAAAGTAAGTGGGTTCACGGGCTTCCCAGGTGGTGCTAGCGCTGAAGAACTCGCTTGCCAGTGCTGGAGATGTAAGGGACTCGGGTTCGATCCCTGGATTGGGAAGATCCCCTGGAAGAGGGGATGGGATCCCACTCCAGTATCCTTGCCTGGAGAATCCCAAGGACAGAGGAGCCTGGTGGATGACAGTCCACAGGGTCGAAAAGAACTGGACACAGCTGAAGCGACTTAGCACACATGCGAGCAGGTTCACAAGTGACTTACTTGCGGACGGTCTACACCGAGTGTCCTAATATCTCCCATCCACGGACAAGCCAGCCTTCCTTTCAGCAAAGTAGCCTGTTCCCCTCTCAGCCCATCTGCCTCACCGAGTCCGTGGAGGTCGGTTACCCCCAACCCCAGCCCTCTCATCTCTGTGCTAGTCCATCCCCCTGCTCACCAGACACCATGACCAGTGACAAGGGAGGCCGGGCCACAGCAGCCCTCTTTGTCACTGTACAGCTCCCTGGTGACCCATCTTTTTCATTCCATGCTGGTGCCCCCTGGCTTGTAGAATTGCGGATATAATTTTTTGGGATTTCCTCTCTCTGGAAACCTTTAGAGAGCTTTTGCTGAGATACTCAGGATACTAAGGTGTCTTTCCTGAGATACTTGGTGAAAATCAGCCAGGCATTTTTTTTTTTCTTTTTGGCTGCGCTCTTTGTTGGCGAACACTGGCTCTTCATTGTTATGCACGGGCTTTCTCTAGTGAGCGGGCTCCGAGCATGAGCTCAGTAGCTGTGGTGTATGGGGTTAGTTGCAGCATGCGGAATCTCCTCAGACCAAGGATCAAACCTGTGTCCCTCACATTGGCCAGTGGATTCTTAACCACTGGACCACCAGGGAAGTCCCAGGCTTTTTTTTTTTAAAATGAGAAGAGGGGTTCTAATTTGGAAGCTACATCTGCTGAAGGAATGGGCCCTACACAAAAGGGCTGCTTTCTTTCATCATGAGATCTTAGGGCCTTCCAATTAATCCCATGCTCTTATCAACCCACAGGGTGACAGGTGTTGGTATAACCAGCTGGACCTTTTTTACAAGCAATCTTTGTGTGGCCCATCATCATCCCTTCCCAGTAGGTTGCTGAAGTTACAGTAAAGCAAGCGGGCCTTGGAGAACCCCCAGCATTGCCTCCTGGCTTGCAGAGAAGGACCCAGGAGGGAAAGTAGAGCAGTAAGAAGACAGGTCTTTGGGGACACCTGATCAGGGATCCCAGGACAGAGCAGCTCTTGTTGTTCCAGAAGTAGCTGTCACCTCCTCTCCTTGATTTGTTTTCTTCCCACCATCAAAGTCAGGTTCCAGAAGCCTCCCTAGGAGGGACCAGGGAGCTGGCTGTGCCTCCTACTAGGAGCAAATGGGCTCAGGCAGCCTCAGCTGAGATGGGCTGGAGGAGAGAGGAAGACATGTGGACAAACAGGCAAGAAACACGCACTCCCAAGCTGCCTTGCAGGGGGCTGTGTGAGGAGTGAGGGTCTTGGCTGCTGCAGGTGCGCCTGTGGGTTGGAACCCCACCCCACCTCCTGTCCTCCGGGCCCCCGTTTCCTACCTGTGAGGCAGGGATGGTGGTGGAATCCACTTTGTTGGGTTGCTGGGAGTGATGAATAGCATGTGAAGCACTTAGAACACCACGAATGATGCTAAAATGAGGGTAGACGGCCACCAGCAAAGGCAAGGGTACGTTCTTTTAACTGATAAGGGGAGACGAAGAGGCAGACACAGCGCCTGGTACTTGCTTCCCAGGTGGCACAGTGGTGAAGAATCTGCCTGCCAGTGCGGGAGATCCCTGGTTGGGAAGATCCCCTGGAGAAGGAAAGGGCAGCCCACTCTAGTCCTCTTGCCTGGGAAGTCCCATGGACACAGAAGCCTGCCAGGCTATAGTCCATGGGGTCACAAAGAGTCGGACATGACTGAACATACACACACACACACACACACACACAAACACACGTGAAGATAGAGCCTGTCTGTTGCCCAAGCTAACCACTGTACCACCTGGCCTTAGTGGAACCCCGGCCTCTCAGTAGGACTACCTAGGTATCCAGTGACCATGTGATGTGGCTCCAGAGTTGAAAAAGGAAGAGTCTGATGAGTGGATCACTGGCCGGGGCTGGCAATGGCGCCAAAGGAAAAACCGAGGTCACCTCCTCGACTGGTCAGCTCTAAGGGATATTTCTAATCAGCACCCAGCCTGGAGGATGCTGGCAGCTGGGGGTGGACAGGGGGCCAGTGGGGAGTCTCTCTGTGGAGTGACCAGGGGCAGCCCAAGGTGCTCAAAAAGTTGGGGACGTCTTTCCCCCGGGAAAATAATTCCCTCCTGGGAACTGTCAGCTGATGGTTGCAATGTCCACTGTTAGAGAGCTACTTCTTTGGCTTAATATTTGATTTTCTTTTAAAAGCAGAACCCTCACTGGCAGAGGAGAAGACAAGTTCGCCTTGATGCTGTAGGTTTTAAAGAAAGTAGGGGAGAAAACTTTAGGGATGCCTCCTATCTGAAAGGAAAGAACCATGACAAAGCAATTTATAGAGACCAGCCGATTTTCTGTGCTGCCCCAGTTTTAGCTGTGCTGGATGCAGTCGCTAAGTCATGTCTGACTCTTACAACCCCATGGACTGTAGCCCACCAGGCTCCTCTGTCCATGGGATTCTCCAGGCAAGGATATTGGAGTGGGTAGTCATTCCCTTCTCCAGGGGATCTTTCTGACCCAGGGATTGAACCTGGGTCTCTCGCACTGCAGGCAAGTTCTTTACAGTCTGAGCCACCAGGGCCTGCAAAATGGGGGCAATGGTGCCTCCCACTCTTGGAAAATCTGTTGTATTCTCTGGCATCTTGGGAGTTTCCCAGCATGCTTTGGCCCAGCTCTGGTTTGGTGTGCTCAGCGAATCAAATGCAAATAAGGCCTGGCTTTCTAGCTCCCATCTCCCTACCTTGGAATGGTCCCTCCCCAGCAGCTCATGGCCACATCTGTCCAGTAAGCTGCCTGCCAGAGGGTTTTCACAAGCTGTCCTGGGTCCTCGGTTAAAGGCACAGTGCCTGACAAGAAAGGCACTTGGTAAACCATAGTTCCCCTGAACTATTTTTCTGTTCCTGATTTACTTCCTAGTCTTGCTTAGGTGGCAAGACTTGCTGTGCCACCATCTAAAGTGACATGCTCCCTCCGAGGAGTGAAAATACAATGAGGTGGGAATTCCCTGATGGTCCAGTGGTTAGGACTCTGCACTTTCACTGCCGAGGGTGTGGGTTCAATCCCCAGTCAAGGAACTAAGATCCCGCAAGCTGCATGGTGCAGCCAAAAACAAAAAAAAAAAGATAAAGGAGGAAGGAATCCTGTGTCCCAGGCAAAGCCAAACACAGTTGTGCCTCCTTGCAGAGGACTCATGGAGAAGGCAATGGCACCCCACTCCAGTACTCTTGCCTGGAAAAGCCCATGGGCGGAGGAGCCTGGTAGGTAGGCTGCAGTCCATGGGGTCGTGAAGAGTCAGACACAACTGAGCGACTTCACTTTCACTTTTCATTTTCATGCATTGGAGAAGGCAGTGGCACCCCACTCCAGTGTTCTTGCCTGGAGAATCCCAGGATGGGGGAGCCTGGTGGTCTGCCGTTTATGGGGTCACACAGAGTCCGACACGACTGAAGCGATGCAGCAGCAGCAGCAGCAGAGGACTCAAGGGCCAGAACGCATCAGGCTCCCTAGAAGTCTACCTGGCAGAAGAGAAACATTTCGGGCTCCTTTCAGCAGTGTGTGGACATGGCCCCACAGGGAAAAGCACACAGGGCAGCTGGATTCTGTTCTCTCTGAAAGTGAAAGTTGTTCGGTCATATCCGACTCTTTGGAACCCATGTGCTGTCCAGGCTCCTCTGTCCATGGGATTTTCCAGGCAAGAATACTGGAGTGGGTTTCTCTGAGATTTCCTCTCTAGCCCTGAGGTTTCCTTCCTAGGTGACTGTTGGAGTCAGTCCTCCCCATGGACTCTGACTCGAGGGAGAGTGGCCAACTAGCTCTAACCTCTAGCATGTTGAAGATTTATTTTCTCCTGACTCGCAGACAGTCATCAGGACAAAGGAGTTCTCACCCTTCTGCTCCTAACTGGTTATATAAGTCACTTAGCCTCTCTGAGACCCAACCTCTCCTGCAGGAGGAGGGTGATGGGCTGGACTTGATTCTAGAACCACAAGACATCGGTCTGCCTTTTAAAAGGGTCACCTGGGGACATTGCTGTCAATCAGACTCCTCTCCAGACCAATCACAGTCGTCCTTCAGTATCCTTGGGGGGTTGTTTTCAGGACCATGCCTGCCCCCATGGATATAAGAATCCACGGATGCTCAAATCCCTTATGTTAAATGGCACAGTAGAGTCTGCCCTCCGGCTTCGAGTGTCCCACATCCACGAATACGAGGGTGAGCAGATGCCCCTGAGAATCTGGTGGAGCAGGACCAGGGGCTCGTATGTGCTGGGAGGGAGAGGAATTCTGGAATGGATGGCTCCTCCCTCCTCTCCCCTCACTGACCTCAGTAGAGGCCCAAGCGCCCCCCTCCCACTTCCTCTGTGCCCACCTTGTCCTGCTTGCTGGGGATTCTTTTCCAGACTCAGGGATGGATGTGTTTAAGCCCCATGTCCCTGAGAGTGGAGGGCTTCTCTGGTGGCTCAGCGCTAAAGAATCCACCTGCCAATTCAGGAGACCTAGGTTCCATCCGAGGGTCGGGAAGATCCCCTGGAGAAGGAAATGGCTCATACCCAAGAATACCCACTCTAGTGTTCTTGCCTGGGGAATCCCATGGACAGAGAAGCCTGGTGGGCTACAGTCCATGGGGTCACAAGAGTCGGACACGACTGAGCAACTGAAGCACCACCACCACCTCAGGAACATGTCAACTCACTTTCTCCGCCTGCTTCCGTGGGTGTGTAGACGTAGGCTCCTGCAGGACAGGTGTCCAGATTGCTATGGGGATGACTCGGAATCTGTGGGCCTCCAGGGCAGTGTGGGCGGGTCCTCAGGACTCTGGAAGTCTTCCCCAAAGACAGCGACAACAGTTCTTAAGAGTTTTGAAAAGGAGGAATCCCTGCCTGTCATAAAGGATCCTTCCTCTGATGCTGACAATCTCTTGTTGTTGTTAGATGTAACTATTTCCACACAGGACTGAGAAGTGGCGCCCTGCCCTTTCTCTGCTGGCCGAGAAATAGGGCATACGCCAGCTCCAAGGTCACTGTCAGTGAGAATGGAAAACACCACTTTTCCAGTACATCACATTTCTTCTCTTTCCCGATGCTCTCTCCAGCCTTGTTGTTTTCTCCTTCCTTTTCTTATCGTTTCTTTGGCCTTTTCATCTCCTTTCCCGTCCTTCTCTTCAGGCTTCACACTCTAATCTTTACTTAATTTTGAGTGTTCTTTCTGTCTTGGCTTGGTCCAGACTCAGTGCAGTTCAGTCGCTCAGTCATATCCGACTCTTTGCGACCCCATGGACTGCAGCACACCAGGCCTCCCTGTCCATCACCAACTCCTGGAGCTTACTTAAACCCATGTCCATCGAGTCGGTGGTGCCATCCAACCATCTCATCCTCTGTTGTCCCTTTCTCCTCCCGCCTTCAACCTTTCCTAGCATCAGGCTGTTTTCACATGAGTCAGTTCTTCAAATCAGGTGGCCAAAGTATTGGAGTTTCAGCTTCAGCATCTGTCCTTCCAATGAATAGTCAGGACTGATTTCCTTTAGGATGGACTGGTTGGATCTCCTTGCATTCCAAGAGACTCTAGAGTCTTCTCCAACACTACAGTTCAAAAGCAACAGTTCTTCAGCATTCAGCCCTTTTTATAGTCCAACTCTCACATCCATACATGACCACTAGAAAAACCATAGCTTTGACTAGACGGACCTTTGTTGGCAAAGTAATGTCTCTGCTTTTGAATATGCTGTCTAGATTGGTCATAACTTTTCTTCCAAGGAGGAAGCGTCTTTTAATTTCATGGCTGCAGTCACCATCTGCACTGATTTTGGAGCCCCAAAATATAAAGTCTGTCACTGTTTCCACTGTTTCCCCATCTATTTGCCATAAAGTGATGGGACCAGATGCCATGACCTTTGTTTTTTGAATGTTGAGCTTTAAGCCAGCTTTTTCCCTGTCCTCTTTCACTTTCATCAAGAGGCTTTTTAGTTCATCTTCATCTACCATAAGGGTGGTGTTATCTGCATATCTGAGGTGATTGATATTTCTCCTGGCAATCTTGATTCCAGCTTGTGCTTCCTCCAGCCCAGCACTTCTGGGCTTATGTACTCTGCATAGAAGTTAAACAAGCAGGGTGACAATATACAGCCTTGAAGTACTCCTTTCCCTATTTGGAATCAGTCTGTTGTTCCATAGCCAGTTCTGGCTGTTGCTTCCTGACCTGCATATAGGTTTCTCAAGAGGCAGGTCAGGAGGTCTGGCATTCCCATCCCTTTCAGAATTTTCCACAGTTTGTGGTGATCCACACAAGCAAAGGCTTTGGCATAGTCAATAAAGCAGAAATGGATGTTTTTCTGAAACTCTTTTGCTTTTTCGATAATCCAGCAAATGTTGGCAATTTGATCTCTGGTTCCTCTGCCTCTTCTAAAACCAGCTTGAACATCTGGAAATTCATGTTTCATGTACTATTGAAGTCTGGCTTGGAGAATTTTGAGCATGACTTTACTAGTGTGTGAGATGAGTGCAATTGTGCAGTAGTTTGAGCATTCTTTGGCATTGCCTTTCTTTGGGATTGGAATGAAAACTGACCTTTTCCAGTCCTGTGGCCACTGCTGAGTTTTCCAAATTTGCTGGCATATTGAGTGCAGCACTTTCACAGCATCATCTTTTAGGATTTGAAATAGCTCAACTGGAATTCCATCACCTCTACTTGCTTTGTTTGTAGTGATGCTTCCTAAGGCCCACTTGAGTTCACATTCCAGGATGTCTGGCTCTAGGTGAGTGGTCAAACCTGTGCTTATCTGGGTCATGAAGATCTTTTTTGTATAGTTCTTCTGTGTATTCTTGCCACCTCTTCTTAATATCTTCTGCTTCTGTTAAGTCCATACAATTTCTGTCCTTTATTGAGCCCATCTTTGCATGAGATGTTCCCTTGGTATCTCTAGTCTTTCCCATTCTATTGTTTTCCTCTATTTCTTTGCACTGATCACTGAGGAAGGCTTTCTTATTTTTCCTTGCTATTCTTTGGAACTCTGCATTCAAATGGGTATATCTTTCCTTTTCTCCTTTGCTTTTCGCTTCTCTTCTTTTCACAGCTATTTGTAAGGCCTCCTCAGACAGCCATTTTGCTGTTTTGCATTTCTTTTCCATGGGGATGGTCTTGATCCCTGTCTCCTGTACAATGTCACGAACCTCCATCCATAGTTCATCAGGCACTCTGTCTATCAAATCTAGTCCCTTAAATCTATTTCTCACTTCCACTGTATAATCATAAGGGATTTGATTTAGGTCATACCTGAATGGTCTAGTGGTTTTGCCCACTTTCTTCAATTTAAATCTGAATTTGGCAATAAGGAGTTCATGATCTGAGCCACAGTCCACTCCTGGTCCTGTTTTTGCTGACTGTATAGAGCTTCTCTATCTTTAGCTGTAAAGAATATAATCAATCTGGTTTCAGTGTTGACCATCTGGTGACGTCCATGTATAGAGTCTTGTGTTGTTGGAAGAGGGTGTTTGCTATGACCAGTGCGTTCTCTTGGCAAAACTCTATTAGCCTTTGCCCTGCTTTATTCTGTACTCCAAGGCCAAATTTGCCTGTCACTCCAGGTGTTTCTTGACTTCCTACTTTTGCATTCCAGTATTTCTTGACTTCCTACTTTTGCATTGATGAAAAGGACATCTTTTTTGGGTGTTAGTTCTGAAAGGTCTTGTAGGTCTTCATAGAACCGTTCAACTTGAGCTTCTTCAGCATTACTGGTAGGGGCATAGACTTGGATTACCATGATATTGAATGGTTTGCCTTGGAAACGAACAAAGATCATTTTGTAGTTTTTGAGATGCGTCCAAGTACTGCATCAGACTCTTTTGTTGACTATGATGGCTACTCCATTTCTTCTAAGGGATTCCTGCCCACAGTAGTAGATATAATGGTCATCTGAGTTAAATTCACCCATTCCGGTCCATTTTAGTTTGCTGATTCCTAAAATGTCGATGTTTACTCTTGCCGTCTCCTGTTTGACCACTTCCAATTTGCCTTGATTCATGGACCTAACATTCCAGGTTCCTATGCAATATTGCTCTTTACAGCATCGGACCTTGCTTCCATCACCAGTCACATCTACAACTGGGTGTTGTTTTTGCTTTGGCTCCATCTTTTCATTCTTTCTGGAGTTATTTCTCCATTGATCTCCAGTAGCATATTGGGCACCTACCGACCTGGGGAGTTCATCTTTCAGTATCCTATCATTTTGCCTTTTCATACTGTTCATGGGGTTCTCAAGGCAAGAATACTGAAGTGGTTTGCCATTCCCTTCTCCAGTGGACCACATTCTGTCAGAACTCTCCACCATGACCTGTCTGTCTTGGGTGACCCTACATGGCATGACTTACTTAGTTTCATTGAGTTAGACAAGACTGTGGTCCATGTGATTAGATTGGTTTAGATCTAGATTAGATTAGATTAGTTTTCTGTGATTGTGGTTTCAGTCTGTCTGCTCGCTAATGCCCTCTCAGCACCTACCATCTTACTGGGGTTTCTCTTACCTTGGACATGGGGTATCTCTTCACGTGATATATATGCAGAGTAAATCATGTGAAATCCCAGGCTGGATAAAGCACAAGCTGGAGTCAAGATTGCTGGGAGAAATATCAATCACCTCAGATATGCAGATAACACCACCCTTAAGGCAGAAAGCAAAGAGGAACTAAAGAGCCCCTTGATGAAAGTGAAAGAGGACAGTAAAAAAAGCTGGCTTAATACTCAACATTCAAAAAACGAAGGTCATACTTTATGGCAAATAGATGGGGAAACAATGGAAACAGTGACAGCCTTTATTTTCTTGGGCTCCAAAAATCACTGCAGATGGTGACTGCAGCCAAGAAATTAAAAGACACTTGCTCCTTGGAAGAAAAGCTTTGACAAACCTAGACAGCATATTTAAAAGCAGAGATATCATTTTGCTACATAGTCAAAGCTATGGTTTTTCCAGTAGTCATGTGGGAGTTGGACCATAAAGAAAGCTGAGTGCTGAAGAATTGAGGCTTTTGAACTGTGCTGTTGGAGAAGACTCTTGAGAGTCCCTTGGACTGCAAGGAGATCCAACCAGTCCATCCCAAAGGAAATCAGTCCTGAGTATTCATTGGAAGGACTGATGCTGAAGCTGAAACTCCAATACTTTGGCCACCTGATTCGAGGAACTGACTCATTTGAAAAGACCCTGATGCTGGGAAAGATTGAAGGCAGGAGGAGAAGGAGAAGACAGAGGATGAGATGGTTGGATGGCATCAGCAACTCAATGACATGAGTTTGAGCAAGCTCTGGGAATTGGTGAAGGACAGGGAAACCTGGTGTGCTACAGTCCATGGGGTCTCAAAGAGTCGGACATGACTTACTGACTGAACTGAACTGAACTGAGGTTATTCTGATACATCTTGAAATTTGAAAAACCATTGCTTCAAATGCCTAGATATCTCGATTAGTATCACTAAGTGAAAGATTGATTGCTGACGTAGAGATGGCCTTGGTGGACCGCATATGTCTGAGGAAGGCTGAGTAGGAGGTAGGGCAGGGGAAGAAGGAGGAGGGAGAGGTGGGTGTTCATAGCAGGGGAGACTGGTCGTGTTCAATTAGGACTCGGTTTGGTTAGGGGGCAGCCTGACTGGTTACGGGGTGGGTGATTTGGGGAATCAGAAAACCGGGAGAATTTAATTCAAAGAAAAAAGTCCTTATTCCCAAAGATGATTTCTGCACTATCTAAATAAAATAACTAAATAACTTTGCCTGCTTCCATAGCAAAAGCTAAGTGAAGTAACCACTTGGTTCTTAAATTATTTCCGATAAATGGAGAAAAGGGGTCCTTCCAGAAATTATGGAACTTTCAAACATACAAAGGAAACACTTCAGAGAGTAATATAAAATCACTTAATAATGATTTAATAGAGACAACATTTAAAAAATTTTTTTATCGTGGTAAAAGTCACATAATATAAAACATAATGTAAAAGCAATTTTACCACATTTCACTGTACAGTTCAGTGGAACGAAGAGCATTCACACTGTTGTGTACCTCTTACATCCATCTCTTGAAATGTTCACCTTCCTAAGCTGAAATTCTGTCCCTAGTAAACATGAAGTCCCCATTCCTCCTCCCACCCCTCCACCTCCAGCCCCTGGCATCTACCAATGTACTTTCTAACTCTATGAATTTAACTCTTCTAGATACCTTGTGTAAGTGGAATCAAGCAGTATTTGAACAGTGACAACATTTAGCATATGGTAGATGATAATATTTTATTATATTGGCTCCAGATCTTTATAAAGAGCATGCAGTTGGACCCCCCCAAAATACCCCCATTGTTTACTAGGTTTTACACATTAATATAAATGGAGGAATTCTGCAATCTGCTTTCTTGTTTCCATGTTGCTGAATTCTACTTTTATTGCTACCCTGGACATGGCTCATTCTCACCGGTGGTAGGTGGCCCCTTCTCATCCTGATGGGCATTTAAGTGAGGATCCTGGTCAGTGTTTCCATGTGCTCAGGTGGGAGAGTAAACAATGGAAGTAGGCAATTATCTTTAAATATATTTAAGAAGAGGTGTTTTTTTTTCACCCAGTTTAAACAGAAAGGCCTTCAGATACACAGCTGGGGCTACACTATCAGTTTTCCAAGAAAAAAATGTCTTTGTCCATAAGCCCACATTCTTTTCTTCTGTGACTCATCCAGCCAATCGTGGTTGAGCAGCTTGCCTGGGTCTGGCGCTGTGCTGGGTGCTGGGGAACAGCGTGGGGGGCGGGGGGCAAGTCCTAGAGGCCTATAGAGACTGCAGAGTCAGGATGCCTTTGTGTAGGTGGCAGAATAGCCATCTGGTTGCCTAGGCAACTCCAACCTGGAAAATGAGTGAGCCCATCACATCCTGTCCCCCTGTTTCTGCTGCTGCTGCTGCTGCTAAGTCGCTTCAGTTGTGTCCGACTCTATGTGACCCCAGAGACGGCAGCCCACCGGGCTCCCCCGTCCCTGGGATTCTCTAGGCAAGAATACTGGAGTGGGTTGCCATTTCCTTCTCCAATGCATGAAAGTGAAAAGTGAAAGTGACGTCGCTCAGTCGTGTCGGACTCTTAGCGACCCCATGGACTGCAGCCTACCAGGCTTCTCCGTCCATGGGATTTTCCAGGCAAGAGTACCGGAGTACTGTTTCTAGTTTTCCTAAAATCCAAGCTGCTCCATGGAAACAGACCCCCCTCTATCCCAAGTGTCAAAACTGTTAGGACCCACCTGCTCTCCAGGCGTGGAGGACCCGCCCTGCCGGGGGCGCTAGACTCTGCCTGCCAGCTACTCCAAGCGAACACTGACTCCGTCTAGCCGGAGGTCCGTATTCAGTAAATGGAGGGCTTTTCACCCTTTGCTTATTTATTTTTGACTGTGCTGGGTCTTCCTTGCTGTGCAGGCTTTCCTAGTTGCAGTGAGCATGGGCTGCTCTCTAGTTGCAATGAGTGGGCTTCTCATTGCAGTGGCTTCACGTGTTGCGGAGCATGAGCTCTAGGGCACACTTGGGCTTCCGTAGTCGCAGCTCCTAGGCTGTAGAGCTCCAGTTTGGTAGTTGTGGCACACGGGCTCAGATGCACCATGGTAAGTGGGATCTTCCTGGATCAGGGATCGAACCCTTGTCTCCTGCATTGCAGGCGGATTCTTTACCACTGAGCCACCAGGGAAGCCCTCATGCTTTACTTTTGAGAGTCTGCTATTTCCAGCCCTGTAGGGGGCACCAAGGATGAATTAGTAACTCAGACTGACTTGGACCTCCCCAGGGAAGACCCACAAGAGGAGAACCCTATGGCAGTAATGGAGGTGGGAGAGGACAGGAGCCGTGGGAGCCCAGGGGGCTCCTAACCTAACCTTGGGGGTGCAAGAGAAGCCCCGCAGGCTGGGATGGGAGGAAGGAAGGAGCAGACAGGCTGCAGTGTTACATTTTTGTATCAGTTTAATTGGGGTAACAGATACACAGAGAGGCCTTCCTGGTGGCTCAGTCAGTAAAAAATATACACCTACAGTGCAGGAGACTGCCTTCCAATGCAGGAGACTTAGGTTCGATCCCTGGGTCTGGAATATCCCTGAAGAAAATGGCAACCCAATCCAGTATTCTTGCCTGGAAAATCTCATGGACAGAGGAGCCTGGCGGGCTACAGTCCATGGGGTTGTAAGAGTTGGACACAACTTATTGACTAAGCCACCAATGGATGCCCAGATAGCAGGGGAAACATGTTTGGGGGTGTCTGTCAGGGTTTTTTTTAAAAGACCAGCATTTCCATCAGTAGACTGAGAGAAGCAGAGGTCCTCCCCAGCATGGGTGAGCATCACCCCCAACCCCAGGGCACCCAAATGGAACAAAAGAGCAGAGGAAGGGTGGGTTCACTTTCTCTCTGCTTGAGCTGAGACATCTGCCTTCTCCTGCCCTCGGACATCACTCCTGGTTCTGGGCCTTTCAAGCTCAGATCAGGACGTAGTCCATCCATCCCCTCAATTCTCAGGCCTCTGGACTCGGGTGAATCACACCATGCCTTGCGTGGTCCTTCAGCTGGTGAACAACAGTTCATTTCAACCTCTGTAACTACATGAGCCAATCCCTGCAATAAGTCTCCTGTTGTATATATCTCTGTATGTCTTAATGGTTCTGTGTCTTTGGAGACCCCTGACTAATTCCCAGGCCGGGAGGGAGGAAATGAGTCCCAGCTTGAGCAAGGGCCAGAGCCTGGCCTCTGCAAGATCTGAAAGGAATTCAGGGCAGGGGTCAAAGCCATAAGGGTGGCAGGGCAGGAGGAGAAGGGGCAACAGAGGATGAGATGGTTGGATGGCATCACCGACTCAATGGACATGAGTTTGAGCAAGCTCCGGGAGTTGGTGATGAGCAGGGAAGCCTAGTGTGCTGCAATCCATGGGGGGTAGAGTTGAACTCAACTGAGTGACTGAACTGAACTGTCCCTGGAAAGACAGAGAAGCAAAGGCAGAGTGTGAATCAGTTCTCAACCCATCCCAGGGCCTGGAGCTGTCTCTTGGGTGGGGCGATGGCACACAGGGCCCTCCTGCTTGCTTGCCTTTTGCAGCTTCCCAGTATTTCTAGCCACTGCTGGGGGTGGGGGAGCTGGGGAGGTTGAGGATGCGCTGTCACCTCCTGGAGGAGAGACCCCATGCGTAGCAAACGTGTGCGCATGAGCCTCATGCTCTGTGTTTATTTATCAGGCTGTGTCAGATCCTGGTCCACTTGGTGGCCAGACGCTGGGCCCGTCCTCCTGTGTAGCTGAGAGCAGGCCGATGGGCAGATGCTGTGCTCGAGATTCAGGGCTGTAGACAGTGGCAGCTTTAATCCCATGAGGGGGTTTGAAGCCAAGTCTGGAATTAAAAGACGCCTCTTTACTCAACTCACTCTCTTACCCAACCAGCCAGTGAGACATTGTGATGTCAGGAAACCTCACAGATGTCTGTTCATCTCAGATTTGATGGAGCAGCTGGAGGCCACAGGCTCAGGATGTAAACTTTTCACTTTATTTGAAGCCCTCTTTTGGTTCAGGTAGCTGCTCCAATGCTATACTTCCACCTACTTTAAAATGATGTTTACATCTCTGTTTTTCTTGGGGTATGCAGATGAATAAGCCAAAATAGGGTAGTTTGCTAAAAAAAAAAAAAAAAAAAAAAAAAAAAAGATCATGGCATCCGGTCCCATCAGTTCATGAAAAATAGATGTGTAAACAATGGAAACAGTGATAATTTTATTTTGTTGGGCTCCAAGATCACTGCAGATAGTGCCTGCAGCCATGAAATGAAAAGATACTTGCTCCTTAGAAGAAAAGCTATGACAAATCTGGACATCATATTAAAAAGCAGAGGCATCACTTTGTCAACAAAAGTCCATCTAGTCAAAGCTATGATTTTTCCAGTAGTCATGTATGGATGTAAGAGTTAGACCCTAAAGAAGGCTGAGCGCTGAAGAATTGATGCTTTCAAATTGTGGTGCTGGAGAAGACTCTTGAGAGTCACTTGGCCAGAAAGAAGATCAAACCAGTAAATCCTGAAGGACATCAACTCTGAATATTCATTGGAAGGACTGATGCTGAAGCTGAAGCTCTGATACTTTGGCCACCTCGTGGGAAGAGCTGACTCATTAGAAAAGACCCTAATGCTGGGAAAGATTGAAGGCAAAAGGAGAAGAGGGTGATGGCATGAGATGGCTGGATGGTATCTTCGACTCAATATACAGGAGTTTGGCAAACTCTGGGAGATAATGAAAGACAGGGAATCCTGGTGTGCGGTAGTCCATGGGGTTGCAAAGAGTCAGACACAATTGTACAACTGAGCATCAACAACAAAGGGTGGTTTTCATGTCCAGACACCAGTTTTCATTCGGGGTGAAGCTTCCACTGTGTAACTGCGTGAAGTCCTGCTGAAGAAAATAATCATAGTTGACACGAAAGCAGCCTTCCTCCCCAAGGGAAAAAGAACCCTTGGTTTGCCGTGGGGCTCAGGGAAAGACTGAGGCTCCTCCGCCATCCCCTGCTTCCCAACTGCCATCCTCCCACCTCTTCCTGTCCAAAGACATCTCTCCCTGCTGACTGCAAGTTTCTGTCCTGTTTATTCTTCTGTTTAGAGGTCTGGGAAGACAGGAGGGAGTTGCAGAAATACCTGCAAACCATTGCTTCTGGGGTCTAAGGAGGGGAATCTGTCAGCATTCACTGCAAACCCCACTTGGACCCACTGGGATGCAAACTTTCCCAAGGATGGATTGCGAGATGCTCCCAGGGGCGGCTGTGCTCACTGGTGTTGATCAGACAGTCACCAATCTCTTTCCTGCCAGGATCCTCTCCCTCCACCTATGACACCAAAATTCCCTCTTTCCCACCTTATCCCTCGCGTTGCCCCAGATAGGGGTGGTGGGGGGCAAAGTGGGAGCTGACTGAGAAGACGGAGAGAAGCTCGGTCCTCTGGCTAGAAGTCTCTGCAGGCTTTGGAGCATCATCATCGCCGTGTTTTCTCTTTCTTTCTTTAAAGAGTTTATTCGGCTGTGGCAGGTCTTTGTTGTGGAATGCAAGAAGCTGGATCCTTAGTTGTGGTCTGTGGGATCTAGTTCCCTGGCCAGGGATGGAAACCCGGGCCTGCGACACTGGGAGCACCCCGTCTTAGCCATTAGACCCCCAGGGAAGTCCCATGCCTTCTCTTTCTTTGACAAGTTCCCATTCTGTGGGCATGGAGGGCCAAGGGTGGTTCTGGATGGCACTGTGACCCCAAGGCCAGAGTCTGGGGATGTAGGACCCCAAGTCCAATAGGAAGAGGGAACTCGGCAGTGGCTGTGAATGCCTGGAAAGCCTCCAGGACCAGTCAGGGGCAAGGGCAGGACAGGTGTCAAGATCACGAGGGCAGCCTGCACAACCTTCCCGCAGTCCCCGGCTTCCCTTTGACTCCCAGTAAGCACACGGGACACAGGCCCAAGAATAGACTCAGAAGCAGCAGCAGGAAGGAAACTGCCAAGGGGTGACGACTGTGTCAGGAATCAGCTCGGGTGCAGCTCTGAGCTTCCTGGTAAGGAAAGGGGAAAGCAAAAGGCAAACAGAATGGTCTGCAGCCCTCATTGTCTAGTAAAAGAAAACACACCAGTTCTTTGGGGAACTCTTTTTTTCTCCCTGGCAACAAATTCTTGGAAGAATTTATGTTATAGGACACCCCAGGGGAACATCCTTGTGTTGTTAAGGAGGCCACCTAGTCTGAGAGGCTGTGGAAATTCCAGTTGCCTACGAGAGAGGTGGGCCAGGACAGGCCACCGTGACGGCCCAGCGGGCTCCAGGGACGGAGGTGCGGGGGGTGCTCAGAGGATGTTCCCTTGGGATGAGGGAAGGGGCTGGCCTGACGGCCCCAGGGACTAAAGGCGGAGAACACAGGACAGGACCAAGTCCCAGGGCCTCTGTGATATCAACGCTCGGGGAGAGAGTCTGTGCCTCTTCTCAGGGATAACATAAAGATGGAGCCAGGAAGGCAGGACCTCGCTCCCTGGCCTGGGCTGGCTGGAGCAGGTGAACCACACCGCTCAAGTAAGTGGTCAATAATTCCCCAAAGCCAGGAAAGCAGCTCTGGGCGTCTGGGAGAAAGAAAGAAGCCTGCGGAGCCTATGAGGTGTAAATCCCTGGACTCTTCAGGCTCAGGGTCCTAGGGCGGGTCAAGGCTGAGCAAGTGATGCTTGGAGGAGAGTTGGAAGGGAAAGGGCAGGGAAGGGAGCAGGAGAGGCAGGCAGAAACAGGAAGCTGGGAGAACGCAGCGCAGAGCAGAGATGCGGGTCAGGGCAGGAGGCTGTGACGAGGTCTCGCCACTCCGGCTGTCTGGCTTTCAGTGACGGCCCAGGGGCCTTGGGGAATAAAAGCTTAGCGCCATGGGAGAGTGGGGGTGTGAGAAGCTGTCCCTGTGGCAGGCCTTGGGAGTGGGCTTCTAGGGAGGGTTCCTGTTGGCCGAGGGAGGGGCGGTCAGGGCCTTCAGGGGAATTATTGTGCATAAAGGGATCTGGGCAGGGTTTCCTGCAGATGTCCACCCATGGGTGATTCCTGCTCAGGTTCCCCTCATCCCCTAAACGTCACGACACACACACAGGTGATGAAAGTCACACCAGTTTGGGGAAAGGAGGGGAGAGAAATATCTGCCAACAAAAGGGTTAATAAGTGCCTGGGAGACAGAGGAGTGAGAATATCCAGTCTGCAGAGTCGGAGAGGAGCAGCCGTGGCTGAGGTCCCGCCTGAGGCTCCTGCCTGGCTGGCAGGGCTGTGCGCAGAGAGAAAGGGTCTGCCTGCTTCTCTGCCTCCTGGCTTCTCCACCCACTGGTGCGGCTCAGACTCCCCCAGGGTGCCCCCAAGAGGAGCTGGCTCTGGGGTCTTTGTCCTACCCTGCCTGGACATTGGAGGGGTGTGCAGGGATTTGGCTTGCACAGACTGAATGAAGTAGGCCCAGTATCCACCCCAGTTCACACCTCTGGAGCCCCCTGCAACAGGGCAGAGAGCTAAAGAAATATACTCCAGCTGCCCCCACAGATCCTTCACATCCCCCTGACAGCGTAATCTAGCCACCCAGGGCTCCAGAGGACTCAGCATGGCTGAGAGTACTGTCAGCCCTCTCCACCCTAGAAAAAGCAGAGATGCTTCAGGAAACAGAAAAGTGTCTCAAGAGATGCTCAGTTTAACTCCTTTGAGATTTCAGGAAGAGGGTCTATTCCCAAACTAAACAACCCATCTACCAAACTGCACAGAAAAATACCTTAATCACATTTTGTGTGAGCTGTGAAATCTCTCACCCTGCATATTCCCTGTTCTCTTGTATCCATTTCTTCCTTCCTACCAAATTTAGAGCAAACTGTACTTTGGAAGTAGATTTAGTGGTAAAGATCCCACCTGCCCGTGCAGGTAGCACAGGAGATGTGGGTTTGATCCCGGGCTCGGGAAGATCCCTGGAGGAGAAAATGTAAACCCACTCCAGGATTCTTGCCTGGAAAAATCTCATGGACAGAGGAGCCTGGCAGACTACAGTACATGGGATCATAAAGAGTCAGACACAGCTCAGCAGCTGAGCACACACACACTTCAAATGTTTAAATATATGAACCACCATTTGTTACTTTACCATGAGTGAAAAATAATTTTTTCTGCATTAAACATTTTGAAATTCTTACAGAAAATCACAAATTTTCACCCCCCAAAAAAAAATCAATTTCTACTAGAAATCACATTTTCTAGAAACTTCCAGACTTTTCCCAGACAGACAGCCTCAGCTTCGAGGTTTGCCGTTGGTGTCAACAGCTGAACGGTGTCCTTGAAGCAGCCGTGACTCAGCTGGTTCGAAATAAACTTGAGTATGAATTCTCCTCTCTGAAGAGTTGGGAGTCACCCTTGGCAGCCGCCCTGTGATCACTGCGTCACCTCAGTCACATCTGCTCAGGAATGTCGCAAGTCTCCCTGACTCACGGGGGAAACACAGGCCGCAAACGGTTGAGGAGATCATGCACGTGGGGTGGGGGCCATGTCACCTGCAGGGTGAGTCAGCAACCTACAGAGGCCTCCATGGAGGATCAAGAAGAAAAACAAAAGGGAGTGGCTGGTCCCCGAGAAAAATACAATGGCAAATTTGTTTTATGATTTGTGGGACATGCTGCTGATCAGGAGTGAATTGTCATGTTCTTCAACCAAGCAGTTCAAAACGGGAACAGCTGTTTCTTTGGGCATGCAGAGGTCAAGGCTGTGTGCCCTTGAGCCCTGGGCTGGGCCCAGGCGCCGTCTGGGGGCTCTTCTGCCCTCCATGGGCTTGGGTCGGCTCCCACCCCTGCAGTTCCTCCTCTCGCATTCACAGGGCCCCTTGTGACTGCAAAAAAAGGAAGTCTCAGGCAGGAAACCAACTGAGTGTTTTGTGCCCCCTTTCAGGGGCACAATGACCCTGACCCTATGACCCTGCTCTACAGACAGTCCCGTCACTTGCTTTTGGAAATGGCTCACAGGGTCAGGGAGTAGGGCCCCACCCTCTCAGGCCCATTGCAACTCAGAGCTGAGAGAGGTGAGAGTTTGAGCTCTGGTGTTTGGAAGGTCAAGGGTGATCCCAGCTCCAGAGAGGTCTGTCGATTTTGTCATCATGGTAAAGTTAGGGGAGGACATTTGGCACATCTTAGCGCTGGAATACGCACACAGAGGAGGGCAACAGGGCAATAGTCCATGTGACGGACAGCCAGTCCTCTGGAGGGTCACCTTCTGAGGATCAGAGGGTCCTTGGTCCTAGCTAGGGAGCCAGGTCCAGCCACTCAGAGCATCTGTTATGTGTCAGACCCATCCGGCCTCTCTGGGCCCAAAGCTGCTCTGGGGTGGGGATGGACAGGGGGAGCCCAGGAGGGGAGAGGCTGGGCTATCAGGAGACCCTGAAAGAGGCTCTGGGGCTAAGGATCGTCACCCAGGCTGGGCTTCAGCCCAGGCCCATCAGTAGGTAGCTTTTGCCCTGAGCTTTCAAAGTTGAATTCAAAGCTCCCCGATTTGAATTCTGTTTCTTCTGTCCTCCTTTCAGATTCTGGGTTTCTCCACCTTGTCCTTCCACAGGCCAGGGCCTCAGCGTGAGTCTCTGATACCTACAGTCTCCTGCTCCTGGTCCTGCACAGGCCCTCCCTTTTATCCCATCTCTGCCTTTCATTCTGTAGTCACATCTCTCATGTCTTCTTGCTGGGAGAACCTTCTTTCTAAGAGCCCCGGTGTTGAATTCTTAGGGTCATGACTTCTGATCATTTCCTAACAATGCACACAAATAAAAACATGAAACAAAGCGACTTCCCTGGAGCTCCAGTGGTTATGACTTCTTCTAATGTGGGCAGTTCGAGTTCCATCCCTGATTGGGGATCTAAGATCCCACATGCCAAAAAACCAAAGCATACAACAGAAGCAATGCTGCAACAAATTCAATAAAGTCTTTTTTTAAAAGCTTAAAAAAAAAAAAAACATAAACCAAAGACACAATTTTAGGACATTGAAGGCACCCTGAATCTAGGTTAGGTACCCCTGGATGCATTAACCTCTGATCCATATATACAGGGCTTCCCAAGTGGAACCCACCTGCCAATTCAGGAGACCTAATAAGAGATGTGGGTTTGATCTCTGGTTCGAGAGTATCCCCTGGAGGAGGGAAGGGCTATCCACTTCGGTTTTCTTAGCTGGAGAATCCTATGGAAAGAGGAGCCTGGCGGGCTACAGTCCACAGGGTCATAAAGAGTTGGACACAGCTGAAGTGACTTAGTGCGAGAGCACACACACACACACACACACACACACACACACACACGCACACATGCTGTATGCATAACTTCCCACATGCATGCTGAGCTTTCTAGTAGCAAGTATGAAATGAGCCCTCATCACAAAGGATCTTTCTTGAGCCTGACATATGTTTTTGAGAACCTACTGAAAGCCTTGGATATTTTTCCTCCGATAAAATGCATATATCCAAATACATCTAAATTTTAGCTTTCCTTTTCAGAAATCTCATACTTCTCCTGCAGCCCATTCATGAGAATTTAGCTCTGTTTTCTGCTGCTGCTGCTGCTGCTAAATTGCTTCAGTTCAATCAATTCTGAGTCTAAGCATCCCCTCCCAGATGCCCCAGTTGGGATGTTTGCTCCTCCGTGGGATCTCCCCTGAATTCCCAGCTGGAAATCCTCTCCCCTTCCTCGGGTTTCCACACTCATTCTGTGGCTCTTCACCCCGTGACCCTCCGGGGGTAAATGCTATGGGTTTCCAGTATCTCTTGCCGTGGCACCTAGATATACGGTCAACATTTCATTTTTTCATCCATTCGGTTTTTGAATGAGGTTCAGGGAATAAGGGATTATGGTTTTCTTCTTTAGTACATTAAACATTTGGAGGCTGAGCAGAACACAACTTGGCTGGATTTAAGTTTGTTTATTGGGTCAGAAATGTATCCAAATTAGGAGAATGGCAGTGGATAAGACTTGGCATGCTGCTGCTGCTGCTAACTCGCTAAAGTCGTGTCCGACTCTGTGTGACCCCATAGACGGCAGCCCACCAGGCTCCCGTCCCTGGGATTCTCCAGGCAAGAACACTGGAGTGGGTTGCCATTTCCTTCTCCAATGCATGAAAGTGAAAAGTGAAAGTGAAGTCGCTCAGTCATGTCCGACTCTTCGCGACCCCATGGGATTTTCCAGGCAAGAGTACTGGAGCGGGGTGCCATCGCCTTCTCTGAGACTTGGTATGAGGAGACACCAAAAACGCTGAGAATTATTCATCTATGAAGATGATGACTGAAAGGGCATATATGTAATACCAAGGAAATGATGAAAGCTAACAATAACGCATACTGGGATTTGCTTACCGTAATGGAAAATACTGAAATTAAGGTGGTCTGTAAAAAATGAATACAAACAGCATCTTCTATTGGCTTTAACATTAACTTGTGCAGTGGGGAGGGAAACTTGGCTGTCATTATCCTGAGAGATTACGTAAGTTATAGACATAAACAGGCTCAAGAAAGATTGAGCAATTGCTACAAGAAGTTAAAGAAGACCTAAATAAATGGAAAGGCACCCTGCATTCATGAATGGAGGGGCTTAATATGGTTGAGATGTCAACACTACCCAAAGCAATGGGGAAACAATCCAATGTCCATCAACAAATAACTAGATAAGTTATATATGGTGTATACTTACTGTGGACTATTATTCAGTCTTAAAAAAGAATGAACGGCTGATCCATACTGCAACATGAATGAACCTTAAAACCACTGTGCTAATTAAAGTGAGTCAGACTCAAAAGGACAAATAGTACATGATTCCACTTACAAGAGGTACCAAGAACAGGAAAATTCATAGAGAAAATAGAATGGTGATTAACAGGATCTGGGAGAAGAGGGACTGAGGGGTTATGGGTTAAATGCACAGAGTTTGTGTTTGAGTTGATGAAAAATTTTTGCAAATAGATACGGTGATGATTGCGTAACACTGTGAATGTCCTTAATGCCACGAGGCATACACTTTTCAAAAAAGACATGTTTAGAGAAATATATGTCACATCATAGGTCATCAAGAGCATGGAGAGATGAACCACTGGCCTTGGCAGTGGCCTTTGCCCCAGAGCTTCATTCCTCACCAGTGATAGGCTCTGTCTCAGCTGCGAAGGCACCCCTGGGATCCACAGGACTAGCTTGAGGGTGAGCTTTCACTTCTGCAGGGACCTGTTCTGGGAGGTCCACAGATAAAGTGATTGCTGGCATCCCTCGGGCAGCATGAAACGGCTTTGTGCATTTCTGGAAGGTTCAGAGCTGCTGGCCAGTGGCATGTTTTGAAGTATTAGATGTTTCGCAGCTAGGGAAGGTCCTCCTGGCATGAAATCTTCACTCCTTTAGGGGAATAACAGCAACAAAGGGAGCGACATTTTATTAATTTGCTGGAAAGAAAGAAACACACACCCAGACATATGCAGACTCTCCCCAAAGATAGAGTTATCAATTACAGATATTAGCAATGACGACTGTCTATTAGTGGGGCTTCCCAGGTGGCTCAGTGGTAAGGAACCCCCGCCTGCCAAGGCAGGAGACACAGAAGATGCAGGTTCCATACCTGGATCAGGAAGATTCCCTGGAGGAGGAAATGGCAACCCAGTCCAGCATTCTTGCCTGGAAAATTCCATGGACAGAGGAGCCTGGTGGGCTATAGTCCATGGAGTTGCAAAGAATCAGACGCGACTTAGGGACTGAGCATGCATGCTTGAAAACCTGGTTTTAGGTGTAATTTTACAAACCCAGGCTGCTCCAGAGGGCTGGGAAAGCAACAAGCACTGCCCTTTCCTCATAGAAGAGGCTGTCTGTCCCAAGTCCTAGCTGGACCCTCTCCCGGTTGGTCCCTGCGTCACTGATACCGATGTCACACTCCGGGTGAGGACCTGATTGGGTCACACACCCCTCTGTGAGTGCCCAAGAGCAGAGAGAGAAAGGTTCTGCTTCCCCGACTTCCGTGGTGGATGGTGACACCTACAATATTCTCCACCTGCCCCAAACATGATGGAGGAGGAACTGCCCCCAAAAAGGAGGCTGGGGGCCAACCAGAAGCAGGACTGGACTGGGACAGCCAGAAACCCATTGAAATTTGAAAGTGTCAGTCACTCGGTCCTGTCCAACTCTTTGCAACGCCATGGACTGTAGCCTGCCAGGCTCCTCTGTCCGTGGGATTTCCCAGGCAAGAATAGAGGAGTGGGTTGCCATTCCCTTCTCAAGGGGATCTTCCTGACCCAGGGATTGAACTTGGGTCTCCTGCTTTGCAGGAGGATTCTTCACCATCTGAGCCACCAGGAAAGCCCTCAGAAAGCCAATACATACAGGAAATCATCACCCTCCTGGAAAAACATTCAGTTCCCACTGGACTGAGAATCAAGGGTCAGGACCCATATGAGGCTTTATAAATATTTCCTCTCTAGGAGTCTCAGGGTGTATTTGTGCATCTGCAGGGGCTGGTACCTGATGGAAAATTCGTGGGTTTCTGACTTTGGCAGATGCTCCCTCTGCTTTCCCACAAAAGATGATGCCCTGGCAGCTTTATTCTTCAAGTCTTGGTAGCAGGAGCCCCAAGTCCTCCCCGCCAAGGCCAAGGCCCAGCAGACTGCTCCTGGCATGTCAGTGGTGAGGTGGTGCTTCCCCAGGGCAGAGACTGTGGCAGTCTGGTGATATCACCCCCTTTTCTGGAGGCAACTGACCCCTGGGACATAGAAATGACTTAACTGGAGAGAGTGACAAGTGTTACTTGTTCCTGGTTGCGGCAATCTGCACTTCTGTGCAGCTGCCAGGTCAGAGGCGGGGCAGGAAGCCAAGAGAAAAGTCAGGGCGCAGTTGGCAGAGAGGGGCACTCCACACCCATGGGTGGCAGGTGGGGTGTGAGAGCTTGTTCACCCACAGTAGGGCTGCAGCAGCAGGGGCTGATCAGTTACAGGGGGAGGAATCCCAGAGAGTGGTCAGGCCAGGTGGGCGATCAGGAGGCTTGTGCCAGGCCTGTTACCAGAGGAAACGTGCCAACTCTCAGACAGTCCCTGATGGGCAGATGAGAAAGTGGGCAAGGCACCCTGCTTTCCCAGGGCAGAGCACTTGGCCAGACAGCGTCAGAGACAGGGTTCAAATCCCAGTCCCTCTTGGTCAGACAGAAAGGCAAGTAGAATATGAACAGGGATGCATAGGGATGTAGGGACAGTGTGTGTGTGTGTGTGTGTGTGTGTGTGTGTGTTGGGGGCCAGTAATGCAGTGTGTACCAGGTCTCAGAGACAGATCCTGGTTCTGGTCGAGTCTATTGTATTGGGTTGACCACAGAGTTCATCAGAGTTTTTCCATAAGATGGTATGGAAAACCCCAAATGAACTTTTCAGCCAGCCCAATAGTTCATGACCCGAGGACCCTAGGAGTTCTGCCACGCGGGGCCCAGAGGATCCAGAATCAATGCCCCCGTGAACGCTGTGAGCTGCCCTGGGATGGGCTGGGCGATCATTCCAATGCCACTGCCCTCTGGGGGTGCCCCCAGAGCCGCCCCCCAGCAGGGACTGACAGCGGCTGGGCGGAAGCAGGGGAGGCGCCAGACCCTGCCCACACAGGTTCAGAGGGCCCCCGGAAGGTGTCTTCAGAGTTCCTGTGGGTCCCACCTCACTCCTATTAAACCCCAAACCTGGTTGCTGTCCTTCTCAGCTGCTATAGGCAGAAGTGAAAACCTACAGTCCCAAGGACCCTGGAAAGACCTTCAGGTATCTTCCTCTGACCTCATAAATGTGAGTGAAGCCTCCCCCACCCCTACCCAGAGGGCCTCTCTGTCCCAGAGTGTCCCTGTGCCTGCTCCGTGGCCTTCATCTCACAGTCTCGGGGACCTCAGGCAGAAAGCTTACTTTTCTCCCTGCTTGGGTGCCTTTCAGATCATTCTTATATATTTATTTACTTATATTTTTTATTGGAGGGTAACTGCTTTACAACGTTCTGTTAGTTAATGTTGTGCAACAAGGTGAGTCAGCTATCTTATTGTTCAGTTGCTAAGTCATGTACGACTTTTTGTGACCCCAAGGACTGCAGCGTGCCAGGCTCCTCTGTTCTCCATTATTTCCTGGAGTTTGCTCAAATTTATGTTCATTGAGTCGGTGATGCCATCCAATCATCTCTGCCACCTGCTTCTCCTTTTGCTTCAACCTTTCCCAGCATCAGGATCTTTTCCAATAAGTTGGCTCAGGTGGCCAAAATATTGGAACTTTAGCATCAGTCCTTTCAATGAAAATTCAGGGTTGATTTCATTTAGGATTCACTGGTTTGATCTCCTTTCTGTCCAAGGGACTCTCAAGAGTCTTCTCCAGCACCACAATTAAAAAGAATCAATTTTTCCAACACTCAGCCTTCTTTATGGTCCAACTCTCACATCTATACATGACTATTGGAAAAACCATTTGTTGGCAAACTGATGTCTCTGCTTTTGAATACCCTGTCGAGGTTTGTCATAGCTTTCCTTCCAAGGAGCAAGTGTGTTTTAATCTCATGGCTGCAGTCACTGTCCGCAGTGATTTTGGAGCTCAAGAAAATAAAATCTGTCACTGTTTCCACTTTTCCTGCTTTTCTTTGCCATCAAGTGATGGGGCCAGAAGTCATGACCTTAGTTTTTTGAATGCTGAGTTTTAAGCCGACTTTCTCACTCTCCTCTTTCACTCTTATCAAGAGGCTCTTTAGCTCCTCTTTTCTTTCTACCATTAGAGTGGCATCATCTGCTTATCCGAGGTTGTTGATAATTCTTCCAGCAGTCTTGATTCCAGCTTGTGAGTCATCCAGCCTGGCATTGTGCATAAAGTACTCTGCATATAAGTTAAATAGCCAGGATGGCAATATACAGCTTTGTCATACTCCTTTCCCAGTTTTGAACCAGTCCTCTGTTCATGTCCAGTTCTAACTGTTGCTTTCTGACCTGCATACAGGTTTCTCAGGAGACAGGTAAAGTGGTCTGGTATTTCTATCTCTTTAAGAATTTTCCAGTTTGTTGGGATCCACACAGTTAAAGGCTTTAGTACAGTCAGTGAAGCAGAAGTAGATGTTTTTCTGGAATTCCCTCACTTTCTCCATGATCCAGAGTATGCTGGCAATTTGATCTCTGGTTCCTCTGCCTTTTCTAAATCCAGCTTGAACATCTGGGAGTTCATGGTTCACGTACTATTGAAGTCTGGCTTGGAGAATTTTGAGCATAATCTTGCTAGTGTGTGAGATGTGCCTAATTACTGCACAGTAGTTTGAACATTCTTTGGCATTGCCCTTCTTTGGGATTGGAATGAAAACTGACCTTTTCCAGTCCTGTGGCCACTGCTGAGTTTTCCAAATTTGCTGGCATACTGAACGCAGCACTTTAACAGCCTCATCTTTTAAGATGTGAAATAGTTCAACTGGAATGCCATCACCTCCACTAACTTTGTTCATAGTGATACTTCCTAAGGCCCACTTGACTTCACACTCCAGGATGTCCAGCTCTAGGTGAGTGACCACACCATCGTGGTTATCCAAGTAATTAAGACCTTTTTAGTGTAGTTCTGTGTATTCTTGCCACCTCTTCTTAATCTCTTCTGCTTCTATTAGGTCCCTGCTCTTTATGTCCTTTATTGTTAAATTCCTTGCATGAAATATTTCCTTGATATCACCAATATTCTTGAAGAGATCTCTAATCTTTCCTATTTCATTATTTTCCTCAATTTCTTTGCATTGTTCATTTAAGAAGGCCTTTTATTTCTCCTTGCTATTCTCTGAAACTCTGCATTCAGTTGGATATATCTTTCCGTTTCATCTTGCTTTTCACTTCTTTGCTCAGCGATTTGTAAGGCGTCCTCAGACAACCACTTTGCCTTCTTGCTTTTCTTTTCTTTGGGATGGTTTTGATCACTGACTCCTGTACAATGATGCAAACCTCCGTCTATAGTTCTTCAGGCACTCTGTCTATTTGTCACCTCCACTGTATCTATTCGTCACCTCCGCTGTATACTCATAAGGGATTTGACTTTGATTTTGAATCAGCTGTACGCATATATCTCTCCCCTCCTTTTTGAGCCTCCCTTCCCCCTCACCTCGCATCCCACCCCTCTGTGTCATCACACAGCACTAAGCTGAGCTCCTGTGCTAGCAGCTTCCCCCTAGTTATCTATTTCACAGATGATGGTGTATATATGTCAGTGCTACCCTCTCGATTCATCCGGAACTTGGCTCATACTTAATACCTTCCTTTTGCTCTTCATCAGCTTCAAATGTATCAAGATGTCCTGAGGGCAAAATAACTGATTTAGCTCTCTGATTAGAAGGAACACTCTCTGCCTAAGCCTCGCTCATTTTGAAATGCTGACATTCATGGGGAAAATCACTCAAGTTCTCTCTTTACTTCCTGTGCTTAATTAAGTGGCTCTGCAGGTGACTCAAGCCTTTTATTTTGCAGAATGACATCAGACTTATTTTCCATTTTAATAGCCTGGTTACTTCATTGATTTTTTTAAAAATCCAATTTCATTTTCTAGTGCAGTTTTTTCTTATCTGTTTCTTTTACCACCCCCCTCAACCCCAGGACATGTTAACTCCCTCAGTGGCTAAACTCCAACTGTCATAAGTACCTCCATTTTTTTTTGAGTCCAGGGTCCAAAATCAGAATTTGAAGAAGAAATTAGGGCTGTAAATTTTTTTTTTTTTGCTGATTACCTACATAATTTCACCAAGTGATAGAGTTATTAATATAATTAACGATCTGATGCTATCTCTGAGCGGGCTCCCCAAGTCCTGGGGGTGGCGTGTGGGTCCCTACAAGAAGCTAC
Source organism: Bison bison bison (assembly GCF_000754665.1). NCBI lineage: Eukaryota > Metazoa > Chordata > Mammalia > Artiodactyla > Bovidae > Bison > Bison bison. Next base: position 1,828,710 of record NW_011495064.1, read on the forward strand.
ACCTTCTCTGAGAGCCCTTCTTGCGCACAGGGGCCTCTCCCCTCTCGTCAGTTGCCCCTATCCATTTTCACAGGATGATCCCGAACTCATATGCTTGTTTCCAGCTTCTTCAAATTTTACCAGGCAGCCAAGTGACATTCATTCATCTGGAAATGAATTGTCATGGCTGTTTGGTAGATTCTGTAGTTTTTTAGGGAGACACAAGAATTAGTCACCTTACTGTGACACTGTTTGGACTCAGAAAAAGCAGACGTTTCACTTGGCATGTGGCGTTTATTGTCTGGGTGCCTTCAGTTTGGGCTTTTATTTGTTACGATCCTTGGGGGAACCAGGTGGTTTCATTTTCTGCCCTTGCTGAGGGGTTTTCTCCGTTGCCCCTTTGTGCCCTGCTTCACTTTCCCAAAACAAGCCATCCCGATGAGAGCAGGGCCCTCATTCCGGGCCCCTTGGAGCCACCGGGTGCCTCTGTCCATGGGATTCTCCAGGCAGGAATACTGGAGTATGTTGTCATGCCCTCCTCCAGGGATCTCCCTGATCCAGGGATCGGAAACCTCCTCTCTCACATCTCCTGCATTGGCAGGCAGGTTCTTTACCACTAACACCACCCGGGAAGCCCCATAAATAGTAATGTGTGTCTGTTAATCCCAAATTCCCAATTTATCCCTCTCCACCTTTCCCCTTTGGTAACCATGAGTTTGTTTTCTAAGTCTGTGAGTCTGTTTGGTAAATAAATGCATTTGTATCATTTTTTAGATTCCACATGTAAGTGATATAGCGTGGTTTTTTCTTTCTCCTTCCGACTTACTTCTCTGAGTGTGATAATCTGTGTTCCATCCATGTTGCTGCAAATGGCATTATGCCATTCTTTTTATGGCTGAGTAATATCCCATTGTATATGTGTACCACCTCTTTAACCATTAGTCCGTTGATGGACATATAGATTGCTTTTGTATTTCGACTGTTGTAAATAGTGGTGCAATGAACATCGGGGTGAAAATGCTTTTTTTTTTTTTTCAACCTTGGGTATGGATCCTCAAGTGTTCATTTTATTAATACGATGATTCTTTAAACTGCTCAGATCCATTTTTTAACACATCATACATTTTATAGCGTATCTGCACGATGTATTTCACAATGAAAGCCATTTATAGGGAGCGCTCCTGCCGTGACTACCTCCTCGCTGTCTCTCCAAGGCCGGCAGGCCTGCGGGTCTGAGGGGCACCCCTGGGCCTCTGCTGCCACTGTCCGTGCCCCCACACTGACCCAAGCCACATCAGGTCCTGGCCTCGGGCACACGGGAACTTTCTGGATACCCCACCGTCTTCTCCCTTTCCCAGTTGTGGAGTACAATACTGCTGCTGCTGTTCAGTCACTAAGTCACGTCTGACTATTTGCGACCCCATGGACTGTGGCATGCCAGGCTCCCCTGTTCTTCACTTTCTCCCAGAGTTTGCTCAAACTCATGTCCACTGAGTCGGTGATGCCATCCAACCGTCTCATCCTCTGCTGCCCCCTTCTCCTTTTGCCTTCAATCTTTCCCAGCATCAGGGTCTTGATTTGGAAACTATAAACAAGAATGTATTGCAGAGAACTCTGCTTCCAAACTTGGAATCTCCCTTCATCCCAAGTTTCTGCCCAGTCTGGTGAGGCTGTTTAGGAAGGCATGGTGACTTTCTAGAACGTGCATGGGGCCAAGTGACCACCCAGAAAGTGCCCGAGGTTGGGAGTCAGGCAGCCTGAGCTGGGCCCTCAGCTCTGCCCCTAGCGGGTGGCACACCTGATTCTTCCTCCGCTTTCCCTGGGCGTCTCTTCCAGGACTGAGCGACACCTTTGCTCTCTTGCTCTTGACCTTCCAGGTCATCCCTCCACCTCCATTCGATGTGCCATCCCTAGATTACCTACTCCACCCTGCTCCCTGCTCAGGGCTCCCACGGCCTCACCTTTGCCCTGACTGTGAACTTGGTGAACATCCCTTGACAGTTGTGGAGTCTTTCTGCAAAACGATCAACGCCGAGGAAAGTCTGGGTGAATGAATATTTAAACTACCACCTCCGAGTTTACACAGTTGATCCCTGGGCTGGCCTCAAGAGCCCTTCATGGCCTTTTGGACCCTGAAGCTGGGTCATTGATCCCACTGACCAGACATACACTTTGCCTTTGAAGTGTCTACAAGGTAGATGTATTGAACCAAAGCTAACTTGTGGATGAGTGGGGGGGGGAGGCATTTGAATATTAGTTGGTTGCAGCCAATGCTTAGTTTGGCAAACATTTTTTTTTTTTTTTTACTTTAGCATTCAGTAAGAGTTTATTAAGTGAATTATGTTCTCTCTATTTTCTGTTCCACGTTTCCAAATAAATGGTGACGTGTTGACAACTGATAAAAGTAATGCAGATATGAGAAAGTGGTCCATAGAAAATTGTGATCTAACTGAGATCACATTAAAAAGTTAACATTTCAAGTTCTCAGGACCTTCTAACTGGAATAGCTGTCCTGTGTGTCTGCAGATCCTTGGATCCCAGCTCAGCTCGCAAGGGCAGGGGCCATGGGCTTGGACTTGCTGTCCCATCCATGGGATACAGCCTGGTGTGGATGCCTTCGATGAGCCTGTGTGTACACCCTACCCCTGCCAATGCCTGTGTGCTCTTATGCAAGTTGAGTAGCCTGACTGAGCCTTCATTTCATCAAGCATGGTGTGGGGGTAACAATCTCCACTTCGCAAGGTTGACAGGGCTTACACGAGATCATCGAGGTCACCCACCAGCCCAGCACCTCACTGGTCCTCAGGCTGAGTCAGCTTCCACCTGCTTCCCTCTATCTGTCTTTCCCTTACGCTCCAGGAGGCACTCACCCGTGTAAAGGAAACTGTGCACGCATGTGTGCTCAGTCGTATCCGACTCCTTTCGGCCCCATGGACAGTTGCCCACCAGGCTCCTCTGTCCATGGGATTTTTCCAGGCAAGAATACTAGAGGAAGTGGCCATTTCCTCCTGCAGGGGATCTTTCCAATCCAGGGATCGAACCCACGTCTCCCGCATTGGCAGGGGGGTTCTTTACCACTGTGCCACCTGGGAAGCCGAAGGAACATGAAGCTACCAGGACATCCAGGATTGGCCAGTGTCTCTGATGATCCCAGGAACTAGATAGTCCCAGGCCCAGAACCCATTCTGTTCTCTCACTTCGTGGCCTCGGTCAGGGGACTACCCCGTCCTCAGAAGCCTGAGCCCAGGCAAGCACTTTACCCAGCACCCTGGCCTCATGCAAAGAGCCTCGATTGAGGTCTGAAACCACAGCAGTTGAGACCCAGGAGCCACTGAGCCTGAACCTTAAATTCTGTGGAGGCAGAAATAGACCTCCACTAGCTTTGTTCATAGGAGAAGGCAATGGCACCCCACTCCAGTACTCTTGCCTGGAAAATCCCATGGACAAAGGAGCCTGGTAGGCTGCAGTCCATGGGGTCGCACAGAGTCAGGCATGACTGAGCGACTTCACTTTCACTTTTCACTTTCATGCTTTGGAGAAGGAAATGGCAACCCACTCCAGTGTTCTTGCCTGGAGAACCCCAGGGATGGGGAAGCCTGGTGGGCTGCTGTCTATGGGGTTGCACAGAGTCGGACACGACTGAAGCAACTTAGCAGCATGGTTGGAAAGTTTCATTTCTACATTCAGTTTTAGTCCATCTGGAATTTGGGTCTGACTGTGAAAGCCAGCTTCCCACTGCTTGGCTGTGTGGCACTTAACATCTCAGGATCCCCTGTCCCCACTTGACAGGTAAGACGTTAGGTCAGCACATCTCCAAGGCTTCTTCCTAACGCACAGTTGTGAGAACTCGTTCCTCCTCTCTTCAGCCTGAAACCACAGTGATGTTCCAGCCAGTGTGAAGCTAAAATCAATCCACACATTTCCAATAACCCTACAAAGATGCAGTCACGTTCACACAGGGTCAGCTGCCATCCCGTCTCTCTGCCTTTTTCTCCTCCACAAATAAAAGAAAGCACAACGAGGCAGGTTTCTTAACACCCACCTCCTGGCTTTTAATCATTCCTCTTTGACGTTTCAGCTTTAACCATACTGCACGTATCAAGCCAAGAACGGAGGAGAAGCATCTGTAACTAGAACTGTTATGAAAACCAGATATCGGACTTTACTGGCATTTCTGGAAGCTCCAGTTTGCAGGACTTGTAAGTATAATCGTTAAAATCCTTCAAACTTGCCCTGAAGGGGACTCTGAGAGGAACCATTTCTGTGCAGGTTAGTGATTGCCTCAGTGGAACTGTGTCTCTGGAAGCAAGTGTCTGATGATAAAAAAACAAACATATACGCAAGTAAAAACCCAGTTTCCAGTTTTCACCCTGATTGTTGCCACAAAATGGAAGGTGGAAGACTCTGTGGCAGGCCAGTTTGCTGGGGGTGACCCAGCCCAATGGTAACAGCTCGGGGTGGGGGAAGGTCAATGAAGACCCCATGGTGGAGGAAGGGCCTGATGGGAAGAAGCCAGTGTTCACAGGGGCTGTGGGGGTACCGCAAGTAAAGAAACGCACCCCAAGCTCATTTAAGGGAAAAGGTGTGCCCATGATCATAGTACAGGGGCTGAGAAGGACGGTGTCTTGAGGGACTCAAGGGATGGGAAGGAGAGTGGGAGGGTATCTGGAAAGCAAATCTCCAATCCACTGGGACCCAGATCTTGCCCAGGCAGAGACCAGGTGGTCTCCCCGCTCTTAGTGGGAAATTCGTTTGGAGAGGGAATTTGATTGACAGTGGACTGGGCCATGGAGTGCCCAGATGTTTGATCAAACATTGTTCTAAGTCAGGTGTTTCTGAGAGGGCTTCTCTGCATGAGTTCAGTGTTTAAGATTAATAGACTGAGTAAAGCAGATTGCTCTTCCTAGAGTAGATGGGCCTCATCTCATCAGCTGAAAGTCTGACCTCTCACACGGAGGGCACTCCTCCTGCTCTGCTGCCTCTGAGCTGGGACTTTGATCTTTTCCTGCCTTAGACTCAAGATGAAGCACAGGTCTTCCTGGGTCTTGCCCATGCTGGCTTTCACAGTGGAGCTCACACCGCTGAAGCTCTGGTTCTTAGGTTTTGGCACTTGGACCAGGAGTACATTTGCAGCCCCTTTGTCTCTAATTTACTGAACGCAGTTATTGGAATTTGTCAACTTCTGTAGTCACGTGAGCTGAGTCCTTATAATAAACCACTCTGTGTGTGTGTCCCACGGATTCTGTTTTTCTGGAGAACCAGACAAAAGAAAGAGCCCGTGGAGCATGTGCTGCTTAAGACCCACCTCTGTGATGGGGAGGCAGTTCTCCGACCAGACGACATCTGGGCTGAGCCAACACCCAAAGAGGCCTACGTGCCATTTCATGCCAGAGTGCTCCTCTGTGTTCCAAGAGCATGTTGCCTGGGTATCCATGTAACCTTATGTGTGCGCGTATCCAACCTCTGTGCTCCTCAAGGTCAGTGGTTCGGCTCTGGGGCAGTCCTGAAGCCTTTGTATGGCAAGGTTAAGTCCATGGCTGAACAATGCTCAAGTGTGGCTTTTCAGTTAATGGGGTCTGAGGTGGCTGTCAACACACAGGGCCAGAGGACCCCAAGTCCCCTGACCTGTGGTGACAGAAAGGGCCTGCACCCCAGGGTAGGCAGGAAGGCCATGCCCTCTGCCCTCGCTTTAAGTTAAAGCTTCGAGGTGTCCCCTGTCCCCCAGGCACGTAGTGCAGGGTCAGGAGGAGCTGCCCAACCCGACTGTGTGACAGCAGGGCAGCCATCCTCCAAGCCTAGCATCGGGACTCACTGCTGCTATTTTCAAATGATTTTAAGACTGGTAGAAACCCAAGGGGCCTCTCTAGGGCTGTGATTCTCTTTCACCTAAGACTGACTTGCAGAGGAATGACTCCAGCCGAACCCCAGGCAGCCGCTGTCAGCCATGGGCGTGCCCCGGAGGGCCGGCGCTTGCCTTGCACTACCCCGGAGCACTCCTTTACTTCCAGAAATCGTTGTTCAGAGCCACAAGAGGACGTCTCCTCTTGCCCTGCCTGCTGCTCCACGGGCAGTGGCAGTGGGCCGTGCCCTGGCCCCAGTGAGTCCCCGGGCCTGGCATGCGTCCCCTCTGGCCCCTTCCCTTGTGCTGCTTCCTCTTTCTCCATCAGTGTGTGTCCTCCTCCGTGAATAACTTGGTGACATCAGCTGTGGCGTGGATCCCGGCGGCACTGGGTCACGCCTTCCCGTCTCTGTTCTGATGGTCCTGCATGTCCTTGGACACCAGGGCTGCATAGACATAGGACTATGAAGCCTGAGGACCTTTTGGTGATCTCTGATCTCCTCTCTTGATGCAGGTGAAAAATTCCAGAAGAACCCAGCAGTGAGGGGACCAGAGACACTCTGTGTCCTGTATATCCTCTCCCGGGTACCCTCACGGAGCTGCCTGTCAGTAACAGGCACCTCTCATGCCCCCCTCACCTCCCAGCATGGCTGTGAGTCACATGTTCATGCACATGCTCACACTGTCCATGTGGGGGTGAACAGTGTCCCCCTAAATCCACGTCCACCCAGAACCGCAGAATGTGACCTAACATATTTAGTAATAGGGTCTTTGCAGATATGATTACTTAAGATGCGTGCATGCTAAGTCTCTTCAGTTGTGTCTGACTCTTTGTGACCCAATGGACTGTCACATACCAAGCTCCTCTGTCTGTGGGGTTCTCCAGGCAAGAATATTGGGGTGGGTTGCTGTGCCCTCCTCCAGAGGATCTTCTCGACCCTGGGAACAAACCTGCATGTCTCATGTCTAATCTGCATTGGCAGGTGGGTTCTTTACCACTGGCACCACCTGGGCAGATAAGGACTTCCTAAAGTGCCAGGTGGTGTATGCGTGATTTTATTTTGAAGATCATATATATCCGAAATACACTAACAGCTTGTACTGCTCAATACCAAAACAAAAAAAACCATCCAATCAAAAAATGGGCAGAAGACCTAAATAGACATTTCTCCAAAGAGACATACAGATGGCTGACACGCACACGAAAGGATGCTCAATACTGCTAATTATTAGAGAGATGCAAATGAAGACTACAGTGAGGTACCCCCTCATGCCAGTCAGAATGGCCATCATCAAAAAGTCTATAGACAATAAATGCTAGAGAGGGTGAGGAGAAAAGGGAACCCTTCTAACTCAAAGGGCACCCTGGCATGCTGCCTGGCACATTGGATGCTCAGCAAATGAGGGGACCTCCACAGGCTCTGCTGGGAGCCCTCTTGTGAGGCCTCCTGAAGGGCCCCCTCCTATGGTCCACACCACTTCCATCCTCGCCAGAACTGTCTGCATCATGGGAAGCAGCAGGCTTGTCCTGGAGGGAAGGCAGAGGCCCTTCCAGGTTGCCTAGGCAACCAGAGGCTGGCTTGTGAGCACCTGGTGATGATCGCTCGCTCTCCTTAGTCCCTAACTCCGGGGTCACGGTTCACACCTGGAGCCATCATGCTGTGACCATGCTTTCACTGTTGGAGCTTTGGAATTAAGGCAAGCTGGGTCACTCTGGGGCTGAGCAGGGCAGAGATACCTGTTGTGCTATGAGATTGTACTGCAGCATGCTCTCTGGAAAAGTCTGGAAAGAAGGCAAGGAGGCCTCTTGCTTTCCTGGTGACTCAGACGGTAAAGAAACACCTGCAGTGCAGGAGACCCCAGTTCGATTCCTGGGTCAGGAAAATCCCCTAGGTCAGGAAGATCCCCTGGAGAAAGGATAGGTTACCCACTCCAGGATTCTTGGACTTTCCTGGTGGCTCAGTGGTAAAGAATCCACCTGCAGTGCAGGAGACCCAGGTTCTATCCCTGGGTCAGGAAAATCCCCTGAAAGAGGAAATGGCAACGCACTCCAGTATTCTTGCCCAGAGAATCCTATGGACAGAGGACCCCTGGCAGGGTCCATGGGGTCACAAAGAGTCATACACGACTGAGCGACTAACACACACAGGCCTCTTGCCTAGACAACCACAGGAAAGATCCTTCTCCAGACTCTGTCTGCAAGGACGGGCTTGTCAAGAGGCCCGAGTGCCTTGTCCCCGGGGTCACCAGCATGTCCCTGGTGCAGCCACATAGACTCTATCCTGGGGCCGCAAGCAGGCCTGGCCTCACTGTCATCTAGTCTGGATACCTCCCAGGTCCCCAGGCCCAGCATGGCCCCACTTCCAAGGTCTCTTCCAAATGTAATCACCATGCCCCAGACACACGGCTTGAGGATCACTCCTTCAAATAACATTCTCATTAAAATACGGGCTGCATTTGATGGATTCCTGATACTTGTGTAACAAATACCTGATATTCATTTATGGTGGATTTTTTCTTATTGTGGTAAAATCTACATAACATAAAATTTACTATTTTAACCAGTTTTAAGTGTACAGTTGAAAGCCTACTATTTATTTTAATAGTAAACCATTTTCTTAAAGTCTTTATTGAATTTGTTACAATGTTGTTTCTGTTTTTTATGTTTTGATTTTCTGGCCACAAAGCCTGTGGGATGTTATCTCCCCAGTCAGGGATTGAACTGGCACCCCCTGCGTTGGAAGGCAAAGTCCTAACCACTGGACCACGAGGGCACTCCCAGACCTATGATTTGTAATGAACCTCAATCTGCGGACATTTAGTAAGGCTTGGATAGGTTGAGGAAGTTCACCTCTGCTCAAAGGCTATTAAAGGGCTAGATGGAGATTGAAACCCAGGCTGCCTGATCTCAATGCTGTGCTTATCACAATGACAATGAGAACAAGAGGAAGAACAAAAAGAAAAACAATATTTATGGAGCCTTCACTACGCGCCAGGCATTGTTCTAAGTACTTAAACAATTTTTGTCTTCATTTATTTATTTCTGTGGCTGCGTCGGGCCTCAGTTGCAGCACATGGAGTCTCCCCTTGTGTTGTGTGGACTCTAGCTATGGTGTGGGCTTGCTTGCTCCATAGTGTGTCAGATCTTAGTTCCCTGCTGCTAAGTCGCTTCAGTCATGTCTGACTCTGTGCAACCCCATAGACGGCAGCCCAGGAGGCTCCCCCATCCCTGGGATTCTCCAGGCAAGAACACTGGAGTGGGTTGCCATTTCCTTCCCTGACCAGGGATCAAACCTGTGATCCCCCCATTGCAAGTCAGATTCTTAACCCCTGGATCACCAGGGAAGTCTCTATTCTAAGTACTTTAAATAGTATATGTATTTATAATGTCATAGATATTTATATCTGAAATATCATTTATGTATAAATATATATACAATTATATATACACTCTTATATAATTCATTTAAATTTGTATATATAATTTCATATATACACATGAGTATGTATATAGATACATCTGTGTATACACGTAAAACCTCATGTAATCCTTAGGTCAACTCTGTGAGGTGGGCCTCGTTTTCATCCTATTTTACAGATGAGGAAGCTGGCCCAGTGAGTTGAGCTGCCCAGGATCACATGGAGGGTTAGGAGCTGGGAATCTAGCCCAGACTGGCTGGGGGCTGTTGCTATCACCTCGCCCAGACCTCCTTTGTCATGGGCTGAGAAGAGTGCGTTGATGGTCTCTATCTTGGGACCTTGCCATGGCACCCCCTGCAAACAGAGAGACAAAGAGACTGCCCACATTGGGCCGTGTATGGGACTTGGTCCCTCTCACCTAATGGGAAGCATGGAGCAAACCATGTCTGGCTTAGAGCTGAGCCAGGGCAGAGAGGGAGATGCTCCAGGTACCCAGAGGCGCCAGGCCATGGGCATCTGTGTGCCAAGTGCTCTGGGAGGACAGCCCATGGGTGTGAGGCTTCAAGGTGCCTCCCCAGAGATGAAAGTGTTAGTCCCTCAGTCGTGTCTGACTCTTTGTGACCCTATGGATGGCAGCCCACCAGGCTTTTCTGTCCATGGGATTCTCCAGGCAAGAATACTAGAGTGGGTAGCCACTTTGTTCTCTGGGGGCTCTTCCTGACCCAGAGATCCAACCCGGGTCTCCTGCTCTGCCGGATTCTTTACTGTCTGAGCCACCAGGGATGGGGCCCTCACATAAATCAAAAACCAGCTAAACCTTTGGAGAAAGTGGATCTGTGGGTAGCCTGGGCAAGGCAGTGGTGGGGAGATACCGCCAACAGTCCCCAGGTCCTTTGAGACAATTCTCCATCCTCCCGCAGGCCCTGGAGTGAAGAGGAAACGGGGAGCAGGGCCTGGCTGGGTGTGGGCACAGTCTCCCTGCAGTGGCAGACTGGCTCGCCTGCAGCAGCCCCCATGCCGAGCACCGCCAGTGCCAGCACAGCATCTCTGTGAGCTGCGGGCAGCCTGTGAGCGGGGCCTCTGGGGCGGGAGTAGGGAGAGGCTCCTGGCTGGTGTCTGGAGAACCCGCTGCAGGGCCCGTGTGTTACCTTTCAGCTGCATGGGAACATGAGGTTTCTGGCTCCGTGTATTTATTTTCTGGTTCTGGCTCCTGGCCCGCGTCTCCGTCCGCCGGCAGCACTGGAGCTCGGGCTTCTAGAAACGTGCACCTGGGAGCGCTCAGGAAAATAAAACACGGCCGGGAGCCAGGCCCTCGTGCTCGTGGCTCGCCGCTGCTGCAGGAGCAGCTGGCACAGGGCACCGTTCTTGGTGCCGCCTGCCTCTCTCCCTGGACACGATGTTGTAACCATTTAGGGGGTTTCCTAGGGCCTTTACAGAAACCTTCTATTTTAATGGGACCTTCTAAGAGTCCCATTTGCAGGAGATGTTTTTCTTTGCTCCCTTCAACACATAGCAAGATACAGGAGGAGCGAAGTATCTGCCTTTTCTTCTCTGGTACCCAGGCCCTCACTAGCTTATATCCAGCAAAGCCCTTGACCTTGAAGCTTCCTCTCCTGGCTACATGGCTGAGAAGCAGGAGATGGGCGTGAAGATGGGTCTGGGAGGGGCCCTTCTCTGCTCTGCCCAGCTCCAGGCCCCACTCGCAGAGAGAGAGGGGCCTGAAGACCCTAACCTGCTCAGCCATGTGTGGGGCTGGCTGTGCTTCACTGCCATGAGGAGGCAGATGGCGCTTAATGCTCCCAGCTTACAGAGGATGAACGACCCCTGCCCCGATGCTGGACACCTTTCTGGAAGCATCACGTACCCATTGGGTGTGTGCAGACTGGCGCAGGTAAGTATGGGGTGAGCAAAGGCCCTGTTTGCTCCAAGCCCAGCTCAGATCACAATGGAGCTGCGCATCGTGGGAAACTTTGCTTCATGCCTCTGGGTCCTCACTTCCAGATCTAAAGAAAGGGCTGGTCTGCTATTTACAATAGGCAGGACATGGAAGCAACCTCAATGTCCATTAACAGAGTAGCAAATCAAGATGACGTGGTACATATACACACAATGGAATATTACGCGGCCATAAAAAAGAATGATAACAATGCCATTTGCAGCGACATGGATAGATCTGGAGATTGTCATACTATGTGAAGTAAGTCACACACAGAAAGACAAATATCATATGACGTCTCTTATACGTGGACTCTAAAAAGTATGGTACAAATTAACTCATTTTAAAAACATAGAGTCACAGATATAGAAAATAATCTTATGGTTAGCAGGGGTCATGGGGTAGATACTGGGAGATTGGGATTGACACACACACTGCTATGAATAAAATAGATAACTAATAAGGACCTACTATATAGCACAGGGAACTTGACTCAAAACTCTGTTGGAAAAGATTCCAAAAAAGAGTGGATATATGCGTATGTATAACTGATTTCTTTTGCTGTACACCTGAAACTAACCCAACATTGTAAATCAATTACACTCCAATAAGAATATATATTCTTTATATAACAGAGTTATATAAACTCCAAGAACTGACTCAGTGGAAAGACCCTGATGCTGGGAAAGATTGAGGGCAGGAGGAGAAGGGGACGACAGAGGATGAGACGGTTGGATGGCATCACTGACTCAATGCACATGAGATTGGGTAAGCTCCAGGAGTTGGTGATGGACAGGGAAGCCTGGCGTGCTGCAGTCCATGGGGTTGCAAACAGCTGGACACGACTGAGCGACTGAACTAAACTGATATATATATAAAGGATGGGCTAATCATGCAAATCCTGGCAGAATGCTTGGGAGATGAGGAGATGAGGCATCTATGGTGGGACTCTGCACAGACTGGGGGGCCATGTAAGTGCACAGCTCTCTCAGGAAAGAAGCTACATCAGGCTATACTTGTGATGTATGCTCAACCGCTAGACCGAATTTCAGGTCTGAAACATGGTCGTTGGCCAACCAACTCAACAGCCCCCCAGAATCCAGAGCAGCCTGGCCTTCTGTGATGTCAGCAGAGAAGCAAGCTGGGCTCTGGCTAGGGGTGTGGATGCCCCAGCCAACAGCAGCCTGAGGTTTCCAGAACTGACTCCAAGAGAGGGGCCCAGTACTGCCCACCTTCCAGCACTGCCACACACAAACGTGTGTACCAACACAGATGTATGTGTCACACTCATTCACACACACACAGACAAATCCATCCATACACAGAAACACACTCACACCCGTGTTCACACAGACATGTGCACAGACACACCCATTCACATAGACATTCACACATGTTCACATGCAGATACACACACAGGCATGCAAATTCACACACATACAGTGAAAGTGAAACTGTTAAGTCACTCACTTGTGTCCGACTCTTTGTGACCCCATGGACTGCAGCCCACCAGGCTCCTCTGTCCATGGGATTTTCCAGGCAAGATACTGGAGTGGGTTGCCATGCCCTCCTCCAGGGGATCTTCCCTATCAACCCAGGGATCGAATCCGGGTCTCCTGCATTGCAGGTGGATTCTTTACCATCTGAGCCATACAGAGACACACTCATTCACATACATGTTCACACATGTACACATAGACACAACTGCACACATACATGCACAGATTGACTTTCACACTTTCACACACAGAGGCACATAAACAGACATGCAAATTCACACACACACATACACAGAAACTCACACTCAGTCATGTGTATACATGTACACACAGACACACAGTTCACACATAAACATATCTACACATACAAACACTCAGACACATACACATATGCATAGGCACACACAGACGCGTTCACTCAAGTGCACACACATACACACGTAGTCGCTCACACTCACCATCAACAGGACCTGGTTGATACACAGCGTTGGCCTTACTTTTGAAAACTCAGACCTCTGCCATCATGCCCTCCTGTTCCCCTCAGATGCCAAGAGGTGTGACCCAGGGCCACCTTCGAGCAGCGGAGTGCCCATGTGGGGCACTTCCAGGGAGGACTTGAGGGAGAGCACAGTCATGGGGCGCTGTCCAGTTGGACTTCGTGGCATCAGGCCTCTTGCCCTCCAGCCACACACATGCCTCCGTGTGAGGTGGACCCTGTAGCCACAGGAAGAACTGCAGTGTTAGATCCGCTCACCCACTGGCCAGGCCTAGTATGGCACTCGTTGTAAGTGGTTGCTTCCTGAGCCCCCAGCTTGAGGCGGCCACTAGTCACCCCTGCCTGCTGCAGGCTCCAGAGCGGCTGTCCATAGGGCCCACTAGCTGCCATGCGAGGCCCCTGAAGCTGGTGCAGTGAGGTCACAGGCGTGATGGATGAGAGACTGGCTAAGGGCTCCTGTAATCTTAGGAGATGAGCCAAAGGGAAGGCAAGGTAAAACCAAGGTGTTTGGGGCCAGGAGCCTCCTTCCCACCTATGTCCCTACAGCTGTGTGATGCTCTTCAGCAGGGCAGACACAGAGCCTGTCCCGCCCTTCTTGGCCTGCTTCCATCCCTGCCTCCCGCAGTCTGTCAGGTTGGCAGGGTTCCTTTTATTCAATGGCTGTTTCACTTTTAATCTGATAAAGCCAGTCCATAGAAGTCATTACCTGCCAAGGGAGGGACAGAGCGCAGCAGGACAAATAGACGTGCGCCCAGGCATGTACACATGTGCACACACGTGATCATTAGTGTGCCGGGGGCAGGTCATGGCAATGGAGGAAATGAAATACACTCGTTGGAGAGAAAACCCAGCTGACCATTGCCATCATACAAGAGAAGAAGCCCATGGTGGGTGCCCTGTGGTCTGTAGGTGGGGGCTTCCCAGGTGGCCTAGTGGTAAAGAATCACCTGCCAATGTGGGAGACATAAGAGATGTGGGGTCAATCCCTGGGTTGGGAAGATCTCCTGGAGTAGGAAATGGCAACCCACTGCAGTGTGCTTGCCTGGGAAACGCCATGGACAGAGGAGCCTGGTGGGCTACAGCCCATGGGGCCGCAAAGAGTCAGACATGACTCAAGAGACACAGCAAGCACACACGCACAGTCTGTAGGTGAATCACAGGATCATTTGACTTTACCCCTAAATCATCCTGGGGGGCCACCGGTACAAGTTCCCGAGCTTTCTTGCAGACTCTACAGAGAAAATAAAACGACCTTTCTCCAACTCAAGACCACAGTGTGGAAAAGTCTTTCCCGGTTGGAAAGGGGGAGGGGGGAGCAAGGGGCAGGAGCCAAGGAAATGTCTTCAAGAAGAAAGAAAAAAAAAAAAAAGGAACCCTCATAACTCTTTCCCCAAACTGACAAATTTGACTTGTCAGATGCAGGTTCAGCTTATGGACAGCCCACTCACAGCTGATAATCTCCATGGTAACTGCTGTGTCACGTGACAACACAGCAGCATGGAGACAGCCCTGCTGGCAGATTCCACGAAGTCAGCCTGATTAAAAGCATGGAATAGAGACCTCAGTTTAAATCATCGGCAGATGTTCTTAAAGAAGAACGAAGATATGCTAGCATCTTCTCTTCCCATTCATGTGCCTAGATCGGGGTGGGTGGGGTTGAGGGGGGCAGAGCTGCAACCTGGTACCCCCTCATCCTTTGTCCTGATCATCTCCCAAATACCAAGCAGCACTCTAAGTGCAGTTCTTTGTGGCACACTGTCCAGAGGAAAACTCTTTAATTCTCCTGAGGCTTTTAAAATGTCAGAAACTGTGAGAGAGAGAGTCAGGAATATACCTCTGAAGGATCCCAATAGCTCTTTTGATTTAAGATGATAAATTCCTACTTCTTTAATTTCCCACTTCTTCTCTCTGAAAAATACAGGTATGATGTATTGAAAGCTCTCTGTCTGTGATGACATTTTGTTCTCATGTAAGAAAATGCTGTCTCCTTCCCAAGAGGTATCTCTTTAATGTTGGTCTGGTGACTTGATGAAAGTGGAAAGAAGTTAATTTTCATAGGCTCAAGGAGTGAGATGCCTTTTGGCTGCTCAGAACCTCTGTGGCTTGTTCCAGTGAGGAGGTGACCGGACAGCTGGTGGCCCAGCCTGTTCACGGTCAATGGCTGCCCCTTCCATTGCCAGCCTCGGCACGCGGGAGTCTGTGCCCAGGCCACTCAGGCAGCTTCGCTTGTCCCAGACTCCAGCATTTCGCTCTGTCTGCCCTGGGACAATTGCCCCATTGTCTCCAGGTTAATAAAGTTTCTGGTCACAACACAATGATTTCAAACATCTCTTGGGCCCCTTTATCATTCATCTGGGACAGACTGGTCCATCAATTGTCCAAACTGCCTCCTCTGAGTGGGTTCTGCGGTCACTGTGAGCCTGGGGGCAGGGGGGCGACCCCAGCTGGAAATGAAACTGTGTGTGAGGGTGCCTGAGCCCTGGAAATGAACGAAAATCTCCTAAATGAGAACAGGCCAAGGCTGTTTGCATGGTTGCGTGCCCAGCCACTCAGTCATACCTGACTCTTTGCGACCCCATAGGCTGTAGCCCACCAGGCTCCTCTGTCCATGGGATTTTCCAGGCAGGAATACTGGAGTAGGTTACCATTTCCTCCTCCAGGGGATCTTCCCGACTCAGGGATTGAACATGTGTCTCCTGCATTGGCAGGGGGATTCTTTACCACGGCACCGCCTGGGAAGTCCCAAAAGCTGTTTAAAGGGAGCTCGTCCTAGCAAGTGGGTCAGACACCATCACTTGTGTTTGGCATCACTGAGGCAGGCAGGGCTGGGAAGGAGCTTCATGGAGGAAAAGAGGGAGGGTCCCGTGTGTGCCCTTCTTGGAGGCTGTTTTTGGGGGAAGCTGGAGGTGGCAACTAACTGTAGGAGAGTCATCCTTAAGGGATAGATTAGGGCTTTCTCTTAAAGATCCTAAGTCGGAAGCGGGGACAACAGTCAGGGAAACTGTCCGTTATTATCAAGCCCTGACATCTGGGGCCAATGGCTATGGTTTGACTTCCTGGGCTGGTTGCTGCAGATGGTGGGTCCGAGTTCTACCTTACCTATGGTCTGGCCATTATCCATATATATGTTCAGTCTCAGAGAATATGCAAGACTGTCTTCTTCTAGAAACAGCTTGAAACTCTTAAGAAGCTGAACAGGTCAAGGGTGGCAGAAGGAAAGTCATCTTTTTGCAAACAGTGGGAGGTGGGAATTCAGGGTGCTTCTGAGAGAACTGAGTTCGAGAAAGTATACAGCAACCACTTGGCACAGGTCTTGAAGGCCGCCTCATGGTCAGTGACCTTACTCAGGCATTGTTGGGGATTGAGGATCTATGTTAGAGGCCAACTTTGGGTCCCACCTGGGACCAGAATAGAAACCATGAAATAGATCAAGATAGCCTCCAGACATACCTACCTCTCTCTTTGGGGGCTCCCAGTGGTAAAGAACCTTACTGTCAACGCAAGAGGCGCAGCAGACGTGAGTTCAATTTCTGAGTCTGAAAGATCCCCTGGAAGTGGAAATGGCTATCCACTCCAGTATTCTTGCTAGAAAATCCCATGGACAGAGGAGCCTGGTGAACCACAGTCCATGTGGTGGCAGAGCTGGACACACCCGAGCACACACCCAGCCTTTGTCTTTCCTCCCCACTCTGTCCCACCCCAGGGAACCGGCTTCCCACAAACCACCAAGGCTCCAGCTTCAGTGCCTTATCTTCAGACTTACTGCCTTTCACCAAGGGAGGAGTTATTGAGAAGGTTCCTCTATTTTTAACCAGGAGACAAAGCCCAAAGACAAGAACTCCGTCCCTGCTTCTGGACTGTCACATCCCTGGCAACAGTTGGGGGGTTCTGAGCTGCCATGGTGCAGACAGCAGCCAACTGCGCCCACCTCTCAGGCGGGTGACAGTGTTTCCAGAAGTACTCCTTGTTTAGACAAGGAGTTTCTGTCCCCAGTAACATGCCTTCAAGCAGCAAAATGATTCTCGACCTTTCCAGAGGTCACAGACTGGAGGCCTGGGGGACATGTTCAGTCTGGAGATATATTTTGCTTGGCCCGTGTGTGTTTTAAGCTTTTGGATTACTTGTCAAGATTTAAAGATCAGGAGCTTGCGTTGCACATGAAAAGAAGCTGTGTTTTCCAACTTCTTTTAGAAAATGGGATGATCTGGCAATGTTCGGTCATTGCTCTGTCCAAGGATGCTTGGCACCTCCAAGGATCCTATTTTCTTCTCCACCACAATCCCCATTTGGCCTACCGATTTTCCCTGTTTGTGAACTAGGGGTGTGTGTGTGTGTGTGTGTGTGTGTGTGTGAGAGAGAGAGACATCCCTCCATCCCCCCATCCCCCCACCCCTCTGGCCAAATTCATGTTGAAACACTAACTCCCAGTGTGATGATATAAGGAGATGGGGCGCCTTAGAAGCAATTTGGTCTTGATGTCAGAACTCTCATCAACAGGATTAGTGCCCTTATAAGAGAGACAATGCCAGAGGTTCTCTCCCCCTCTTTCTACTCTGTGAAGATACAATGAGAGTACAGCAGTCCAAACCCACTCCTGGGCATATATCTGGGAAAAAACGATATATAATTTGAAAAGAACATGCAGCTCAATGTTCACTGCAGCACTATTTACAGTAGCCAAGACGTGAAAGCAACCTAAATGTCCATCAGCGGAGGAATGGATAAAGGAGATGTGGTGCAGATGCACAGTGGAGTACCCGTGTGTGTGTGCTAAGTCGCTTCAGTATGTCTGACACTTTGTGATCCTAGGGACTGTAGCCTGGCATCCTCTGTCCATGGGACTCTCCAGGCAAGAATACTGGAGTGGGCTACCATGTCCTTCTCCAGGGGATCTTCCTGACTGTTCACTTCCAAGGAGAACTTCTCAACAGGTTTTCCCTGAGAGACAGAGATCTGCTTCCTTCCTCAAATTTTAGGCCTAAGATCAAAGTAATAAGGACTCGTGTCAAAAAAAAAAAGAACCTAGCAACAGATGCCTCCTGAGCTTCAGTGTGTAAGACCAAGGTCTTCATACCCAGTCAAGGCTTCTCTTGGGGTTTCAGTGGGACTGGCATGTGGGCATATTCAGTGTGCTAGCTTAATGCCAACCCCATCAACAGGGCCCTGTCCAGTGGAGGAGGCAGAGAGTATTC